>NC_091786.1:33099831-33403808 GCF_029378745.1 Bos indicus
ATTTCTCTCTCTCCAGGCTGTGCGGGTGACAAAGCCCAACATCCCAGAAGCCATCCGCAGGAACTATGAGCTGATGTGAGTGGGCCCCGCGCCTAGGCGGAAGCACTGCCCTGCCCACCTCCTGCTCATCCCATCCCAGGGCTGACCAAGCCGTGGCGTGCGTGTGGTCCTCTCTGGAGTATCTGTGCAGCCGTCGCCCTGAAGACAGGGCAGGCGTGTCAGGCCGCTCACCTGGGCTCCGTGACCAGAGGGCACGGACGCTCTTTAGAGGGTCAGGGAGTCTTGTGCTCCCTTCACGGCTCACGCCAGAGAGGACGGGAAGGCGACTGAGTGGGCAGGCGGGTGCCTGTCACTCAAGTCAGTTATGCTTTATTGCTCACAAGTGGGTTTTGAAGGAGAAGGCTAGCCGTGTTACTGTCTGCAGCATATTCGCCTTCACCTGGGACCTAAGGAGCCTTCCAGGGCCTTCTCTGGCCGTCAGTGGTTAAGACTGCACTTCCAGGGCAGGGGCTGTGGGTTCAATCCCTGGTCAGGGGACTAAGATTCCATATGCCGTTCGGCACAGGCAGATTTACAAACAAGACCAGACCTCCCGAGGGTGGAAGGAATGACAGCTTACCTCTCACAACAGGGCAGGGGGCTTGGCTTCCCGGGGGCCAGGAAAGTTCCGAGGAAGCTCGTCCCCAGTGGCCTCACAGCTGCACACTTTTCTCCCCTTCAGGGAAAGCGAGAAGACTAAGCTCCTGATCGCAGCCCAGAAGCAGAAGGTGGTAGAGAAGGAAGCCGAGACAGAGCGGAAGAAGGCCCTCATTGGTCTGACTGTGCTTTTGCGGTCCAGGCGACAGAGGGGCTGGCGGGGTGGGGATGGCAATTCAGGAAGCCTGGGACACGGTCCCCCAAAGCCTTGCCTCACACAGGAGCAGGCTTCGTCCCCCGGGAGCAGAGCTGAAATTGTCAGATCGTGGCCGAGGGTCGAGCTTTGTGTTTCCACAAGCCTCTTAAATGAAAAGAGCCCTTCTGCTAACCCTTCATGCACAAAGACAGTAGCACTGATGACCCCTTACAATGAGCCTCGGACTTTTCTAAACACTTGTGTGCAATTCATCCCGCTCCTCACCCCCCCTCCCCTTCCCTGGGTGAGGAAGCCACCGTCTGTAACCTACTCTCACTGAGCCGAAGCTCAGAGAGGCTGAACTACTGCCCAGGGTCCCATGGCAGGGGAGCGAGGGAAATGGGGTTCAAATCCAGGGGCTCACCTCCCAGCCCTGGCTTCTCCACCACTGCTCCAGACTGCCAGCCATGGCCCTGGCCACTTCCGAAAGTGCAGTGGCAGGAGGGAACTCGCACCTTAACCCGTAAAATATCCCTTTGGAAGGAACACCCTGTGACTTACAAGAGAGGTCGGGGCCAGCTCCTCACTTACGTCAGAGAAGTAACTCCCCCCTGGGGCCGGGCACCCCCCACTCACTGTCTTGCACTGATACGAGGGCCTGTGCTCCTTAGGGTGTCCCACCCCTGCCCGGGGGACCTGCATGACTGCCCTCTGGGCCAGTGGCCCTTCACCTGGGCCCACCCACTGCCCTGCCTCAGGGCCTCAGGTCGGGTGAAAGGTGCACGCTTTTGAAATATCAGAACTCTGAGGCTTTTCTCCACACAGAGGCAGAGAAGGTGGCGCAGGTGGCCGAAATCACCTTTGGGCAGAAGGTGATGGAGAAGGAGACAGAGAAGAGGATCTCAGAGATCGAAGGTGAGCAAGCCCGAAATCCCTGCCCCCTCCTTCCTCAGACCCCGCCGTGCGGCCGGCCCGGGAGGCCTTTCCTTTGCCCTGCCTTCTCTATTCTCAGACGTCACGGGTTCTTTGGAACATCCCTCGTTCTCTGTGCTCTGATTCAAGTTTTGGGGAGATGCAGGCCAGTGTGGGATTAATTTTCCACTTCAGTCATTCATCAGATTTGAGTTGGATGCCTTCAGGACTCTTCCGCTGGGCTGGGCTTCGGAAAAAGGGGAAGCACGTGGTCCTGGCTGTCCTGGGCCCGCAGTCTGGCCCCGGAAGTAAACCAGGAAGCCAGGGCGGAGCAGCAGCCCACTTCCCTCCCTCCCCTGCCTCCCCCGCCTGCCCCGCCGCCTCGTCCCAGAGGCCTGTGAACCCTCTCGCTTTGGCCTCTCCGGTCCCTGTGAATGTTAAGCCAGGTGTGAAGAAGACACCTGTCAACACCAGTATCACAAGCTGGAAAAAGGTGTTTCCTTGCTGGCTTTTCTGGTGTCACTCACCTTCAGGCCCCTGCCCTCAGCCCTCCCCTCATCCTACAACCCACCTCCTCCTCGAGCAAACTGTAGGCCAAAAACGACCTCAGGGCCCAGCCCCAGGCTCCACAGCTCGGTGCCCAGTTACACTCCTGACCTGCCCTGTTGGGCTTAGCGGGGCCCACGGAGGAGCCAGTGAGGATTTTATGGATCAGTGCTTCCTCACGGGGAGCTTTTAGCCGAGCGGCACATTTTTGTTTCTCATAAACACAAGTCACCAGGTGCTAAGGCAGTTGAGTTGGCCGCTTGCTCCCAGGCCGCCCTGCAGGCCCCCGCCACCCGGGGCCCTGCTGAGGCTGCACAGTGAGAACCCACCTTGCTTCCCGGGTTGTGGTCCAGGTGTTGCTCACATGAGGTTGGCCTCACCCCCAAGGACAGGGAGGAAATATCAACAACTTTGTATCAGTTCTTGACCAAAAGCTGGTCTCAGCAGATTAAGGAAGGGGATTGTTTACCTAGTAGAAGCTTAAATCATTCTTAGTCCAAATAGGTGTTAGTCTGGACCATGGCCTGTAATTGGTTTTGAATCGGGCCAGCTTAACCAGTGCTAACGAGAGCCTTTCTGAAATGACTGATGGAAATAGAGAGAGAGATGAAGTTGGAAACAAGCTGTGCTGTTTTGTTTACGCCAGTCGGTTTTAGGGCAGCTCCACCTCAGGCCACATCCAGAACCTTCTGGCTTCTCTGGCTCTTGCTGTGTGGCACAGGGGGAGAGGGCCAGGGCAGAGACCTCAGAGACAGGAGGCTGAGGCCATGTCCCAGCCCTCTCCTCCCCGGCCCCAGAAGGGGTAAGCAGGTGGAAAGAGGATGTGTGTTTCTGTGACGCCATCAGAGAAGCCGCTGCCAGGCACTGCGACAGGCTTGCACGTGGTCAGCCAGTCCCTGCCACCGGGAGACGCTGGCACAGCACTTTTGCATCCTGGTCAATTTTCACAACTTGCGAAATAGGAGAAAATGCCTTTTCCCCAGTTTCGTAAATAAGAGGATCAGAGCCCAGAGAAACCAGAGCAGTGTGCCCAGGATCACGGGGCCAGCCGGGCGAAGTTGCGGGGACCTGCTTTCTGATGGCCTCTGTGCCCTGATTCTCTGCGTTCTCTCCTTAAGATGCTGCGTTTCTGGCCCGGGAGAAGGCCAAGGCAGACGCCGAGTGCTACACTGCCATGAAAATAGCCGAAGCAAATAAGGTAAAAGGCCAGTGCTGCCTGGCGAAGAGAAAGTGTACACTGTTTGCGGGAGACCGCTGACTCCCCAGCCTGGCCGTGATCGAGGGCTCCTGTGCCCTGTGGGCAGGGCCTTCCCTTTCCCTTGGACCCTGACATAAGTTTAATTGTGGTGATTTTTAAAAAATATTCATTTATTTGACTGCATCAGGCCTAAGTTGCAGCGCTCAGGCTCGGTTGTTGCCATGCGTGGGCTTTGTTGCCCCGCAGTGTGTGGGATCTTAGTTCCCTGACGGATTGAACCCCATGCCCCCTCATCCCCATTGGAAGGCAGATTCTTAACCACTGGACCATCAGGGAACTCCTTAATTTTGCTGTTAAACACAGAAATTGCTAAAATTCTCACAGTTCTTACCTTGAATACCTGAGATTCACGCTCTCCCAGAGTAGTGGTTATACAATAGTTGTTCAGTCACTCAGTCATATCCAACTCTTTGCAACCCCAAGGACTCCAGCACACCAGGCTTCCCTGTCCCATTATCTCCCAGAGTTTGTTCAGACTCATGTCCACTGAATCAGTGATTCCATCCAACCATCTCATCCTCTGTCGCCCCCTTCTCCTCCTGCCCTCAATCTTTCCCAGCATCAGGGTCTTTACGTGGTTACTAATGTAACAGGGAGACCAGGGAGAGGAGACGGGGTGTGGTTCTCACGGAGACACTCTCCCTGAGAAAAGTCAAGGGATGGCCCAAGGCTTTTCCCTCATCTGGCCTCACCACCGTCGTCTTTGCTGTTTTTGCTTCCAGCTGAAGCTGACCCCTGAGTATCTGCAGCTGATGAAGTACAAGGCCATTGCTTCCAACAGCAAGATTTACTTTGGCAAAGACATCCCTAACATGTTCATGGACTCTGCGGGCGGCGTGGGCAAGCAGTTTGAAGGACTGGCTGACAAGCTGAGCTTTGTCTTGGAAGATGAGCCCATGGAGGCAGACTCCGAGAACTGAGTGTTTCCGTCCACAGCCTCCAGTGGCACTCCGAGAGATCTTTATTTTTTAACGAGGAGCCAGGATGTCCCCTCCCTTCCACGCTACCTTCTTTGACTCTCTTCCACATACCATGGTGAAAAAAAGAAGAAACGGACCTAAATCTATTTTCCTTCCTGGGAAGGGCAGGGCAGGGACTGATGAACTGGGGTTTTATTCAGGTAAGTAGGTTACGTGACTTAGGTTAATCGACTTAGGTTAAGCTTTGGAAAAGGTGGGTTAGAGCTCTGACCTCCAGGCACTGATTTTTGTCCTTCTGAGGCTGGCTTAATTAGGGATGCTATCAACAAGAAGTGGGAGAAGTGCAGGAGGTCACCTCCAGGTCTTCCCTGGAGTGGGAAAAGGCAGCAAAGCTGTCGCGAGCCGCCTCCACAGTGAGAGATGCCCATGGGTGAGGCCCAGCTCCTGAGCAAACACGTGCTTGTGAGTTTGCCAGCAGAGAGTAGAGAGGCGGCCTTGAAGGATGTTGGCTCTCCTGGCGTTTCTGGCCAAGTGTCCGTGAGTCACCACCCAGGGGCACTTCCTCAGGCTCTGGTGAGGGTGATCTGGTGCTAGCTTTGCAAGCTTTTCTACACACCACCCTCTCTGCCCCAGAGCATGGTGGCTTCTGACCTCATTTCTGAGTCAAGATTTGGCCACCACCCCCGGTTCTTTTTAAAACTTTTCACCTATTCCGTGATTTGGTTTTGTTTTTTTTCTCTACATGTTCATTGGTTCCACTCAGTATCAAGAAGGCAGGAACAAAGAACTCGCCAGTGTCTTAAAAGCTACTGAAGTGGGACCATAATACCCGTTCGCCTCTGTGGTCCCTGCTTGGCAAACAGTATCTGTTCCTTGAGATCAAGTGTCTTTTTATTGTTGTGGAGATTCTGCGTTGAAGAGCTCCTCTGGGTGAGAAGGATGGGTTGTCCAAAAGCTGTCCCAGCCTCAGCGTCTATGACTTGTGCTGAGAGTTCATCTGATACGGTGATAAGAGGGAGCCTGTTCTCTGAGCAACTCGTGTCTTTAGACCAAGGGTTCAGGGGTCACAGAGAGATAGCTGTTTGGGTTCGAGTCAAGAGTTCCTGCCCGAGTCCCTGTGTCAGAAGGGCCACATCAGAATCCACTCAAATGTGTTTTCATTACTAATTTGGGGATTTGGTTGAGGGAGCACAAACCAGAAACAGAGGTTTCCTCGAGTTCTGGAGTTGGAGTTGGGCGGGGTCGTGCACCGGTTCACCAAGTGGAGGGCAGCTGCTGGACTGAGCTTGCAAGCCTGTTGATTTCGTCCAGGACAAGCCCTGGCTTAGGATTTGTTACTAGCTGCCCCCACCCCCACACCAAGAGAAGCTCCCACTGTGCCCCCCTCCTCTTGGTGGAACATGGTGATGATATCTGGGACAGATTTCTATGTCATTGTTGACCCCACACCCAGACTTCTGATTTATTGGATGGTCCCAAAAGCCGGGAATTGGGGGAGCATTCGGCCGGCCTAAGAAGACACAAAGGGTTAACTTGTCTTAATTTAAATGTTGCCCTTCTCTGTTCTAATTTCTGGAACTTTGAATTCTCAAACCACCAGTCCTGGTCGCACTTTGAGAGGGGATCCAAAATGTCCGAGGAGTGATGGATGTTAATGTGTTCAGGCGTCTTTGCAGAAGGCAGTTAGTCCCCTAAGACCAACACAAAACATCCATCATTAAGATACACTCACCCTCACTTCAATGCCATGAATCACCTGTCAGGAGCACCGTGTCACATCCAGCATCCCTGACTTACATATTTTTCTGCTCTGAGACTGGCTGCCTGAGCTCAGAGAACACTTATTTCCAATGGGATACGCAGCATGGACATCTCAGCCTGTCCGAAAGCACGCTTGCTGGGGTGGTTAGACAGAACACCGCTCTAACACTAGCGTCCCGTGATGGCCTGTCCCTTGCACTACACAGGAGCGCTTCAGTGAAGTCCTGCTACCCCTGCCCCCCCAATGTCAATGTCCTTCTTCTGTAAGCAAAAATACAAGTATTGTAGTTCCCATTCGCTTAATTCCAGTGGTTGTCTATACCTGCCTGAATAGGAAAATCATGGGAATGGGCTGTTGCCTTGGCTTGGGACAACTAACCAGTCTGTCTGTGTGATTTCGTTTTGGTAATGCTTACTAGAGAACCTGATGTGAAAACATTTGAATTCTAAACATGTAAAATATGACAGCCTGCCATTTGGCAGGCAGTAAACTCATGGCTGCTATTGATAAATGGAACCTCTATCAAAATAAGGAACTGTTTCTAAAATTCAGCTTTTGTAGGATTTTCCAAGGAAAAGTCACCTTGGTTGAATGTTTCTCACTCATTAAACTTTGCAGAAATGATCCATATTCAGTACCTGTTTTTAATCACTTTTTAAATATCAGGACAGAATGAAAGGAAGCCACAGTTTGTTAATTTTCATCTGACTAAATCTGGAGGGATCTGTGATCATAATAAATTGAGGAGAGGGCAGAAATTACTGGAAGAACTTTAGCAATATAGTCATTCCTCTGTATCCATAGGGGACTGGGAGCCCCGAGGATACCAAAATCTGTGGGTGCTCAAATCCCTTATATAAAACGGTGTCGTACAACCACCCTCCGTACCCATGAATCCACAGCTACAAAGGGCTGACTGTATTGATCCAAAAAAAAAAGAAAGTGGATTTTTTAAAATGATCTGTTGCAGTTTGTGGGTCTCTGTATCTTTCAACACATAACTTCACCATTTATAGAGTAAATGGTGGAAGTGAGGTCGGCGTATTTACTGACTTACCCAGGTTTGAGGATAAGTGAATCCTGACTAGTGGCTTGTCCACCAACCACTGATGCTTTAGTTCTGTTCAACAGGTTCTAGTCACGGCTTCTGTTGTTGCCTTTTAAAAGAAGTGATAGCCAATCACTTTGTATTTTCATTCCTCTCTATTTCTGCTTTTGAGCAAGCTGATAATTGAATGGTCAAAACCAATTCTACTGGCAGAGAGCCCTGAGGACTGAATGACCCTCTTTGTAACTGAGAAATGATTCCTGTTATATTAATCATTCTACAAACAATATGCTGGATTCATTTGCCCTGGGTTGATAGATGGAGGAACTCTTTTGGACAACCCTAAAGCTGTGATTTTATGTGTTAGTTTTATTTTCAGTCTTGCTAAATAAAATGAGTCTTTGTATTTATTTTTCTTTTATTACAGTGAAATTTAGCAGTAGCAGGTATTAGGCTAGGAGATACAAAGAGATAAAGCATCTCTGCCTAGTGAGTTAAGTCATGACCCCAAAATATATTCTGATGAATATCTATTCCCATTATCAATGTAGAAATAATAAACACAGCTCATTTATGAAAATGGCGTCATTGTACAACACAGGAGAACAACCAGTATTTTTAAATGAATGTGAATGGAGCATAGCCTTTGAAAATTGTGAATCACTTACCCTACACACCTGTGACAAGTAACGCTGTCCAACAGCTACAAGTTGCAGCGGTAACTTCCCTGGTGGTCCAGGGGTGAAAACGCCCCAAGTTTCCACTGCAGGGGGCCTGGGCTGAATTCCTGGTCAGGGAACTAAGATCCCACATGACGTGCTGAGAGTCCAAAAAAAAAAGGTTGCATCATGGTCAGTTGGTATTCTCTAGCTCCTCAGAGACCAAAGAGGAAATTGGCTCACAGAATAGAGCATTTTAAAAGATTTTACTGAAGACTGGCTAAAACTGGAAAGTGTCAGACACACAGCTTAGCAACTGAACAACAAAATGTGAAACGGAGAAGCAGTCATCTGCACATAGGAATCAAGTCCAGAGATTAACATGGACAGCGTTGTCTTCTCTGATGGCCTGAGAAACTGGGGCCATTCTCTGCTGTTTGGGATGGATTAAATGTCCACCTCGCCATAGGAAAGACCACATGGTCTCTCAAGGTCCTCCCCACGCCTCGGGTTCTAGAGTCTGTATTGCCATTTCAAAAGCCAAGTGTGACAACGTGTTTGCTGAGGGGTTGCTGTCACAGCTTCTCTCACTGAATTCATTTAAACTGGAACACGGGCATTATTTGTCCATTTCTCTTCAGTGTCAAGTAACCAGGCAACAACTTTTTTTATTATGTTATCTTTTTTTTTAAATCCTCCCAAAAGAACCACAGTAAACTCAAAGGGAAACAATTTAAAAATCCATAAGTGTTTTTTCCCCCACAATTCAGGGCCTTAGACTACAGAGGTGAATGTTTTAAAAGCTTGATGGCATTTATGGTGAGAACGTGTACTAGATTTTTAGAAAGTTGTTTATAAAACCTGTTTCTCTGGGTATTTGATTTTCTAATCTCTTTTCCTCTTTGTCCTTGCAAACCGCTGGAGTGATTTAAAGACAGTTACTGGTGATGAGGTGACTTTCAAGGATCACATAGTAGGGAAAGATGAAAGGTTAAATTAGATGGTCGATGTCCCAAAAAGAGGAAGAGAAGAAATGGAAAAAAAAAAGGAGGAAAAGTTGGAATAAAATTCACTCAAAAGTACAGCTGTTTTTTTTTTTTTTAAAGGAAACGATAATGAGACTGGAATCCTCGTTTGTCTTTACAATCTTTTTTTGTCTTTACTTCTGTTTTTATAAGGTCACAAAATGTTAGAGATGAAAAGTCCCTTAGAAATGAATCTGCAAGAAATCCTGCCCTACTCACCTTGGTCTCCTCCAGTTTCTCTACAGAGAACATGTCTCAGTAAAGGTTGTCTAATGGATAAGGTGTAGGGGCGAGACGCGTGTTCATTGAGCACTCGCTTGGAGGGGCACTCTGCTAAGCTTGTGTCATGGGTCCCCTTGACTGGTCCTGACAGCAGCTCTGAAGACGAGACGGACTCTGTTTTATCCACAAAAAAACTGAGAAGTTCAGTTGCTTACCCAAGATCACAGTTTAGTGATGAAACCAAGATTCAACTTGGGTCAGCCTTGTGCCGCTGCCACCCAGTCTCGCCACCACTCTCCTCATTAACTCCAAAGTTTAAATCACTCTTCTGATACTTTTGGGGGAGCCACATTCACATACATCATTGAGGTGGGGAGGCTGACCTTGCAGTTCAAAGACCCGACCTATTAACTGAAGATTCTTCTACTTATTGTCATAATGACCTCTCACCCGGTCTGTTGAGTATTTATGGTTTTTAAAATGTTTTCTAAAAAGCATATCTTCAACTTCCATGGTGGTGCAGTGGTTAAGAATCCACTTTGCTACGCAAGGTGGTTCAATCCCCGGTCAGGGAACAAAGATCCCACATGGTGCATGCCAACTAAGCTCACAGACCACCATGAAGACCCAGAACATCCCCCCAAAATTTTGTAATAAAAAGCATATCCATTTTAGTGTGTTATGCTCACCCAATCCTTCCTCCATACAACCCTTCACCATAACCCTCATCACTGTTTAATCTTGCTCCTCCCACCACTGACTGCTGGCTAGCACCTTCCAACTTTGCATCTCTACAACAAGCATCTATGAGTATATTCACACCGTGAAGGGCTAGTCATGTTTTAATTTTTATCACTCTGGAAGGAGGAGAAATTATTAAGTCCAGAGACATGTTACTTGAACAAAATTACTGCAACCTCAGTTTACAGAAAACCCAGTTTTGTGTACCTGGTAAATGGAAACTTCCCCAAAAGAAGTCCTTGATGACAAGGACCCTGGGTTTTGTTCAAAGTAATTTTCCCAGAGCAGACGTGAAACTATCTTAGTCTCCCAGGGTCCAGGAAGACAGTGAGAGAAGAATGAACGTTGCCCTTTCTTTCCAGAAGGCTCAAAGTAAGCCCAGTCACAAGACAACCTGGAGAGCAAATTTTAGACCCTTCTCCAACAAAATAGCATCTCATTCATTAAGCTGAATTAACGTTTGAGAATCTTTCAACAGTCCAGCCATACAGCCAAGAGTATTTTCCTTAACAAAATCCATCTCTTTCTACTTGCCCAAAGCACCTAGCGTTTCATCATCCAACTACTAAACTTAGTATTTTATGGAGTTAACTTCTGTGTTACTCGGCGCCTCATCCTGTCTGTGACTTTCATATGGCCCAGATGTGGACACACAGACCTAAGAAACAGGCTGAATGTGTGTGGGGCCCAGGCTGGACTGTCTGAAGCTGTCTGGGCCCTCCTCCCAGAAGCTGGCTCCTGCCACTGGGGAGACTGCCGTGTGGACAGTCAGATCTGAGCCATAAAGTCCTAACTACACACTGGGATTTGTAAATCAAGTACAGTAAGAAAGAATACAAACATCTCATTTTCTATTGATTACATATTGAAACCTTACTTCGGATTTACTGGACTATGTAAAATGTATCGACTTAAAAAGACGCACAGAGTGAGAGTTGCCAGTTAAGTTTTGTTTGGGGCAAAATGGGAGGCATTATCTCAGCTCTGCGAGACTGCTCTAGAGAGGTATCTGAAGTGCTGCCTCCCGGACTACAGTCCACATTTTGCCCCAAACAAAACTTAACTCGAAACTCTCACGTTGTGCATCTTTTTTTAAGTCAACAGTTAAGGCAACCGACAAAGCGACCCAGAGTGGACTTCCTTCCTTGGCCTGGACTCCACGAGGAACTGGAGCTTTGGTTCCAGCAGCGGCCCCTTGCGCCCATCCGCCTCCTCAGGGAATCCGTACAAATTTGGGGAAGTCTCTCCTGGTTCTCAAATCTCACATATCGGTTGAGATGCTGAGTTTCATTTGGCAGTGAAGCAGGTTACCGCCCCCTCCCAGTTGGAAAGATATGGGGGAGCGGGGAGCCGGTGAAACATCCGGGGCTTACCCACTCATGGTCTAGACTTGAGTGTGGCTCGGTTGAAAGATACCGAGAAATTCCCACCCAGTGGAAAGGTACTGCGTGGGAGGTGGCTGAAAGATGCCAGGTGAATTACCCACCCAGTGGAAAAGTACTGGGTGTGTGTATGGGGGAGGGGGTTGCTCGACTGAAAAAAAAACTGAGGAATACCCAGGGCTCAGCTGAAAGATGCTGAGGTCACTCCTTTGTAGGGGACTAACTGGTCTTGGCTGAGTAGTGAGATAAGAAGCTGATCTGACTACCTCAATTCGACTGCCTTTATAGAATCTGTCGGGATACAAATGAGAATGTATGAGAGCTTTGCTGTGAAAAAAAGGAACAAGGCTCCTCTTGGCTGGTTGCGCTTTTCTCAGGAGACTGAGAAATTTATGGGGATGATGGAGGCCTAGTCCTCATATCATGCAGTGGTCCCATAAGGAAACCCACTCACTAAACTACTTGCTCGTCCAGGGGTGACACATAAGAACTGACCATCCAGCCATCTGAGCAGCCACAGTGGTCTTAGACTGCTGGAGGCAGAATCGAGACATGTAAGACGGCAGAAACGACTCTGGAGTGACTCCTGGGGGAGTTAAGCTCACAAGAAGCACACGGGCCCACTACACAATTTCATTAGTGACTTTTATCCCTGATCAACTTAAAATGGGAAACAGGATCTCTCAAAAACAGAAACGAGGGGCATCAGAAAACCAACCACTGACTAACACTCCAACCAGATTCACATGCAATACATATGGTGTGCATACTTGCAAGTACCTAGTTAACCAGGGAAATTATACCTAAAAGAGATCTCAACCTAAAATGGCTAAATTGGGGCTCTTTTGATATCTCAAAATTGATACTTTAGCGCACACAATTAGAAACGGCTGGCCCTGCTTACCTTAACTGATATCTAGAAGTTGCTAAAAGAGGAAATGATAGAGTAACATTTTTGAAGGAAACCAACTTCCCCTGTAGCTCAGCAGAAAAGGATTGGCCTGCAATGCAGGAGATCCAGAAGTCATGGGTTCGATCCCCACATCAAGAAGATCCCCTGGAGGAGGTTATTGACAAAAAAAATGATGTACAACTTGAGAGTTACAAGTTGAGTTTTATTTGGGGCAAAATGAGGACTGCAGCCCGAGAAGCAGCAGCTCAGATAGCTCTGAGAGCCTGCTCCAAAGCGGCAATGGGGGAAAGTCAATATATAAGGTTTTGGTGAAGGGGGAGTTTAATACCATGAAGCACTCATTTTACAAAAGGTTTTTTTTTTTTTAGTCATGAGGGTCTGATGTCACTATGAAGGAATTCAGTGCTTCTCTAGATATGAGACGATGAAAGGATTGAGATCATAAAATCTGTTACGAAAAACAGGCAACTATTTAAAGACCTGTCCCACCAGATTCCCTGGAGCACAGAGTGCCTAAACTCCACCCTGAACTCCCTCCAGGGTTGTTGAAGGTCAACAGCTGTAGCAGCATGAGGTTCAATCTCCTTAGAGGCAGATGGCAAACACCTTTTTTCACTCGTTGGCAATGCTCTTGCTGCTGCTGCTGCTGCTAAGTCACTTCAGTCGTGTCCAACTCTGTGCGACCCCTAAGATGGCAGCCCACCAGGCTCCTCTGTCCCTGGGATTCTCCAGGCAAGAACACTGGAGTGGGTTGCCATTTCCTTCACCAATGCATGAAAGTGCAAAGTGAAAGTGAAGTTGCCCAATCATGTCTGACTCTTAGCGACCCCATGGACTGCAGCCTACCAGGCTCCTCCGTCCATGGGATTTTCCAGGCAAGAGTACTGGAGTGGGGTGCCATTGCCTTCTCCGGCAGTGCTCTTGGTAAGTGCCAATTTGTAGTTGACAGGGGCATGGCAACCCACTCCAATATTCTTGCCTGGAGAATTCCATGGACAAGAGGAGCCCAGTGGGCTACAGTCCATAGGATCACAGAGTCAGACATGACTGAGAATGCACGAACCACAAGAAATTGCTTGAAACTGTATCAGAACTAAAAATTAGGGCTGCTAGCACTGACTCTGCCAGGTCGCAGGTCTAGTGAGACTGGAAAGTCACGTTCGGCATTTATGCCATTTAACTTCTGATTTCTGGTCATCACTTTACCATCTTTTGGGAACACTCTTGTCACTTGGCTTTTGATTTCTGGGCATCTCTTTGCCTTTTGTTTTATTTAGAGTGTGATCCCTGGCAGGTGAGGTTCTGGTTTGGTTTGGTTTGAGCGTGCAACACAAACTTCTCGAGCTAATGTGGGAAGCACTTCCTCTAAGGTTCCACGCTCCACCTGGGAACCCCTTGGGAAAAAAATTTTTAATGAGTGGTCACCCTAGCTATGATTCAATGACAAGAAAACTGGCCTAAAAATATTAGCTCTTTATTGACACAGGCTAGGAAAATGGACCCAAGTTCCCTTATCTCCAGAGTTTTCTCCTATAATCAAAAGCCTGGGGCTGATCAAACTAAGAACCCCACTTCCCGAGAAGGACAATCCCTGCTGGGACCAATCTGCCCTTGTTATCAGAGCCAATTTGAGCACTCTCTGGTCTAAATTTTGGCTATAAAACTATGACCACAGAGTAGGGAGCTTGCTCAAACTCATGTCCATTGAGTCAGTGATGCCATCCAACCATCTCATCCTCTGTCGTCCCCTTCTCCTGCCTTCAATCTTTCCCAGCATCAGGGTCTTGTCCAATGAGTCATCAGGTGACTCTTCGCATCAGGTGGCCAAAAAAAAGATGATTTTTGACAGTGTGGTCACAATATTCTTTAGACTCCAGAGAAAGCCTAGTGTGCTGCAGTCCACAGGGTGGCAAAGAGTCGGATACTTAAGGACTTAACGACTGAACGGCAACAATGAGCTGTTAGATAAACTCTATTAAGAATAATTATGCTTTAGGAATGTCTGTCTAATACAGTCACTCCAGATTAGGGTAACTTGACTTTCTAAGGGTTGTGATTGTCAACTAAAAGACATGCACAACTTTAGAGCTACAAGTTGAGTTTTATTTGGGGCAAATTGAGGACTGCAGCCTGGGAGGGAGTACTCCCGATAGCTCTGAGAGACTGCTCCCAAGAGGCAGTGGGGGAAGCTCAATATATAAGATTTTGTCGAAGGTGGAGTTCAATACAATTAAGCGCTCATTTTACAAAATATATTCAGCCAGTATCTGTTGTCATCATGAAGGGATTTAGTGCTCTTCTAGATATGATGAGATGCAAGCAGCTGTTGACCTTCAGCACCCCCTGAGTGAGTTCAGGGTGGAGTGAGGTACTCTGTGCTCCAGGGAATCTGATGGCACAGGTCTTTATATAGGTGGATATTTCAGGAACAGGTTTTATGATCCTGATCCTTGCATCTAGGAAAGCACAAAATTTCTTTGGCATCAGATCCTCCCGACTAGGGGACAAAACTCTTACAAAGTGATTGCATTGAATTTCCCCTGCACCAAAATCTTATATATTGACCTTCCCCCACTACCTCTTTGGAGCAGTCCCTCAGCTATGGGAGAGAAGGCAATGGCAACCCACTCCTGTGTACTTGCCTGGAGAATCCCAGGGACCGGGGAGCCTGGTGGGCTGCCCTCTATGGGGTCGCAGAGTCGGACACGACTGAAGCGACTTAGCAGCAGCAGCAGTAGCAGTAGCAGCTCAGCTGAGCTGCCGCCTCCTGGGCACCTCATCTTGCCCCAAATAAATATGCAACTCTCAACTTGTACATCGTTAGAGGACAAATGTATTTTTTGTGTGCCTATTCGAAAAATTTAAATTACGTATGTGGCTTACAGTGGGCAGCACTGAGTTGAAGGATAACGAAAGGAAAACAGCCACGCATGTAAATCCTGCAAGTTCTTTAGTAACAGCTTTCTCTCTCTTAACGGTTCCTCCCAAGAATATCTGAGATAAAAGTCACGTCTCCCCGCTAGAGGAGTAAGACCTCGGTAGCACACTAGGTTCTCTGCACCTCTCGGCTTCCGCGGGGGCGGCGGGGCGGCGGGGGCAGCGGCGGCAGCGGCACCCGGAAGGACGCCAGCGGCACCCAAGAGCCTCACAGGGCCTCCGAGGCGACCTCCCCAAGATGGCGTCGCCGGGGGGCCGGGCTGTCCGCCACACCGCCTCCGTCCCACCCTGCGCTGGCGATTGGCTAAAACGACTCGGTGCTTAGTGGTGATTGGGCCTCACGGAAACCCGCGCTGGGCGGGACCGGAAGGGGTCTCTGCCCGGGGTGCGCGGGCCCGGGGCTCCACGTTGGTCCCTGGGGGATGTGGAAAGCTGGCAGCATGTCGGCGGAGCTGGGGATCGGCTTCGCTCTGCGAGCCGTGAACGAACGCGTGCAGCAGGCGGTGGCGCGGCGGCCGCGGGTGAGGAAGGGGACCGCGCGGGGACTGTGGGCGGCCGCGCCGAGAAAGGGGGACACCTGCGTGGGAACGGGTCGTCACAGTGACGCAGAGGGGTCTCCTGGAGGGGCGGGACCTGCCCGCTGCCTTGGCACTGAAAAGCTAGCGAAGGCTAAGGGGGTTCCCCAGCTCCTGTCAGATTTTCTGAAGGTTAGCGGTCCCAGGAAAATGACCAGTCTCTAGGCAGCGCGACCATTGTCCAGCCTGCTTCGTGGTAGGGGTCAGCAGCCTTGGCGGAGGGGAGAGGGGCTAGGCCTGTATCCAGAGACTGCAGGAGAAGACGCCCACTACAGGTGCACCCAAAGGAGGCCAGGTCTGCCGGGGGTCACGTGTGTGGCAGCGTCTCAGCCAGTAGATTGCTCATAAAGTAAATGTCAGCGCCTCCGCCAGCGAAGGAGAGGGTGAATTGACCCGACTTGAGGAGCAACCGGAGCTGCTTTTGCACGTTTGAGGCAGCAGGGAACTGACATCCAGTCCCAAGCAGTTTATGGGGGAGTTTTTTCCTCCCTTGTTTATATTTAGTCTTCTCTTGGAATTTATTTAGACTGAAGGTCAGTACCTGCCTCCCTCAAGTGCAAGTTTTATTTTGAATGGTGTGGAGTGAGCCAGGCTTGAATGGAGAGAAGTCAAAGTTCTTAGTTCAAGCATTTATGGTATATGGTTATCAGAGCTCAGAGACCTGCATTAGCATAGCCTTTGCTTGGCTGTTAAATAGATGTTAACCTTGAAAGAAAGTGAAGTCGCTAAGACCGGTCTGAGTCTCTGTGACTCCACGGACTGTAGCCCGCCAGACTCCTCTGTCTATGGGATTTTCCAGGCAAGAAGACTGGAGTGGATTGGCATTTCCTTCTCCAAGGGATCTTCCCAACCCAGGAATCGAACCCGGGTCTCCTTCATTGTAGGCGGATTCTTTACCGACTAAGGGAGGGAAGCTTCAGTTTTGCCACTGTTTCTTTTCTTTTCTTTTTCAATATTTTATTTGGCTGTATCAGGTCTGAGTTGCACCACCCAGGATCTTCATTGTGGCACGCCCCCTTGTCTCTAGTTGTGAGGTGGGCTTAATTGCCCCAAGGCATGTGGGATCTTAGTTCCCTGATCAGAGATGGAACTTCATTGGAAGGCGGATTCTTAACCACTGGATCACCAGGGACACCCCTCTGCCACTGGTTCTGCCACGTAAATTACAGAGTTACCCTAAGGCTGCTTCTGAGAGGCGGTATTGTAGGCAGTATTGATAACTACCCCAGGATCACAATGAGTTTCCAAAACTGTTGACCTTGGGGTTTTAGGAACTGGAAGTGGCCTCCCTTCTAGTCAGAGATTGATGCCTTTTCTTAACTAAGTGATTCTTAAACCTCCAACCTTGCCATGCAAGAGAGTCAGCTGAAGAGTTTGTTTTAAAGCAGATTCTCAGACTCCAGTCTGAGATTCGCACCCAGTGGGTCAGGAGGGGACCCAGATGATACTGGTAATATTGGTTAAAGACCACACTCCTAGCAAATAAAGTTTTTACTTACCTGCCCAGCTCTCCTGAGAGAGAAAGGTGTTCTGCTAGATTTTTTTTTAATTTAGTTTTTACATGTATTTATTTTTTGGCCATGCAATGCAGCATGTGAGATATAAGTTCCCCAACCAGGGATCAAACCCATGCCCCCTGAAAGCACAGACTCTTAACCCCTGGACCACCAGGGTGGTCCCTTCTGCTCTGCTAGATATTAAGGTGGCTAACATATTAGATTTAGATGCCATGCATACAAAAGACATTTCATCAACATTATTTGATACTGATAGCCCTGCTGTCTTGGAAAAGTGGATCTTATCAAATGCCAAGTAAAGATCTCTGCCGATCCATCCTACAGGATGTCCTACAGGACTTATCAGGATAATAAGTCCAAACATTGACTCATCTGGCTCTTTTCCTCTTGGCAGGATCTCCCAGCCATCCAGCCCCGGCTAGTAGCAGTCAGCAAAACGAAACCTGCGGACATGGTGATAGAGGCCTACAGTCACGGGCAACGCACTTTCGGGGAGAACTATGTACGTGAGGGCCCTTTTCCCGCCCATAAGCTGCTCTCAGAAGAGGCGAATGTGCCAGGCTTCTGACTTACTCTGTTTTTTACCCTGTAGGTTCAGGAACTGCATGAAAAAGCATCAAATCCTCAAGTAAGTGGAATCTGAATTCTTTGTATCTAAATCTTGACTGTTCAGTTGGAAATTAGACCCACCTTGGTAGTTAAGTTTCAGAGCAGGAGGTCAGGCTGATGGTAGAAGTGCCTGCGTTCACCGTGAGCCCCAAATATTTCTCATCTAGATTTTCTCTCTCAACACCGTCATTTTCTTCTTTGTGGCTTTTTTGAAGATGGTGATTTTAGAAGCTTGCTGTAACCTTGAATCCTTTTGAGATTTAAAAGCTTTAATCAGTTTCTTCTCAAGGGGAAGTATCTGAAAGAAGGGGAGAGTTGACAGGAACAAGGAAGAGAAATAGAAGCCTTCAGTTTTTCTCTAAGTGTCTTTAAGGGCCTGACTGAAGATGCAATAGTGGTTTATCGCTTAGACCGGAAAGGTGAGACGGGGACGTGCGAAGTGTGTGAGCTGGCAAGCCCTCCACAGACTCTGAGTTAAACGCAACCACCTCTTTCTCTTCAGATTCTGTCTTCGTGTCCTGAGATCAAATGGCACTTCATTGGCCATCTACAGAAACAGAATGTCAACAAACTGATGGGTAAGATAAAACTCTAAATATGAAGACACAGTTTTTTTCGTCATTGTATCACATACAGTCCCTTCTGTGGAAGAGGAAATATTTTAGATTATCCCTCAGTCATCATTTATGCTTCAGGGATTCTTTTGGGAAAGAAATCTTAGTTCTTGATTAAAGGGAAACATCATGATAAGAACAAAATGAACTCACAGTTGGCTGGGTATTATATACTTGGAAACCTACCCTAGCACACATTATGTATTTTTGGGGCGGTTTTTGAAATAAACGAGAAGGAATTGAAGCCCATAAAAATTTTTTGGCTAGCACAGGAAACACTTTTGCCCTTTTCCTTTTTTTTTTTGTTTGAGGTTCATTTTATTGTGTAACGAACATAATTTTCTTTTTTATCTTGGCTGTGCTGGGCCTTCGTCACTGCAGGTGGAGGCCACTCTTCATTCTGTTGTATGGGCTTCTCGCTGCAGTGGCTTCTCCTGGTGTGGCGTACAGGCTCAGCAGTTGTGGCTACTATAACCTCACCTGCCTCTCGTTACAGCTGTCCCCAACCTCTCCATGCTGGAGACGGTCGATTCTGTGAAGCTGGCGGACAAAGTGAACAGTGCGTGGCAGAAAAAAGGTTCCCCTGAAAGGTTAAAGGTTATGGTCCAGATAAACACCAGCGGAGAGGCGAGTAAGTGAGCAGACGGGGGTGGCAGACTTTTTCCCCTTAGGATATGGTGGAGCGCAGGACAGATGGCAGGCCTGAACACCCGATGCAGTAGGTCACAGAAGGAGCTCGCGGGGCCGTTAAATAAGCTGTCGTGTGTAGGGTCTCGGTGGCACAAGGACCTCCAAACCAGTCCACGTCTAATTCTTTAATGCGTTCTTAGTTTCTGAAGAGGCCGGCAAGGAGGCTCAAGAAGGGGCTTGTGTGACTTTGATCCTGAAAATTCCCGGAGGTCACCCTCCCTCCCAAAAGAGATTGCGAATTTACATGTGTAATACTTCTCAAACCTTAACAAATCATGTTTCCATTATTGGGAGAAAATCGAACAAAACCCACTGTGGGCACCAGTCAGGGAATATCTTGACAAGGCTTGGGTTAGCAGTATAGCACAGAAGTCAGAGCCTGGGCCTGGAACAGGCAGACTTGGGGTTTGAGCTCTACCACGCCCCAGTGCTGGAACCTTGAGTGACGTGCCTGGCCTTCCAACCCTTCATTTTCCTTACCTGCCAGCGATAGCAGAGCGGTAGTTCCGAGGGTGCTGCGAGGCTTGAGTGTGGAGATGGAGGTAAAGCTGTTGGTACAGGACCCTATGCATCTTACTTGTTAGCTGTTTGCTAAGAATCCGTGTTTACAGACCAGTCGTTTGCTGATAGAGCTTAGGTTGAAGGAACAAGCCTGGGGCCGGAGTCAGGCTGCCAGGATCCACGTCCCAGTTCCACACTTCCTGGCTCTGTGGCCTTGAGAAAGGCCCTTAGCCTCCCAGAGCTTCAGTCTCCTCTTTTTTTAGAATGGAGAGAGTGAGAACACTTACTTCACAGAGCTCCTGCATTAAATAAAAAACCGTAGGGACTTGGCGTGTGTGCCTGGTACATAAGCATTCACTATGCTATGCTTTGCTAAGTCACTTCAGTCGTGTCCGACTTTGTGTGACCCCACAGATGGCAGCCACCAGGCTCCCCCATCCCTGGGATTCTCCAGGCAAGAACACTGGAGTTGGTTGCTTAACAATCAGCATTATCTGTACGTGCACCTAGATTATACGTTGCTGCTGCTGCTGCTAAGTCGCTACAGTCGTGTCTGACTCTGTGCGACCCCATAGATGGCAGCCCACCAGGCCCTGTCATCCCTGGGATTCTCCAGGCAAGAACACTGGAGTGGGTTGCCGTTTCCTCCTCCAATGCGTGAAAGTGAAGTCAGTCAGTCGTGTCTGACTCTTAGCGACCCCATGGACTGCAGCCTACCAGGCTCCTCTGTCCATGGGATTTTCCAGGCAAGAGTACTGGAGTGGGTTGCCATTGCCTTCTCCAAGATTATACGTTACTTTATCCTGATAGGTAAACCTGAAACGGATTCCAGATGGAGTCCATTACAGCATTTCTTGATCAATGGCTATCATTTGCCCTAAAATGCCTTAAAGATTGGAGTGTTAACTAGCATCTCTCTTTGTTAAATGAGGGAAGGACAGAATCTGTCCTCATACCTGCATAACAAGTAATGTTTTCCCACAGATTCCTTCTCTGGTTTTTAATGAGCAAGATCGGGTAAATTTTGCGAAGTTCTAGTCAAAACTGTATGATATATACTTCATTTTTATTTGTTTTTACAATTCCACTAATAAATTAATGAAACTGTGAAAGTACCAGATTGGGAAAAATAATTCTCTGGTTAATCTGGCGTTTGGGCAATGTGCGTCTTCTTGGTGTTTTTTTGTTTTTCTTTTTAAATGTTTTGGCTCCACTGCACACCCAACACGCAGGATCTTAGTTCCCTGACCTGGGATATCAAACCCGATGGCTTCCCCCCCACCCTCACACAGGAAGCCCATAATCTTAACCACTGAACCGCCAGGAAAGTTCAGATAATTTTTTTTTTTTAGATTAATTTTTTTTTCTATTTGAAGAAAAGCAGTGTTTTGGGTATTTTTTTCCTTTTCCTTCTACTCTAGCTGTCCTCAGATGCTGAGGTAGAATAAAGAGAATCCAGTTTATAGCTCTTTCCTTGAGATACTCAGGACCAGGTCAGAAGGGGAGCAACACAAACAGACACCTCACCATTTCAGTCACCAGTTCAGTCTTGAGGACAAGTTCTCCCAAGAAGTCCTCTTGCCTGAGAGTCGCCTCCCCTGTCCTAGGGAACGGTGTTCCTCTGGCTTCCTAGAACCTGTGGGTCTTCTGTCTCTTTTGTGAAGGCAAACACGGCCTGCCCCCTGCAGAGACGGCAGCCCTGGTGGAACACATCAATGCCAAGTGCCCCAGCCTGGAGTTCGTGGGGCTGATGACCATTGGGAGCTTCGGGCACGATCTTAGTCAAGGACCGAACCCAGACTTCCAGGTACTCGGGCCTGGGGTGAGGGCGCTGCTCACATCCGCTGAGGGTATCCGGGGCTGGCTGCTGCCGTCAGCTCCACAGACTTTCCACACATCTCTTGTCATGTTACTTGATAACCCACCTCTTAAACTCTCCTCATACGGAAAACGGGAACAGGTCCCCCAAACCCCCACAGACCCTTCTCCACTCAGTCTGAACCTGCCTGACACACGGTCTTCAGAGAAAAGGAGCTCCGGCTTCCTCTCCAATGAGTGACAGTTTTCTTGAAAGTAGGAGAGTTCTCTACAAACCCTTCCAGTGATTTGTGGTGATTTTGACAGGCCTTGAAGCCATGAGGAATAAAGAAGTAGTTTCTGTCAGAGGTGTTAAGATTCGGCCCCTCTCAGCCACCCTCGGAGAAGGCCGGGGTAAGATGGCGTCACACTTGTCTCCCCGTCAGGTGTTGCTGTCCCTCCGGGAGGAGCTGTGCAGGAAGCTGGGCGCCCCCCCCGAGCAGGTGGAGCTGAGCATGGGCATGTCCGTGGACTTCCAGCACGCGGTGAGTATCTCCCGGGCGCCCTCGGGTGCCTGCAGGACGGGTCCAAAGGCAACGCCTCGCCGTCGCATCGAGGCGCCACGCGGCAGTGTCTCTCACCTACGCTGATGTCCCCGGCCCCTTCTTTTTTTTCAAATGAACTGTATAGAAATTATAGCTTGACACCTCATTTAAAAAAAAAAAATTACAACTCAGTTTAATTCCCTAAGTGGGATCTAAAGGAAAATCGAAAGAATTTACACTGCAGCTTTTTAAAAAGGCGTTTCCCTGTGTTCATGCTTGGGCGTGGTCATATGACACTGAGTCCTGACGAAGTGTCTGATCGTACGCAGAGATCCCCCAGGATGCAGCGGCTCTGAGCACACACTGATAGATGTGCTGTGTTAGCAACTCACATACACGATCTTCCAGAGCGGAGGCTAATTTGATCAAGTTCCAAGAACCACACTGTAAAACTTTCCTCTGGATCTACAGTAGTTGCAGGATTGGAAGATAAGAGTATATTCAGTTCAGTTCAGTCGCTCAGTCATGTCCAACTCTCTGCGACCCCATGAATCGCAGCACGCCAGGCCTCCCTGTCCATCATCAACTCCCGGAGTTCACCCAGACTCACATCCATCGAGTCGGTGATGCCATCCAGCCATCTCATCCTCTGTTGGCCCCTTCTCCTCCTGCCCCCAATCCCTCCCAGCATCAGAGTCTTTTCCAATGAGTCAACTCTTCGCATGAGGTGGCCAAAGTACTGGAATTTCAGCTTTAGCATCATTCCTTCCAAAGAAATCCCAGGGCTGATCTCCTTCAGAATGAACTGGTTGGATCTCCTTGCAGTCCAAGGGACTCTGAAGAGCCTTCTCCAACACCACAGTTCAAAAGCATCAATTCTTTGGCACTCAGCCTTCTTCACAGTCCAACTCTCACATCCATACATGACCATAGGAAGAACCATAGCCTTGACTAGATGGACCTTTGTTGGCAAAGTAATAGCTCTGCTTTTGAATATGCTATCTAGGTTGGTCATAACTTTCCTTCCAAGGAGTAAGCGTCTTTTAATTTCATGGCTGCAGTCACCATCTGCAGTGATTTTGGAGGCCAAAAAAAATAAAGTCTGACATTGATTCCATTGTTTCCCCGTCTATTTCCCATGAAGTGATGGGACCGGATGCCATGATCTTCGTTTTCTGAATGTTGAGCTTTAAGCCAACTTTTTCACTCCACTTTCACTTTCATCAAGAGGCTTTTTAGTTCCTCTTCACTCTCTGCCATAAGGTTGGTATTTCTACATAAAATGGAATTCGATCCTGTGCTCACTCACTCACAGGGAGGGCTGCTCACCTCTGAAACCCCAGCATATGAGAAGGGCGTGTGGGCCACAAGACGGCTCTCTGTCATGCTGCTGTGTCGCGCACGGCTGCCACCCCTGTTGCCCACCCCACTAAGTGCCAGTCGCCTTCCCCAGTCTCTGCAGTCTCTCCTTACGTACTTCGTAAACACCCCTTTGGTGTTTACCACCACTGCCCCACAGTCCTTCAGCTGCATCTGCTGCATCTCGTTATTTTTTTAAACTTAGCCCCTTCTTCTTCCCCACAGATTGAAGTGGGATCTACCAACGTCCGCATCGGAAGCACCATTTTTGGAGAGCGAGATTACTCCAAGAAAACGGACAAGCCCGCAGCAGAGCTGCAGGCCCCGGAGGAGGTGGCCCAGGCACACTGACCCGAAGCCGGATCCAGAAGACTCACCGTGCGCTCACCTGGGCCTCCGCCTTCCAGGGGCCCCCAGTCACCGCACCACCACGCCTTCCTGGGACCTGACAAAAGCATGCCCGGGGCGATGTGTGTGATTGGGAAGCGTCTTACCTAGTGTCTGACACAGGAAGCTCACTGCAAGCAGTGGCTTTGGACTGGATTTGAGGAATCCAGACGTTTCTGCAGATCAGATGCCTAGGCCAGGGCCAGGAGTTGAGTTCAGGCTTGAACTTTGCCCAGGAATGTGTTTCCCAGGTGTTGCCTGTAATTGCCACAGTTAGAGGGATTCCCACTCATCATCCACTTGGATAGAAAATCCCTGTTGCCAGCTCCGTACAGACCCCACAGAGCAGTCGCCTCTGCCACGCTGGAGCAGCATGGTCTCTGTCCCCCCCACTTGCCGTCCCACCCAGTTAGCATCGGTCTCCACTCCAGATGGCAGTTTGGGTAACTTCAGGACCCAGCTCGAGTTAATCCTGCACGCCCATATTGTGGCCGATGAGAGTTGTATCATCCATCAACCACCCTATGACCCTGAAAATTACAGGGTGACTACCATGAGCAGGCCTCGGGCCTTCCCACCATCCCTTCCAAACACAGGACTTTGAGCTTTTACCCAGGGCTCTGTGGTGATGAGAGTCCAGTGATTCAATTTTTCCCCCCACCGCAGTCCTCGCTGTGGTAATTTCATATCAAACACCAGTGGATCTCCAGTAGCTCCCCAGAAATTAAAGATTTCCCCCAAAGCCAGTTCAGGCTCACAGTTTCAACAAGACTTGGCTTTGAGGGCCCTATTCCTGGGAGTTCTTTTTAGGCGCATTTATAGCTTCCCCTCCCGACTGTATTTATAAGCCAGGATTTTGCAACTCTAGATTGTCAATAGTGTAGCTAGCTCTTCAAAACCCAGAAAGCACAATTCTCAGGCAGTCACGACAGACGGCTGTGGTCTGGGTCATCGTTTGTTTCTAGGTGGATTTTTCTTATTTATTCAAACCCCAGTCTTTTAATTGTATGAAAACAACTCCCATGATAATGCTGCTGAATGCAGTTTTGTAAAACTTAAACCATTACGATTCCTATACTGTTCAATCAAAGCTCTCGTGTGATAATTCAGCATCTATTAAATAAAAATGTGAGTTTGAATTACACCTTCTGTGCTAATTACAACGCAATTAAAAGATTTATTTTCTACGATCTGGTGTAGTGAGTGAGTCTAACAGGAGAGGGCATTGGACCCAACTGGAAGCCACCACACCCATCCTGGCATTGCACAGCTTACAAGAATGGTGCGCCTTAGGCCACAGTTCAGTCACTCAGTCGTGTCCGACTCTCTGCAACCCCATGGACTACAGCACACCAGGCTTCCCTGTCCATCACCAACTCGCAGAGCTTGCTCAAACTCAAGTTTATTGAGTTGGTGATACCATCCAACCATCTCATCCTTTGTCATCCCCTTCTCCTCCTGCCCTCAATCTTTCCCAGCATCAGGGTCTTTTCCAATGAGTCGGTTCTTCTCATCAGGTGGCCAAAGTATTGGAGCTTCAGCTTCAGCGTCAGTCTTTCCAATAAATATTCAGGACTAATTTCCTTTAGGATTGACTGGTTGGATCTCCTTGAAGTCCAAGGGACTCTCGAGAGTCAGATGCAGCCAAAGCCACACTGCAGATAAAAGGAGGGATTCTGAAGTTCAAAGCCTTTGACTGTGTGGATCACAATAAACTGGAAAATTCTGAAAGAGCTGGGAATACCAGACCACCTGACCTGCCTCTTGAGAAACCTGTATGCAGGTCAGGAAGCAACAGTTAGAACTGGACATGGAACAACAGACTGGTTCCAAATAGGAAAAGGAGTACGTCAAGGCTGTATATTTTCACCCTGCTTATTTAACTTATATGCAGAGTACATCATGAGAAACACTGGGCTGGAAGAAGCACAAGCTGGAATCAAGATTGCAGGGAGAAATATCAATAACCTCAGATATGCAGATGATACCACCCTTAGTGAAGCAATAAGTGAAGAGGAACTAAAAAGCCTCTTGATGAAAGTGAAAGAGGAGAGTGAAAAAGTTGGCTTAAAGCTCAACATTCAGAAAACTAAGATCATGGCATCTGGTCCCATCACTTCATGGCAAACAGATGGGGAAGCAGTGGAAACAGTGGCTGACTTTATTTTTCTGGGTTCCAAAATCACTGCTGATGGTGATTGCAGCCATGAAATTAAAAGATGCTTACTCCTTGGAAGGAAAGTTATGACCAATCTAGACAGCATATTAAAAAGCAGAGACATTACTTTGTCAACAAAGGTCCATCTAGTCAAGGCTATGGTTTTTCCAGTGGTCATGTATGGATGTGAGAGTTGGACTATAAAGAAAGCTGAGTGCTGAAGAATTGATGCTTTTGAACTGTGGTGTTGGAGAAGACTCTTGAGAGTCCCTTGGACTGCAAGGAGATCCAACCAGTCCATCCTAAAGATCAGTCCTGGGTGTTCATTGGAAGGACGGATGAAGCTGAAACTCCAATACTTTGGCCACCTGATACGAAGAGCTGACTCATTTGAAAAGACCCTGATGCTGGGAAAGATTGAGGGCAGGAGGAGAAGGGGACGACAGAGGATGAGATGGTTGGATGGCATCACCAACTCGATGGACATGGGTTTAGGTGGACTCCGGGAGTTGGTGATGGACAGGGAGGCCTGGCGTGCTGCGGTTCATGGGGTCACAAAGAGTTGGACATGACTGAGCGACTGAACTGAACTGATTACTGTAAATTCTAAAGGCCAGAAAGTTAAATGTTTGCATTTCAGGAATTATGAAAAGATGTGGCCTCTTGCTGTTAAGAGACTCAGAGCTACCTCTAGGTGGCGACATTGGCCTACCTGAGGGGCAAGCATTGGGGTGCCACTGTCGGCAAATTACCCTGGGAGAGACTGTCATCTAGCATCACCCTGTTTTTAATAAATGTATTTATCTATCAGGAGAATGGTTTCTAATGGAGATTGTTTACTTATTTGGCTGCGTGGCATGGGGGATTTAGTTCTTTGACCAGGGATTGAACCTGGTCCCCCTAAATTAGGAGTGTGGAGTCTCAGCCACTGGACCACCAGAGAAAGTCCCACCCCTTCTCTTTTTCAACTTCATCTGAGAGGGTACAGATCTGAGAGAGGGGCCGGGATCAGGGAGGGCACCCCGCCCACCAGCTTCACAGCATCTGCCACCTCCCCCTGGCTGCCCTCCGGGGTTCTCCAGTCACCCCTCACCCATTCTTTTTAAGTCAAAACAGAAGCCAGGAAAGACACGGTTTTCCCAAGCGACGTGGCTGACTTCTGCAGAGTCACAAGGTTCTTTCAGATACCTCACTTCTCTGCAAACTCGGCTGAGGGTTCTGAGGGTTCCGTGGAAACTTTGGGAGAGACGTAGTTGGAACAAGAGACCCCTCAAGCTTGTGCGTGTCTGCAGATCAAGAAGAACTAAGGAGGGGATCTGGGCGGGGAACTCTGGGAGGCTGACTCAAACCCAGATCACTAAAGGAAACCAAAGTCCAATATGCCCACCACAGGCTAGGACCTTTCGCAGAGAGAGCCAGTTGTGACTTTGTCTTGTTACGTGGGCCAAGCATGAGTATTCAGATTTCCGCCAAAACCCTGACAGCGTCCACGGCAAGTTTCCTGAGTGACAACCGCACGCCATCCTGGATCCCACCCACCTGTGCAGCCTGTCTCTGACGATGCTGTCCAGCCCCTGGACCCTGGTGGGCCTGGTACCCAGCCCCAGAAAGTCTGGACACGCAGAAATTCCCCAGTGAATCCTTCAAGGTTTTGTCTTGGGGAAGTTCCTCACAGATTCACCGCATCTCTTAACAAAGCAACCTCTTAATATTCAAATGGTCCTCCTCCATCCCCTTTTATAATCGTTTATGACACACAAATTACCATGACTACATCGTCTGATTCTGCCCTCACGGCAGCCAGCAGGGTGATTTAGGCTGCTGGGCGATGTCCCTCTGTGCATGGGGCACCAAGACCCAGAGGAGGTTCTGTGTGCTCCTTCCCTGAGGTCAGAGTGGGTTGGTGGCAGGACAAGAAAGAAACTCAAGACCTTTGATTCCTGTCCAGAGCTTGATCACCACACCACCCTGGCCTGCTCTGCTGTCTCAGCCTTTAATAATTAGTGAGCAGCATATCCTTAGATTTATAAGCTTCATTTAGTTTATTATTGTTTTGATTTCTTTGGCTGCACCGCTCAGCTTGTGGGATCTTAGTTCCCCAACCAGGGATCGAACCGATGCCTACGGCAATGAAAGCTCCGAGTCCTAACCACAAGGGCCTCCCTATAAACGTCATATAAAAGAAAATTCTTACCATGAAAGACATAGATGTTTTCCAGCCTGCAGTCATTGTTGAGAACTGACAAGTCTTAATGCAGAACAAACTTTGGAACCCCAAGTAGAGGGGATGGGAGGGAGGGAGAGAATTAAACCCAGCCTGACTAGACTCACCCTTTGCTTTCTTTTACCCTGTTTCCCTCACGTAGATGCAAACTGTGTCACAGGCTGCAGGGCTCAGAGTGTGTGCATAGTGCCCTTTAGCCCCCATGGCCAGACAGGCGCTGAATTCTGTTCCCCAAGGCTGGGCCAGGAGGAAGGAGGTCAAACGGGGCATTCGGAAAATCCAGGACATCCTTGTCCTTGGGACGAGAAGTGGCCCCAAAGCACCGAGGGTGGATGCCTCACCCCCCTGTTCCTAGAGGGCTTCGATGAGACTAGAAGTGCAGCGGTGCAATTGAGCTGATCTGCGCTGGGAGCCGTGGCTGTCTTTACCATGAAATCAGTTGAATGCTATTACATCAGCCTCGTGACTAAGGGCGAAAGCATCCAACCGTCCACGAGACAGTTTTTGCATATCTGCCCTCCCCTCAAGCAGCACGTAGGTAGGGAAAGGGTCTCTCTTTTTTTTTTCTACCCACTTTGCCTCAACCACACCCAGTCGCGCCCGGCTTTATACCGGTTTGTAGGTATCTCAGGCCGCCTGTGGCTGAGTCTTCATTCGCAAGGTCAAGTCCCTCTCTGAAAAAAAAATCATTTCAGGGTCCCAAAAGGGACCTCAGAGCTGACACTGTCTTCTGTCAGCTCCAACACAGGGGGCTGACATGGCACACGGTGGGGACGGAGAGGGGGTACGGGGCAACGGTGGACGGGGTTACTCTAGGCACCATTTTTTGTATTTAAAAATCAATACACTGTCCAGCTCCTGAGCTTTGAGACCCCAAAGGAGCAGAAGCCACCCTCCGAGTGCCGATGGCCTTCTGGAAGGTTCTCTCCGCGAGCTGGCTGGCTGCGCTCCTGCCTGGAGCTCCCCAGCTTCAGAGCTAGGCTTGACCCAGCTGCCAATCTCCAAAATAAAATCAATGTGTGACCTTATTCACCAGCTGTACCGAAGAAACTAGTGCAAACCAGGGCCAACTTTGAAGCCAAAAAGGGAAGATGAGAAGTTGCGAGAGAGAGAGAGAGAGAAAGAACGGGGGTTGGGGGAGAGGAAAACTTGGCTGGACATGAAAGGTGTCTTGTCTGTCTGTTCCCCATTAGGCTCGATTCTCTTGCAATCTGCAGCCTCGACATAATTCTCTTGACCAGAAACTCTCCGGAGAGATAGTGTCAGAAGGAAAAACAAACAGAATGGCATCTCGGACAGTAAAGTCACTTAAAAAGCTATCCGGGGGAGTGGAGACGGTAGGGGAGGGCGGTAGGAGTCAGCTCCTAGAGGGTGCTCCTCACAGCAGGCTGCCCGTGGAGGACCTCTCCCCTGGGACAAACACAAGGAGGGGTACCCCCGAGAGAGGGCTGGTGGGCCAGGCAAGGAAGCAAAACCCCAAATCCTCTGCCCTCCCAGCCTCTCTGACGCCTCAAAACCTACCTTGGCTGGCTTTCCCAACTGTGCGCTCAACACAAAACCCCATGGTGCTGGGCTTTTCACAGCCCGCAGTGCATGGAGGGGACTTCAGAAGGATTACCTGAGAAAAAAGTGCTCCCAGTTTGTCCTAACTCCACTTCTTGTTTCTGACTGCCGCCAGCAGCCAAAGGCTGAGAACTATAAGCTGGCAGCCAGCTCCCCAAGCTGCAAGGCCTGTTCCCCCAGCCCCCTTCGACCTGCCTTTGAGCAAAGCCAGCTCCGTGCCTGCAGGAGCCTGGGGGGGGAGGTTAGGACTTTGGAGTCAGGGTGCAGTTCTGCACTCAAGTTTCTGGGGCAGGGATCCTGTGAAAGGAGAGGGTATTGGAAGAAAAACTAATCAGAAGAAGAAAGTAAGAGCTTTTCCCTGCCTTTCAAACTTGTTTATTGCTAGGATATCTGATTTCAGCGGAGGAAGCCGGCACTGAAGCAAGATTTTTATTGGCCCCAAGCAAAAGGCATTCGGGGTTTGCCTTTGAATTGGTTTCCCCAAACCTGGAAGGACAGAAGCGCCCTCGCTGCTTTGATGGTGCAGCTCTGTCCTTTGGGGGCCCCCGGACTCCCTGTTTTCCTTAGCATCCTCTAAATGCCCCTTGGAGGATGAGGCGGGGAGCGAGGGGGCCCAGAGTGGGAGGTGGCCTCGTGGATATTTCAGAGAGGAAAGTAGAAGAAGGGACAAACAATTAAAAAATTCAGGAATTGGCTCCAGGGCTGAGCTCTCTGCCCCCCTTCCCCTGAGCAGGGACCTGGAGGAGGGAAGGTCTGGTTTGGATGAAAGCTCAGTGTCTCTAGCTGACGGGGCTAGGCGGGCTGCTCGGAGGGCCAGGCCTGATGGTTTCAATGTGTGTGGAAGATAAAGCCAGATCTGCAAAGGCAGGCCCTGCCCATGGCCCTCCTCAGCTGGGCCAGCGGGCTCTGGGGAGGGGGGTGCCCAGCTGGGCCATAGGCTCCGGGGGCTGCTGCCGACCCCCGCCCCCTCCCCGGGCTCCCCACAGACACCTTCCTGCCCAGACAGCAGCTGTTTGGGGGCTGGAGCCCCGGCCTGCCCAATCTACCCTTGGGCACAGGCTTCCTGCCTTTCTCTGGATTCCCAAAAGGGCATCTCCTCCCCTGGAGAAAGAGGGGGGTGCACCTCCATTTGGAGGCCTCTGGGTGAGCCCACCCAGCTCACCTTTTACCCTCTCTGCACCTGACAGCTGGCTTTCCCTGGGACTCTCCCTCATCACCCTTCCCCCTGCAAACCACAGGTGACAGGAGGGGCCCCGAAATGGAGGGCTCTAAGTGTCTTTGCAGATTGATCCCTCCACGGAGGGGAGCTTGCTTCTAGGGGTGCCAGGATTTTGGGGTGTGTGCTGATGGTGGAGGGCAGCCCTCTGCGAGGAAACAGCCTCTGCCCTGGTATGGCCCTCTTCCCAGTCCAGGTTGGGGGCCAGGAGGTCCACAGAGAGCCACCTTTACCCCACCCTCCCAAGGCTCACAGCGTCTCTGTGTCTGTGTGATGGGTCCCTGCCCGCCTCGTTCCCCCCCCCAGCCCACTCCCGGAGTGCTCTGCTCACCTGGGACGCCCAGGCCCTTTTTGGCAGCCTCCGTGCTGTTTGGCGCTCTGAGCTGAGGCCCGGAGCCTCCCTAGAGCAGGAGGTGGGGAGCAGGGAACAGGCCTCTCACTGTGTCCACTGCGAGGAACACAGGGCATCAAAAGGGTTTTATGGAGTGAGCTTGGGAACCAGCTCCCAGGGAGAGGAGCTGCAGGCGTAGGTGTAGAGGGACTGCACTGGGGGAGGGGAGCTGTGTGCATGCACACGTACTCACACACACACACAGGCGCACGCATGCCCACGAAGCTCATTCCAAGACTCTGACACCCGTCTGTCTGGGTCCAAATTCCCAATCTGCTCCCTGCCAGCCACATTCCCTCGAGCCAGAGACTAAGCCCCTGTGGTGCCTCCGTCCCCCCAACCTGTAAATCGGGCCTCATGGTGTCCTTGTGACGTTTAAATGTGATAAAGCCCGTCACGTGCTCTGCACATAGTAAGTGCGCATTAAGCATCAGGGACCGGCAGTGGACCCAGCCTGGCTCGGCTTTGCAGTCTGCTAGAATCTCTGTGGAGCAATGGGGTGAGCGGAGCGCTGATGGATGGAGCAGATAACTGTGGAAGTGGAGGGGAATCGAGGCGGGGGAAACTGCCACCTTCCTTCAGAAATGAAACAGGAGCCTCTGAGGCTGAGGAAGGGGACCCTCCAAGAGGCAATTAAAGCCCTGAGAGCCCGACAGGCTCCCCTCAGGGGTCTGACACTGGGAGGGTCATGGCGGCCATGGTAAGGCCAGGTTCCCCTTCTGAAGCCAGCCCAGGATAGACACCCAAGCCTCCCCTTCCTGTTCCCCTAGCTTGAAATGAAAGAGCCGGCTGGAGACTGGGGCGCAAAAACAGCAAAAGCTGCCCAGAGTGAAACCAAAACTCCACACCGTCTCACAGGAGAGGAAAGGAGAGAGAAAAGCACACAGAAGGGGGCCTCCCTGGTGGCTCAGTGTCTAGGACCCCTGGGTCCCAAGGCAGGGAGCCCCGGGTTCAATCCCTGGTCAGGGAATGAAGATCCCACATGCCAAATGTCCCACAGACTGCAACGAAAATCTCAGATCTCGTGCGCTGCAGCTAAGACCCAGGGCAGCCAAATAAATACTAAAAAAAAAAAAAAGAAGAAGAAAGGAAGGAAGGAAGGAAGAAGAGTACAGAGAGGAACAAAGAAGCAGAGGGAGGTGACAAGACAAACACCAAAGGGCCAGTTCCAGAGCCCCCCAACCCCAGCCCCACGGGCCCACCAGGCACCAAGAGGACAGCTGCTGCCGGGAATCGAGGTTCCAGGCAAAACCCAACTTTTCCAGCCAGTTAGACATCTAGGGAATTCCCTGGAGGTCCAGTGGTTAACACAGCCAAGGGCCCCCGGGTTCAATCCCTGGTCAGGGAAGTTAAAAAAAGAAAAAGAAGTCCACTCTGCCAGGCTGTGTGAGTAAGGACGTTTCTCTGAGATCCCTTGTGACTGGAGGGGCTTCCCACGCGCTGCAGGCGGCGGGAAGTGACCTACGGGCAGGGGGCGGTGGCGCTGGGAGAGGTGACAGTGACCCAGAGGATGGGGCTTGGGAATCTAAGGACCGCCTCTGGGAGGGGCCGCTCCAGAAAGCCACCCCACCCCCGAGGCCTCCTTCCCAGGCTGCGTCCACAAAGAGCAGAGAGGTCTAAGGAGGACCAGGTCACAGCCGCCGCTAGCAGGAGGACTGGAAAGAGGCCCTGCCTTGCTTCTCTTTACAAGCTCTTGCACGCTGTTCCACTTCTTCACCATATGTGTGTATTCCTTTGATAAAAATAATTCTTGTAAATAGTGGTGAGGGCTGGAAGCAGGCTCGGCTCTAGACAAATGTTTGAGGTTTGCCTCAACCTGGGCCTCCCTGCCACAGGCTTTGAAGGGGAAGAATCACCCCCCACCCAGCCCGGAGCCCCGGGGGGTGACCCCAGACATTGCCAGGCCACCTGCCCAGAATAACACCGCATCCTCCACCACCAGCTGTCTGCTCCTCTTCTGTTTGCCTCAGCCTCCCTGGGGTACAACGGGGGCGGACATGCGAGCCTCGGCCCTGGGCTGCGGAGACTGACCGGGGACTGACACTGCCCACCACAGGGCACGGGGCGGCCGCCGTGGGGGGGATGTCCCGAGAGCCGGGCCCACCCAGGGGCGCCACGGAGCGCCCCCGCCCAGCACGGAGAGGCGGGTGGCCAGTGAGCCCTCCCCACCACACACGCACGCTCACACACACACTCACTCGCTCACACATACACACTCACACGCACCCAGTCACACACGCACACACATATACTCACACACACTCATACACACAGACACATACACTCACACATACACACTCACATACACCCAGTCACACATGCACACACACACATACTCACACACACTCATACACACAGACACATACACTCACATACTCACACATACACACTTGCACACACATACTCACATGTACTCACACACATACACACACGTACTCACACACATACACACACATACACATACACTCACACATCACATACACTCGCACTCACGTACACACATACATTCACACACAATACACACAAACACACACTCATACATACACACACACTCACATACACACACATACCTCACACACACACATACATTCACATACTCACACACATACACACACACACACACACTCTCTCTCAGACACACACATACACACACACACTCGCGCACACACTCGCGCACGCACACTCGCACACACACATACACTCACACGTACTCATACACAGACATACACTCACACACATGTACACTCACACACACATATACTCACACTCACACACACATACACACACACAATACATTCATACACATATACACTCACACACGCACATATACTCACACACACACATACACTCACACACACATACACATTCACATTCACACACACAATACACTCATACACACATACACTCACACACATACACACTCACACACACTCTTCTGGCCAGAGCTGCTTCCACCCCTCTAGACCCTGAATACTCTGACCCTGGTAGGGCTCCGGGAGGGATTCCCGGCCTGGGCCTGGGCCCCGGCCCCATCCTCTCGGCGCTTCTGAGCAGAAAGGCTGTGGCTGGAGCAGCCCCTGGCTGGGGGGTGGGGGAGAAAGATCTAAACAACCATCACGGGCCCCAAGGAGCCCCAGCACCAGGCGGGAAGTGAGGCGTCATGGGCACCAGGAAAGCCCCCCGAACCTTGACCTGACGAGAGGCCCCCTGGGAGATCCCGGGCAAGAAAGACACAGTGTCCCCGAGCTCTGGGGCACCCAGGAGCTCACGGGGGGGCTCGAGGGCTGGCCGGAGAGAGGCAGGAGCAGGAGGGGGCCCTCATCCACCCTCCCTGCCCCTGCTCCCCACAGGGACAGGCATCTGTCCTGAGCCCATGGCGCCAAGCTCCTCCCTGCCCCAGGCCTGATCATCCTCCAGGCCGCTGAACTGTCACCTCCTCAGAGGCCTGTGCTGACCCCCTCAGGGTCCTCCGCCCCCGTGGGGCTCCTGAAGGTCCCCTTCCCTTCCCAGCACTCATCACGGTGTGTGATTGGACACCCATTCGTGTCCATCCCGGCCTCTCCTAACTGGCCCATCGACTCCATGAGGGCACCAAGCTGGACTCCCCCAGGTCCAAAGAGTGATGGACCCAACGCTTGATTTTTCTCCCTAAATCTGACCCTTCCTGAGTCTTCTCCAGCTTCATAAACGGGATTCCATTCTCACAGCCTAAGCCCTCCTGGACAGATTTTTCTCACTCCACTCACTGTGTCAGGGATCCCACTGGATGCACTTTCCACCCACACCCCACCTCCCTCACCACCTGCTTCACCCACTGAATTGTCACCCCGACCTCCGAGCCAGTCTCCGGGCCCCGTGGTCCTCCCAGCAGAGTCATCCTCCACACAGGAGGCAGAGAGGAGATGTGAAAGCCCAGCTCAGATCAGGTCATTCCTCCTTTCAAACTCTCTAGACTTCTCTTCTCGTTCAGAATAAAATCCAACATTCTTCCTGTGACCTTCAACGCCCTATGAGATCCAGACCTGAGGTCAAGGATACCGTGTCCACCACCCTCTTTCCCTCCCTCTCACTGCCGGCAGGGCAGCCAAACTTGTCGCTGGCTCTTCCTTGATGGGTCACAGCTGGGGACCTCCCACCGTGCTGCCCTGTCCCCCCAAATCCCTGGGCCTCTTCCCTCATTCCTTCAGAATTCTGCTCTAAGATCACCTTGTCAGAGAGGTCTTCCTCACCTCTTTTTCTTTTTAATTGAAGTATAATTAATGTACAATAGTATATAAGTTACAGGTGTACAATATAGTGATTCACAATTTTAAAGGTTATATTCCATTTACGCACGCATGCTCAGTCACTTCAGTCATGTCTGACTCTTTGCCACCCTATGGACTGTGGCCTACCTCCTCTGTCTGTGGGATTCTCCAGGCGAGGATACTGGAGTGGGTTGCCATGCCCTCCTTCGGGGGGGGGATCTTCCTGATCCAGGGATCGAACCTGGGTCTCCTGCGTCTTCTGCATTGCAGGTAGATTCTTTACTGCTGAGCCACCAGGGAAGCCCATATTCCATTTATAGTTATTACCAAATATTAGCTATATTCCCTACATTGCATAATATATCCTCAGAGTTTCTTTTATATGTAGCTGTTTGTACCTCTTACTCTTCTGCCCCTATATTGACCCTCCTCCCTTCCCTCTCCCTACTACTGATAACCCCTGGTTTGTTCTCTCTATCTGTGAGTCTGCACCTTTTCTGTTATATTCACTAGTCTGTTACATTTTTTAGATTCCACATATAAGTGTGCTATTGTATGGTATTTGTCTTTCTCAGTCTGATTTATTTCACTTAGTGTACTTCTCTCCAAGTTCACTCTGCGGTTACAAGTGGCAAAACTTCCTTCTTTTTCACGACTGAGTAGTATTCCATTGTATATATACATCTTCTTTATATACTCATCGTTTGATGGACACTTAGGTTGCTTCCATTCCCCCATTTCCTTACCCTGTTTAATTTTGCTTCATTGATCTTCTCCTCACCCACTAGATGAACATATTCATTGGTTTACTTACATATTATCTGGCTCCCTCTGCTATAACATTACCTCCACGAAACCATGGACTTTATCGTCTATGCACTGACTGCTGTATATTCAGTGCTCGAAACAGTGTCTGGCACATGGTAAATGCCCAGTAACTGTTGTTTAAATAACTAAAAACTCAGGAACACTTTGCTGAGCAAGTTAATTAAATGTCTCTTCTATTCGTTGGTCACTAAAACAGGCTGGAAATCCTAGAAATAAAGAAAATAATAGCCTCCTCTTAGACCTTCTGTTCTAGTGGGAGAGTGAAATAGGTAAACAGTGAACTATAACAGGACAAAACCAGGCAGGTTCCAATAAGAAACACAGCAGCCGGCCTATTGACATTGACTGAGCATGTGAATGTGTCAGGCTTGGTGTTTTGTTTTATTTTTAATTTACTATTATTTATTTGGCTGCACTGGGTCTTAGTTGCAGCACATGAGATCCTCAACCTTCCTTGTGGCACGTGGAATCTTTAGTTACAGCATGCAAACTCTTAATTGTGGCCTGTGGATCTGGTTCCCTGACCAGGGATTGAACCCAGGTCCCCTGCACTGGGAGTACGGAGTCTTAGCCACTGGACCACCAGGGAAGTCCGTGGGGTGTTTTCTGACTCCAGTCGACTCTCCAATTCTTCAGCTCCTACTGGGAGTTCTATAATTTCATTCAACTTTGACACTGACTACCTTACATAGACCACACAAGCTAAGGGCTCAGTTCCCCAAGACTGCCTCTACTTCAGATGTCCTGGGGCGCCCATACTTCTGACTGACTGACTATAAATCAGAGATTCTTGTGACCCCCTCTTCAAGTCTATAGTTTGCTAGAACAGCTCATGGAACTCAAGAAAACACTTTATTCACATTTGCTGGTCTATTATAAAGGATATCACTCATAAGTATACCTATGGCTGATTCATGTTTATGTATGGCAGAAACCAACACAATATTATAGAGCAATTATCCCTCAATTAAAAATAAATAAATTTAATTATATATAAAAAAAGGATACAACTCATCGCTTCCACTTCCAGCCAGGTGGAAGCAATTCGTAGGGCAGGGTGTGGGCAGGGGGGTGGGGCATGGAGCTTCCATGCCCATCCTGGGTGGGCTCCCTCCGCCACCGTGACTGTTCACCAACCCAGACGCTCTCTGAATCTTATTGTTCAAGATGTCTTGACCAGCCCCCATCCTGAGGCTAAGAGTATAACCCTCATTAGCATAAACTCAGCTGAGCATAAACCCAGACGAGTAACAGAAGATACTCCTGTCCCTCAGTAAATGCCAAGGGTTTTAGGAGCTGGGGGTCAGGAATGGGTGGACATGAAGACCAAATACAGTACTTCACTGGTGGTCCAGTGGTTAAGAATCCACCTGCCAACGCAGGGGACACGGGTTCCATCGCTGGTCTGGGAAGATCCCACATGCCGTGGAGCGGGCCCGTGAGCCTCAACAACTGAGTCCACGCTCTAGAGCCTGTGCTCTGCATCAAGAGAAGCCACTGCCATGAGAAACCCATGAACCACAACAGGAGAGTAGACCCCGCACCTAGAGAAAGCCCTCACTCGGCAACAAAGACCCCGCACAGGCAAGAAAAGAAAATCCATTCATTCATTGTTTAAAAGACCAAACCTATTGTTATAGTATATCACACAGGCACCTTTGACAAGTAACTGACATCATCAACACGGCCCTCTGAAGTAAATATTTTTTCACCCCATTGCACAGATGAGAAAACTGAGGCCAAGGCAGATTAAGTGAGTTGCCCAAAGTCACAAGACCAATAAAATGGAGAGCCTGGGATTTGCATCTAGCTTCAGTCTCATGCTCTTAAGCATGACACAGTCATGGTGCAGAAAGTCATCCATCATTTCACTTAAAGGGTGAGTCAGATTTTCATGGAGACAGAGATTATGAGTCCCTCGGTGGGAGGGTCTAAAGTATACACAGGCACCTCGTAGGGGGCGATGTCGATCTCTGAAGGGAAGTCCTTAGAGGTCCAAATACTTATCTGGGTAGCTTCCCATAGTTCCTATTCATTCCTTCTGGTTGAGGCATGAGCACTCTGCCATGAACCCTCAGTGTCAGAGTTCAACAGGACGGGCGGCTTAGCAGAGTCCCCACGGGGAAGTTCAGGACAAGGAAGAGAGGACAGAGCTCAGAGGACCACCCCAGAGAGCCTTCCTGGTGGGGAGGTGGGATAAAGGGGTGGTGTTCACAGGCTCTGAGCCTCCATGTCTTTCTAAATTAATGGCGCCCTGGAGAAAAGTCATGCTGGCATTATCGATCCAATTATGGGCCATGACCTTATCCACTGTTATCCTGAGTCTCTGTTAGGATCCTGCCTCTGGCATGAGAAGGCACAGAGGGAACTGGAAAAACTAACAGTTAAATTCAGACATCCTGAGTGGGGCCTCTGACGGCCAGGAGAAGAGACCAGGGCCTGGAACTGGGAGGTGTTGGATATTGTGAGCTCTGATTCTATATGTGTTTATAATCTCTCATAGCCTTTATTTTATTTTTTAAAATGTATATATTTTTATCTTTTGGACAGGCTACGAGGTATGTGGGATCTTGATTCCCTGATCAGAGGTCAAACCCAAGACCCCTGCATGGGCAACTCAGAGTCTTAACCACTGGACTACCAGGGAAGTCTCTCTCATAGTCTTTAGAGACTATTCTCTTCTAGCCGAGGTGTGGAGCTCCTTGGGAAAGTTTCTGTCTCCCTTGACTCTGCTAGAAGAATAAGGACTGGGTATCCCCATTCCACCACTAGCTATGGTTTGGGGGGTGGATGTCTGTAAAGGTTCAGCTCAGAGAGGGCCAGAAAATCAAAATGAGACAACCTTAAGCAGAAGTAAGGGGATTTCTTGGAGTGATTACTGAGGGCACCTTCCTACCCCAGAAATTATAAAGCTCGGTGGTTAAAACTGGACTCTGGGACTTCCCTGGTGGTCCAGTGGTTAAGAATCCACCTGCCGGGACTTCTCTCATGGTCTAGTGGCTAAGACTCTGAGCTCCCAATGCAGGGGACCCGAGTTCAACCCCTGGTCAGGGAACAAGCTACAACTAAGACCTGGTGCAGCCAAATAAATAAAATAAAAAAAATTTTTTTAATTAAAAATAGTTAAAAAAAAAAAAGGAATCCACCTGCCAATGCTGGGGGCATGGATTTGATCCCTGGTCTGGGACGATTCCACATGCCACGGAGCAACTAAACCCCTGTGCTACAACTACTGAGCCCATGCTCTAGAGCCTTGGAAACATAACTACTGAAGCGCCAAAAGCCCATCCTCCACAACAAGAGAAGCCACCGCAGAGAGAACTAGAGAGTGGTCCCCACCTGCTGTGACTAGAGAAAAGCCCAGGGAGGAGGGAGGAGGGTTCAGGATGGGGAACACATGTATACCTGTGGCGGATTCAGTTTGATATTTGGCAAAACTAATACAATTATGTAAAGTTTAAAAATAAAATAAAATTAATTAAAAAAAAAAAGAGAAAAGCCCACATGGCAGTGAAGACCAGCACAGCCAAAACAAATAAATACATTTATATTTAAAAATCCTGATTTCCATCACTTCCGGGCTGTATATCCTTGGGCAAGTTTACTATTCAGGGTGCCTCTTCCCCTTCTGTCCACTAAAACAGCCATCTTCACCCTGGTATGAGGACAAAATGAGCTAATTCTCCTAAAATGTAGTTGCAGGTGCCCGGCACATAACAAGCCCTCAGTAAACGCTGGCTGCCCTGTGCTAGCTCTGGTCTGCTCTGGGCTTGGAGGAAGGGGACACCGATCGTGACCCCCCATCTTCCACTCTCAGCTGCCCCCAATGTAGGGTCTGGTCAATCATGGGAGAAGAGCCCCCCAGCCACTGCCTGACGAAGGGGAATGGATCAGCATTGCGGGTGGAGGCAAGAGAGAGGCTAGCCAGCAGCTAGCACCCAGCAAAGGCAAACTGTCTTTTTTTTTTTTTTTGGACATTTTTTCCTCTATTTGTTTATTTGGTTGAGTCGGGTCTTCATGGCAGCACGCAGAATCTTTGTGGCGCCTCACGGACTCTTTATTTGCAGCACTCAGATTTAGTTGCTCCGAAGCACGTTGGATTCTACTTCCCCTACCAGGGATCAGGCCAGAAAGTCCCAAGGAAAGCTTCTTGAGAGAGGGCTTAGAGGGTGCGAGCCCCAGGGCCCTTAAGGGGACAACAATGGTCTGGTGAGTTGTGGTGAGTTACATTTCTGCCCCAGATTGGACTAACATTTTTGATCAGGCCTCCTCACCCCCCATTTTGTTTCAGGCAGGATTAATTCAGCCTTCTCCCTGTATCACGCTACCTTATCCCGATCAATGAAGAGGTTATCCCACACGATCAGGGCCAGGGCCCAGCTTCCTAACCAGATGTCATGAGGGTGGGAGCTCAGCTTGAGTCATCTTTCTATCCCAAACAAACTTCAGCACATGCAGGCAACTCATTCATTCCAGCCTGTATCTCTGAGAACAGATAACCAGGAAGGTTTCTCATGGGGAAAGCTTTGAGTGGCTCAGAGAAAACAGCATGCAAAAAAAGGAAGCGGAGGATAAGTCCCCAACCCTGTCTCTACCGCTCATCCATCACCTTTCTGGACGGGAAGAGAGATCAAAAGGGATGACCAGCAGGACAGGACAGCATTTTGCAACTGTTTCCACCCCGCGCCTCATTCCCACCTGTGAGGAATCACTGCCTCATTAAATGTCATTTGGCCTCGATTCAGCCTCAGAGAGCGGCTGTTGCAGTGGAATTCCTTTCCGGACTTAGAGTGTCTCCGCTGAGCAAAAAAAAAAAAAGAAGAAGAAGAAATGACAGGAGGGCTGTGTGACCCCGGACCGAGGCGTCCCCTGCTCTTCTCTGAGAAGTTCCCCGGCCTGGGAACAGGAGGGCCGGTGGCAGACCTGCCTGTGGGCCGTGGCTCTGTGACGACCCTTCCTAGGAATGCAGGCCTGGCTCCTGCGCCCGCCCTGAGGAGGGCTCCTGCTGGGGGGAGGGGGGCCGTCCCCTTCTCCCTTGCTCCATTTGCAATCACTATTTATTTATCTTTGGAAGTTGAAGGAACCAGAGCCTGCAACTGGGAGAGGCTTGTGGAGCCAGAAGAAGTCCGTGTCTGGGCTCAGCGTCTGCCGCCCACACAAGGGAAAGAAACCCTTCCCAGGAAAGGGGGTGGGTGGGGGGAACCCCGCTGACAGGCCACCGTGCTGGAAAAGGTGCCACACACACCCACGGCACCAGAGAAGGCGGCAGTCATCAGAGAGACCACTTTGGTGGCCCAACGGAGGAGGGGGAAAGGGGGCTCGCCTCAGGGGTCCCCCAAACCCCAGCAGCCTGCATCTCCACCGCAAAGGTGCTATTAAGTGGCAGAAAAGGCCGCCTTCGTGGGGAAACTGAGGACGTAGGCTCACTGGGCCACACCTCACGCTACCCTCTGTCCCCAGCCGGGTTCCCAGCCTGCATTCCAGCCCCTCTAAGACTCACTGAGAGTTTTCATAGCCACCTGAGTGGCCCCCGCCCACTCACTCATTCTCAGGCCAAAACTTGCAGTCACAAACCAGGGGGCGGAAGGGCCCCTTTGGACTGCGGAGATTTGACACCCCACGATGTTAGGGACTGTGTTCTTAGTCAGAGCCGCCCAGACCGGGCCCTCCTGACTCACTGCAGTGCTCTTACCACAGCCAGTGGGAATCCCTGCTTTTGCCTTCTCAGTTCTGCTCATTCCCACCCACCCACGCCCCCCGCCCTCCACACACGCGCGCGCCTGCGCACGCACAGGGTTGTGGAAAAGCTAGGCCCCTAGATCTGACCTGTCTCGGCCTTTGACCCCTCCTGGCCCAATGACATGCAACCCCCGCTGGGCGAGGTCACCCGGAGGATCCGAGAGCCTCCTTCGTCTCCAGCTTGTATATATCCTGCGCTGACTGGAGCAGGGCTGCGAGAGTGAGCGCCTGGCTTCCAGCCTGGCCCACCAGGTCAGGGGTCAGGGGAAGCCGAGTCTCAGCAACCCTGGAGCGGGGTACAAAGTTCATTCCCACCCAGGGACATCTCTGGTCAAGCCCGCGGGTCGATGAAAGCCCCAGAAGCATCGGGGTGCAGGCTGGACGGGCAAGAGTGAGGCAGGATTCCGTGGGAAGTGCTAGCGGTTGGCTGTGGTTGTGGAGAGGAAGAACCTCAGCTCCGGGGAGAGGGGCGGCCGGGAGACGTCCAGGGTCAGGGCGGGCGTGGGGGACGCGCGGGGCCTCTCCCCGGCGGGCCGGCGGCGACTAGGAGGAGGACAGCGGCCTGACCGCGCATCGGGAGGCGCTAGGGCCTCGCGGACGGACGAGCTGGCGAGGGGAGGGCGCCCTCTCGGGAGGGCGGGCGGGGGCTGGAGGCGGCGGCAGCGGCGCCGCGCCGAGCTGCCTCCATCCATGGCACGGAGCGGCGGCGGCGGCGGCGGCGGCGGCAGGAGCCCGGCGCGATCCGCTAGGTCCCAGCCCCGCGCAGAGCGAGCAGGCGACGCAGAGGGGCCCGGCCTCATCCGGCCCGGGCGCACGGCGCCGAGAGTCGGGCCGCGCCGCCGGGGGCCGTCAGCGCCGCGCTGACAGCCGCGCCCGCGTCCTCCCCGCCGGGGCGCTCGCCGGACATGTCCCCGGGGCGCGGCGGCGGGGACCCCGGGGCTCGCCTCCGCCCAGGGCCCCCCGCCCCGCCCTCGGGCGCCCCGGGCCCCCGCTGAGCACGCCTCCCGCCCGCCCGGATCCCTCCGGCCGGCGCGCAGACTAGCCCTGGCGCTGTGGGTCCCCGCGGGGCGATGGGCTGATGGGCGCCGCGGGACGCAGGATGCGGGGGGCGCCCGCGCGCCTGCTGCTGCCGCTGCTGCTGCCTTGGCTGCTGCTTTTGACGCCCGAGACTCGGGGCGCACCCGGCTGCCCGGTCCCCATCCGCAGCTGCAAGTGCTCGGGGGAGCGGCCGAAGGGGCTCAGCGGCGGCGCCCCCAACCCGGCGCGCAGGAGGGTGGTGTGCGGCGGCGGGGACCTCCCGGAGCCTCCCGATCCCGGCCTTCTGCCGAACAGCACCGTTACCCTGTGAGTACCCTACTCGGTCCGGCCGGGCCCCAGTCCCGACGAAGGCACGACAGGAGACTAGACGGGAGGGCTCGGGAATGGGGGACAGAGACGATTCCACCACTTCAGAGACTTCGGGCCTGAGTCCAGAAGCCGAGAAAGGAGGCTTGGGAGAAGCAGGGGAAAGATTAGGGCTCCAGGCGTGGAAGGAGGGAGGAAGGAGCACTGGGGACGGATGCGCCCCAAAGAGAGGCACCGCGGGGCGCCCACTCACCTGTACAGGTGAAGGGGAACGCGCGCTGGCGGGACGCCCAGACCCCTTGGCTTTCTAGCCGGGGCTGGTGTTGCGGACTTCGGGGACCTAAGGTGGGTGGGATGGGAGGAGGGCTCAGCGGAGATCGACGCCTGCGGCCCAGTAGGTGCCTGTGGTCGTCACCACCGCGGACGCGTCCCTGGACGCACTGGGGGAGTTTCCCGGGTTCAGCCCGCGGGCCTGGATCCTCCAGATGGGGGCGCCCCATCCGACCCCGGGGCCTGCCAGCCCGGCCTGCAGCCCGTCTCTCTAGCTCAGGCAGGAGGGTGGGTTCGGAAAAATGTCTATCCTTGGGGTGCAGGCGCTTCTAATGTGAACGAGAACCCCCGGCGTCCCGATTCCTCTTGGGCCCCTGTCCCGCCGCGCGCATCTGTGAATTGACCTGTGCTCCTAGTCCTGCATCCCTTCCTCCTCCCTCCCTTCTCGGATGTGAAGACGAACTTTGGCCGTTTCGCGATTGACTTCTTCGCGCAGATTGCAGAGAAAGAAACCTGGCGGAGGGGAAGGAGGCTGCCTCCCAAACTCCCTCCGTCATCCCGTCGTTCCCTTCTCAGCCCGGGCCTTATTAAGCCCTCATTGGCAACCGGCTCTGCCCGCTGCGCCACAACCCGACCCCCAGCCTCCCCAACGAGGGTCCGAGATCCCGCCAGCCCGCAGGAGAATTAGCGACCGCTCCCCACCGCAGCGATTTCCTGCGCGGACCACGTGCTCAGAGCTCCACGCATGCCGTGGAGTGGGGGGTCCGGCCCTGGCGGCGGCCCCTTCCTGTCCTGTCCTAGACCCAGCCTCCAAGCCGCTTCCCCTTCCCTGTCCTCCTGACCCTGGTGGCGACCGTTTCCCCACCACCCCTTGCCCTGGAGTTGGAGCTGGCTCAGGGTCTATCCGATTGTGTCCAGAACAATACAGTAACGACTCTGGTTGGGTGAGTTCAGAGGCTGTGCGCTTCCTGACAGGACACGACTGGTCAGCCTCTGACGTTGGCCGCCTGGCCTGCATTCTCCCCAGCCTGGGGTGGGTGTGTGCCTGTGTGTATTAGCGGGGTGGAAGCCGTGTCCCTCTGCTCTCTCCCGGGTTCCCGCCACTCAGGGGATAGGGCCATGGCCTGGGAAGACAGCTGTGGCAGCTGATTCCCGTCCCCCTGAGAGTCCACTGGTGTGGAAGTGTCCAGACAGGCCTGGGCATTCCCCAGCCCACTCACTTCTGGAGGAGAAAAATGCTTGCTGTGTGGAATGATTGGGCCAGTGTGTCTGTGTGAGTCCCTGCTGGGCGATGAGAATTGAGCTCTGAGAGGGGTGTGTGTGCATGTGTGCCCTGGATCTTTCAGCCCTGCTCACACACATGTGCTGCCATTAGGGCATCCTAACGTACTGACGGCAGAAAGAAGGGGAAAAACATTAAAGGTGGTTTTGCAGCACATCTTAGAATGATTGGGCAACTAATGCTTTCCAGCCACGGCTAATTCCCATGGATGCCACTCCAAGGAGACAGCGTGGGGTGAGAAGATACGTTCTCAGCAAGAGAGACGCTGGGTGAAAAGATATGGGGATAGGGTGGCAGCCAACAGGACTCCTAGCTCACCTTCCCATCCTTAACCATCCCCAGAGGAAGGGCCGCCCCCCTTTTGTCCCAGGCCACTGACCTACCTGGGCCAAGATACCTTCCAAAGAACAGCCCCCCACCCCTCAGCCTGGCTAGACATCTCCGCAGGGACAACGGACAGGGCAGGCCAAGCTGGAGCACCCTGAGAGCCCGCTGGCCCGTCAGCCTGCCCTGGGGTGAGACTGGGACCCACCACGGACATTTGCTTCAGAGACCACCCCACGGACTCCACCTAACCCGGATCCAGACTGCAACCCGTCCCCCAAGCTGGCTTTTAAAGGAAAAGAGCCCACATTCTCCTTCAGCAGAAGTTGGGCAAGGATTCTTTTCTGGGGGTTCAGTGCCCCCAGTAAACCCATCCCTAGCCAGCATGCATCTCAAGGGAAGAAGGGCTGGGAAGGGGCTTCAGCCACTCCAGTCTGGCTGCAAATGGAGGCGGAGAGCGCGGAAACCTTCACACCCTCCCAAACCCTTCCCTCCTTTATTATTTTTTTCCCCCAAAATTTCTCCTTTCCCCTTTCTGCCCATGACCTAGGGCAAACAATGGACTTGGGCCAGTAACCTTTGCATTATAGCTTTCCCCTCTCTCCTCCCGTTTTCCTCCAGAATGGGCCGCCAGCTCTCAGTCCCCTCCACGCACCGCCCTGCCCATGTGGGTCCTGGGCGGGCAGAGGAAAGTCGGGCCTTCACTTTGGGAAGCCTGGCAGACTCTCCAGGCAGAGAAAGTGCTAGATAAGGTGCCCGTCTGCAGCCAGCCTGCAGGCTGATCAGGGGCAACCCTGTCAACAGAGCCGCTCACCTCAGGGAAAACCCTTCCGCCCCCACCCCGTTATCTGCGTCCTGCCTTCTGTTTTGCAGGCCCCTCTCTCCACCCTTGGCTTTTTTTTTTTTTTTCTTTCCTCTAATGGATTTTCATTCGCAGTTTTTCCAGGAAAGTAGAACTCTTGGCTTTCTTCCTGATCCGTCTGCCCACCCCACCCCCTAGTCTCACAGCTGGTCCAGGGGGCAGCTGTGGGCATGTCCCCGCCAACCCCACCCCCAGCCCAGAGCAGGAGCCTTTACCGGCCTCCCTTGAGGGGCAAGTTCTCATGGGGGAGAGTGGCTTATCACAGGCAGGGGACGCAGACACAGACCACTGTGAGCCTCCTGCTCACCCCTAGGCAGCAGCTGATGGGCCTGTCCTCTGATTCTGGGCTCTGGGAGTTACGGAGATGGGGAAAGTGGAGAGGGGATATTCAGGGATTCCACGAAGAGACTGATAATGGATAACTCTAGAAGGAAATCTCTCCTGAGGACCTCCCAGGACCTCTGAGCAGGCCCTCAGAGGATACTGGGCAGTGTCATAAGTTTCTGGGTGCCCTGGGCCAAAACAGACCTAAGAGACCAGCAGGTCCAGCCCCTACATGAACATCTGACAGCTGAGCAAACTGAGGCCAGGTGGGGAGAAGGCCACATCTTGCCCCAGAGCCGCACAGTTTAGCTGGCTGATGCCAGCGTCAGGATTAGCTGGTGGGGTTCCCCTCGTGTTCCTTTCAGGTAAGAGAGTCAGTGTTCACCTGGCTGGACTTGGGAGCCAATGGACACAAAGGCTGATTTAGAAAACCCGGTTCCTTCCCAGCAGGACCCAGGCCCCTTTGACCTGGGAACATTCCAAGGCTGGGTGGGGATGGGAGGCAGGCATGGGACAGTTGAGGAATCCTCATCCACTCAGTCTGGGGGGTTGCCCACCACATAGGTTGATCCCACAGGAGAGAAGGAGCTTGGGCCCTGCAGATGTGCCTGACGGTGGCTAGGCCCCTTTGCTGTGAGTTTGGTGGTCTTCAGAGCACCATGGGGGAGGGAGGCCCCTTCCCAGCCCTCCCCACAGCCCCCTTGTGCCCTCCCTTAAGCACCCCTCATCCCAGCCATGGGGTCCAGTTGGGGGAGCTGGGGGCAAAGTGTGCCAATGGCCTGCAAGGAGCCCCGAGGGGAGGGGAGAGATGCTGACTGAAGGGGCGGGCCCACGCGGCCTCCCCACCCCCTTCCCTTCCACCCTCTTTCCCCCATATGGTTCTCATAAGGTCTGGGCTCAGAGACAGCAGCCAGAGGAAGTGGCTGTGTACAGAGAGCTTTTGTGCGGGAGAGGAGGGGGGTGGGGGAGGGAGCGAGGAGAAAAGAGGGAAGGAAGGAGAGGGAAGAGGCCCAGGACTCCAACACACTCTCCCTTTAGGGGGGCTCTGGGACCCCCCGCTTGTCTGAAGTGAGGAGCCCTGAAGAAATCCATGTGCCTCCCTGACTCTCCCCCGACCACCTCCTGGAGTTGCTGATGGCCACCAGAGCCCAGGTTCCAGGACTCATCAGCCATTCCCGGAGGTGTTAGGAACCCTGCCCATAGGTACAGGGCCCAGGGTCTCATCTCAGAAGCACCAGGCAGACAGCAGAGCCCTCCATGCTTCCCTGGGTTGAGTCCTTCCTGCACCTGAGACAGTGGACCTAAAATTCAACCCCCATTCATCCCGAGTGGGGCCAGGACCCAGAATGGGTTATTTGCAGAATTATTCAGAACCCATGCAAGAACCCAGCCACTCCTGACCCCCCAAGGAAGTCTGTTTTTGCTACTACAGCTCACCCCTCTGGGCTGGGCTTTCGGGGGTGTGGGGAGGTGGGCTGGGATGCAATCCTTAGTCCTGGTGAGTCTGAGAATTTCCCCCAAAGGCACAGGCAAACCAGTGTAATTTGAACCTCACCATAAATTGACCCTTAAATTTGGGGTCATGTGTTTAAAGGGAGCAAGTGTTCCTAAGTTTATGCCACATGGGAGTCATTGGGGTAAGAACTCTTTCCTGAAGGAGAAAAAGTTCCAGCCACCTCTGAGTTGATCTCCATCCTTCCATTCCGGCAAGCATGTCATCCCCAAAGCCCAGAGAGGGGAGGCGAGTTCCCCAAGGCCACACAGCCTGGACTGAGAACCCCCCTTCACTCCCCCATTCCACCCCTCCCCCCCACCCCCGAGGTAGAGCCTTGGCCTCCAGGGGCCCAGACGGAGAGCAGGGGAGGGGAGGGGAGGGAAATGGCCCTGGGCTGGGGAACCAGAAGGAAAATCCGGTTGACGGCTAAGACGGGGCTGTTCAGAGGGGCTGTTTATTTTCATTCCCCCAGCCCAGCCACTCTGTTCTATTTAGAGCTTAGACACTGACAGGACAAAGCTGCCTCCTCCCCTTCCTCCCTCCTCCTCCTCCGGGGGGCCCCCATCCTTCCCAAACTCCAGAACATTCCTTTGCTTTTAGGACTGGGTGATGGGGGTGGGGGAGCAGAGACGCTGCGGAGTGTAGCTAACGCCCGGCGGCCTCCCAGGACCCCGCTTTCCCAGCCCTGGGAGTGGGGAGAGGCCGGCTGGGGGAGACGGGTGTGCAAGATGGATGGGGCCAGGTGAGGGGCACGGGACAGTCTGTCACGGAGGAGCAGGGAACCGGCTGGAGGGAGCAGCCCGGGAGGGAGTTCCAGCCTGAGCTCGAGGGCCCAGACGTCTCCCAGCTGGAAAGCAAAGAGGAGGTCGAGAGCCCCCACCTCCCGCTTCTCTCCCTCCCGCTCCGCCCTCCGCCCCCAGGGCGCTTCGCCTGCTGGGAGCTGTGAGTTGGAGCAGAAACTCTAGATTTCAGGAGACTCAGGGTGGGAAAAGCCATCACACTAAGGAGTGGGCGTTTCCAGTTCAGACCCTTCTTTTCCTAAGAAGGCACCCCAATTGCGGCTGACCTGCCCAAGGTCACCCAACTCCCAGCCAGATCCCTTGACTCCAGCTCCTGGTCAACCCTGTTCCCACACTGACCAATCAGAGCCATCCTCCCTGGGGGCAGGGAGATAACCAATCTACTTCCTCCACGTGGATAGTGAGCAAGGAAGAGAGGCGTCCACCCGCACTGATACACGTGTGCTTAGGGGACCACTGTGCAACATCACTGCCCAGAAGACTTGGTGGGGAAGTGGAGGCAAAGAGGAAACTGCCTCCTGGCTTGGGAAAACTGGGGGTTCATGGACCACCCCCACTTCCCCTGGAGCTGTACCCCACCAGACTCCCGCCCACCCACCCAGTCCGCCAGTTGCCTGTGTTGTGTGTCTGGCCTCTGCTGCCAGGAAGCCATAGAGAGCTGGTCTCTGCCCTCAGGGGCCTTGCAGGCTCAAGGTGGAGGCTGGATACAGGCTCACAAAGGATAGAAGTGGAGCCTCCAAGTTCCCAAGGAAAATCTCTTGAATGGAAGGAGTAAAGGGCTAATTTATGCTTAGGTGTAAAAGATTGATAACAGATCCTTTCAGGTTTACTTGTATTTTTTTAAAAACCCACTTTCTTTGCCTAAAAGTCTGAGTCCCCCGTGGTGAGATTTTAGGCCGTGTCTGCAGGAAGTGTGATTGGGAGTAAGTTACCAGCTTCCTGAAACCGGGTGGACACAGCTATACAAATAGTCCACCCTATCCGACACACGTTCTTCCACCTTCCCTGAGTGGGAAATGGTAGACACCCGGTCTCATTTGTGTTTGCAGTGCTGGTGTGTTCCCCAGGGCCCAGCACACAGCAGGTGTTCAGGTAGGATTGGTGTGTTCCCCAGGGCCAAGCGCACCATAAGTGTTCTTGTAGGATTGAATAATGAGTGAGTGGACGCCCAGGGGTGAATGCTCACAACAGACTCAATTCCAGTGCCGGGGGCTCCCACATCCCAGTCAAGGCATATCAACTACCCACCATGAACAGCTGTAGGTTCGCCTTCTCCAGTTTCTTGGTTTCTGCCTGCTGATCGCCCAGATGCAGTGCCCCTGCAGAGAGGGCAGGTTAGAGAAGAGGACCGAGGGAAGGTCCTGTGTGTAGGAGCCACTGCAAGACAATTTTTGTCTTTACCTTGACCTCAGGCCCTGCCTGGACAGCTCAGTTTCAAGGCTGAGGTCAGAGGCTGTCGCAGGACTGCTGCTACTGCTAAGTCACTTCAGTCGTGTCCGACTCTGTGCGACCCCATAGATGGCAGCCCACTAGGCTCTCCCGCCCCTGGGATTCTCCAAGCAAGAACACTGGAGTGGGTTGCCATTTCCTTCTCCAATGCGTGAAAGTGAAAAGTGAAAGCGAAGTCGCTCAGTCGTGTCAGACTCTTTGCGACCCCATGGACCACAGCCTACCAGGCTCCTCCATCCATGGGATTCTCCAGGCAAGAGTACTGGAGTGGGGTGCCATTGCCTTCTCCTTCTCCATGTCGCAGGACATGGCCCTCTAAAGCCTGGGGAGAAGAGGCCCCACCAGGGTGACCTCCTAACCAGTAGGTGTTCAGGGCTGACCGGACAGTCTTCCAGCCAAGGGAAAGATGGCAGGAGGTCTGGGAGTGCCATGTGTCCTCTCCAGCATTTCTGTGCCCCGCAGTCAGGCTCAGTGGAATGGGCACAGCCTTTAGGCAAAGGTATGTGTCAGAACCAGGCCCGTGGACCAGAGGCAGTCTCACATTTGGAGGCCCCATTGTCCCATCAGTCATGCTAAACTGCACCCACATCCTTCATGAAACTGAACGATGATTGCTAATTGGCAATAATATGACATTTAGTAGTTCTGTAGTTAAACCTTCATTAATTTACACTTGCAGCACCTATATTCAGTAGTGATTTTTTTTTTTTTTTTTTAGGTTTCAGATGCCCTAATGGGCCTGGAAATGCTCCAAGGCCCTGGGTACTGTGCCCACGGGAGGGGGGTTAGGGGAGAACGGTCTCACATTGATGGTTATGAGCCTGGGGCTCTTCTTGCATCAGCAAGCAGACCACCCTGCTCCCCACACTGACAGTCTCCCAAAGACACGGCCAAGGTGCCAGCAGCAGGTGTTGGCGACGGGGCCCTCCCAGCCCAGAGGACCCTGGCAGCAGCCTGCATTCCAGGCTCAGAATTCCTGGAGAGCGTGGGGCCCTGACATGTGTGTGTGTGCTGGGCCAGGTGGGGGCTGGGAGGGTGACACGTGCGACTCTTCCAGCACGTGTGAGACCCCTTCGGTGCAGGCATGTGCTGGCCCCACGCCCCACTGAGTGGGGCCTGCGGGACCCCTACAAGGGTCATCTTGGATGTCAGGCCGGGATCTGGCGAGTTCTTGCGGCTGCCTGGAGGCCACAGGGCCCCAGCTGACGCCAGCCACTCGCTCCTGTGGCCTCCAGCCTCGTCGTTAGCAGTAACGCTGCTTGCTCCTCTTCCCTAAAATAGGACCCGGGCGCGGACAGAGTTCTGGAATGGACGCCGTGTGTCCCCTCTCTTTGGCCGGGTTTCAGATTCTGGGGTAGTGAACAGAGGCCTCCAGGGACTGGCCCCCCTTCCTGTGAAAATGTGACCCTGGGTGGTAGTCGGGGGCGGGGGGAGGGAGGAAGATGTTGAGGATGCTGGGCTGGGCCAGCCGGAGAGGCAAGTGGCGTGGTTGGGAAGAAAACCCTCCTGGCGGGCACACTGTACTTGGGCTGGGAAGGCTGCTGCTGCTGAGGTTGTTGGGAGAGAGAGGTGGCTGAGAGTATTAGGAAGAAGGGGTCAAGACTGCACCGTGTCTGTGACTCTGGACAGAAGCTTGGGGCCGCCCTGCCTGTTTGCCTCCCATGGGAGCCGTGTGTGGTGGGAACATTTTGCTTCCTAATGGATGAGGCTGTGTGTGTGTGTGTGTTTCATTTACCCCCATGAGCAGCCTTGTGACTGCCAGCTTCCTACCTCCCCCAAACGCGGTCCCAAATTCCTGGCCAGACACACAAGGGGCACCTCCGAAGAACTGAACCCGCAGACACCATTATTTCAGTCCCCACACTCTGGGACGAAAATAAAATCTCCTCAGCCTGATCTAGGTTGTTAAGACCAAAAGATCCAATTTTGGCTACTTGGGGGCTAAACCATAATGGTATCAGTGATGTCTTTCCAAGAACTGGAGATGTGGCAAGAGAGGGTCCATTGGAGGGGGAAGATGCAGTGATGCCGGCCTGGGGTCCCCACTTCTGTGAGTGGCTTAGAGGGTAGGGGATTGGGAGAGCATGTTCTCGAACACAAGAAAAAAAAAATCTCATTTCAAGACTCTCCAGGCTGGGAGTTTGCACTGGGCTGGCCCAGCCAGCTGCATGGGCTGCAGCCAACCCTGCTCCCACGCTGCTGTGCCCTCTCCTCCCCGGCCCACAGAGCCCACTTCAGAGGGGGCGGGAGCCAGGAGGGAGCTCTCCTGGACCAGAGGCTCAGCCTCACCTGCCTCGGGTGCTGGGCCCCATCCTTTGCTCTGCTCCCAGGCCACACGCACACAGACACACACAGACACACACACACCTACGCACACAGCACCCCGGCTGCCTCGAGATCTCCCCGGCAGCCCAGACTTCCTCGTGGGGGGGCGGTGCTGGCTACAAGCAGACTAGATCAGGGATGAGGGTTAAGGTCACCAGCCCCATGTGGCCTCCGAGTACTTGCAATGTGGCTGGTCTAAATTAAGTTGTGCTGAAGAGGACACTGCACACCAGATTCCAAGACAGTACAAAAAGAAGGAAAATAGCTCATTCATAATTTTTGTTATGTATATAATTTATATTGTGTATTTATAATATATAAGTATATATAATATATATGTAATGTTTTCTATTTATAATATAATTATATATTTATAATACATAATAACATATGTTTTACATGTTAAAATGATAACATTTTGGATGCACTGAGATAAAGTCTATTATTAAGATTAACTTAATTTTTAACTTTTAAAAAGTGTGGCTGCTAGAACGTTCTGAATTACATGTGCAGCTGGCGTTCTACCTCTGTTGACCGACTCTGGGTTAAATTTGGGGTATGTGAAAGGTGTTCAAGGGTTAAAGGCTGAAGCGTCTGGGGAATGTGGGGTACCTACTCCCCAGCACTACCTCTAGACGTGTCTGGATGGGGTTCTCCAGTTACAATCCTGAGTTTTAATATTAGGGATTTGGGAATTGGAGACTTTTTTAATTTTCTGTTTTTAATTCAGCGATCTGTAAACAAAAATCTTTTGCTGATAATTTTGAGATAATTTTTTCTTAGAAGGTATTTATTTTCATTCCTAAGGTCAATGTTTCTCAAACTGGGATCCACAGATATATTTGCAGGAAATAAAACAGCTTTCCGCTCCCTTTAACAGGCCCGTACGCCATTCAGGTTTGGCAGTGTTCTCAGGCTTCCCCCTTGGTGCTCTGGGCTGTGATAACCTGGCTCCCCCATTCCTCTGTCCTTCCATACCCCTGACCCTTCCCTGTGCTCCCCACCCCCATCAGCATCCTAATCTGTCTTCCTCCCAAGACCCAGGCAGGAGTCATCCCTGGAGAGACCTTGGGGTGGGGGAGGCTGAAACAGATGCCCTTTCTCACCCTTCCTTCTGGTATTTCAGGATCTCTCCCCCACATAAGGATACTGAGGGGTCCTCTCGCCTTTTTTTGACAGTTAATGCAGCCTCTGAGCCTCAGGCCCTGAGGCTATATGAAGAAATGAGGTGCAGATGACGAGGGGCAGGTTTGGATTTAAAACTCACACCATCAGGAGCCTGTCACCACCAAGGGGGCAACCCCAGCCCCACCAGACCCTTAGAGCTGTAAGAACTGACAATATTATTTACAATCAGCCACCACAGGTAATGGGAAACAAAACCATCCTTGGGAAGATCGCCTGGAGGAGGAAATGGCAACCCACTCCAGTATTCTTGCCTGGGAAATCCCATGGACAGAGGAGCCTGGCGGGCTACAGTCCATGGAATCGCAGAGTCGGACACGACTTGGCGACTAAATGGAACAAGAACAAAACGCATAAAATGAGAATAAAGGGGTTCAAGAAAGTTCTAAGTATTCATATGATGACTACTGTGATGTGCTTTTTGAAATATCAAGGTGTGTGTGTGTGTGTGAAGCACTTTGGAAACATAGCACTTCCCCGGAACCCGTCCACATGGTCACTGTGGATGATGAGGTGGAGAGACAGTGAGGCGGGGTCCAGGAGGGGAGGAGGGGGCCTCTCTGCAGAGCGGAGAAAGCAGGGAAGGAGATGAGCTGCACCTCTTTCCCTTCACCCACAAAGCCCTTCCCGCCCGTGCCTCCATCCGGCCACGGTCTGCCCTCCACATGCTCCTTGAACTTGGAGTAGCGCAGATGTCTGGGGTCCTTTCACTGTTGGGCTGGTATGTGCACCCACCCACTTCCAGGAGGCTTTGCACAGAGCTCGGACAACCCCTGTCATGCCCAGTCCCTGCCCCCTGCCCTCTCTTTTACTGTCCAGCCCCGAGGCTGCCCACTGGAGAGGAGGCCGGAGGCCTGCCCCTCTGGCCTTCCCAGGTCTGCTCTCCACTGCTCAGAGCAAAGATGGGAAACCCTTTGCAAGAGCTTGGGCTGAGAGGCTCATTAAAGCCTTTTTTTTTGGTCTCACATGGCATGTAGGATCTTAGTTCCCCAACCAGGGATCGAACCCACGCCCCCTATAGTGGAAGCATGAGTCTTAAATTCTGGACCACCAGGGAAGTCCCTCATTAAAGCTTTTTAATAAGCAATTAACTCAAGGGATGAGCCCTTTGACTGGTCTGGATCGCTCTCCTCCCAGCGGGGAGCCTGGCAGAGAAAGACTGAGTGGGTGGGCAGAGTGGGTTCCGTCAGGAACTTGGGGCCCCCTTTCCGCCTCCCACCAGTACAAACAAATAAATAAACAAAGACTCAGAGGCAGAGCCTGAGGCTTGGGCTCCCTGGAGCGGGGGGCGCCCAGGACTCCATCAGTTTCTTGTCAAGGTTGTAGACAGGCTTAGGGACGCACAGGCACTCTGTTCCTCTGAGTTGGGGGCCTTTGAGGGCAGGGAGGGAGGGGTCCCCTTCTGGTGAGGCCCTGAGCTCCCAGAGTGATGGAGACCCCAAGGAAGGGCAATCCCTTCCACTTGCCCCCACACCTACTGGGCTTCTTGTTCTACTTGCTAGACCTTTCTGCCCATCACTGTCCTCAGGTCAAGGCTGACGGCTTGAGCAAGACAGAGCTATCGGGGTGGGGGAGAAAGGTGGGGCTGTGGGCTTGGGCCTGTGATTCCCAGGTGGAAACAGAGTAGCGTGCCTGCTTATATGGAGCCCAAGTCAGATCCAGGCTGCGGGATCCCAGGCAGGTTGACATGGCGGAGCTGGGGCTCAGTGGGCTGACTGTATTCTGCCCGAGCTATTGGCTGGCTCCTCCCCGTGGTTTCCTAGAGCCCAGGGTGGGGCTGCTCCTTGCACAACCTCAGGGGGCGCCACTTACGCAGAAGGCAAGTGTTCTTCTCCCATCTGTGTTCTCCCCGGTTCTCCAGGCTCTTGAGCAACAACAAGATCACCGGCCTCCGGAGCGGAGCCTTCCTGGGACTGTCCCTGCTAGAGAAACTGTAAGTGCTCAGGCGGGGTGGGCCAGGGAGGGTGAGGGGTGCTAACTGCCAAGGGGCCACGCAACCCAGAACCTGCTGGCGGAGCAGGGCCCACAGTTGGACTTGACCACCAAGCGGAGGGCGGAGGGGCTGGTCTGGGAAAGAGAGACCCGCTCCCTCCCCGGGGACAGCAGAGAGGCCTGGGGACACCTCGCTGGTCCAGGCAGGGGTGGGGCTGTGGGAAGCTCATTAACGCTCTTTAATGAGCAATTAGCTCCAAGGGCCAAACCCCTTAACTGGCCAGAAGCCACCGCCCCCTCCCAGCTGGGGGCCCAGCAGACCGGGCAGAGGGAGGGTTTAGTGTGACTGGGGCCTCTTTCCTGCTTCCCTAAACACAAGCAATAAACAAAGCTCCCAGGGGCCAGAGTCCTGGCCAAGGGTGGGGACAGCGGGTCACGACCAATTCTCCCGCTCACTGTTCCCCCACCACCCTGATTACTGTTGCATCAGCTGCCCTGTGGGGCTGGAGCTGGTGGTGGGGCCTTCGCTTGGCAAGGGTCCTGCTAGCCCGAGAGAAGCTCCTTCCCCGAGTTGGGGACCTGCCTCTATCACGGGCAAAGTCCGTACCAAAGGAGAGGATTGAATTGAGCCCTCTCTCAGTTCCCCGTTCAGTTGGCAGCTTCTGATCCACAGCCTGTACGACAGCTTTGGGTCCTGTCTTCTCCACGGGACACCTGGGCCTCCTGTCCCTGCTGGAGCCGGACCCTCTCTAGCTCCCCGACCTCCAAGCCCCCCACCGCCATCTCCCATCTCTGCTTCCACCCCCTGGGCATTCCCAAGACCTCCAGCAGGGCCCTGTCCCCTCCAGTACCATTTTGCCTAAAATGCTTAGATCAGAGTGATGGAGGCTACTCAAGGATAAGGCGGACGCCTCCTTTCAAAGAGCCAAAGAGATTACCGTCTCGTGAGCCCACAGACCATGCCATATATAGAAAAATGAAGCAGGTCGGAGTTTCTGTGAAGTCCAAAGGAGGGCTCAGGGAAGGCTAGAAAGTTCAAGGGTAGGAGAGAAGCAGTATCTATGTGAGATCTTTAACCGGGACAATAATCTCATGAGGTTGTCTCCATGATGCCCACTTCCCAAGAGAAGGGCAAGCCCCTCTCCCAGTTCCCTTGGGGCTCGGGGAAAGCTTAGTGGCCTGGCTGGGTTCGTGGGGGTGGCAAGGCAGAGTGTGTTCCGTGTGATCTGGGCATCTTGGAGTTGGGAGGGGTCCCGGGATGCTGGCCGTGAACACACACAGCCATGACCAGTCTGCTCCAACAGGGAGGAAGGGCTGCCACCAAATTCCTTTTTAAAAGACTCATTAGGGACTTCCCTGGCAGTCCAAGTGGTTGAGACTCTGAGTGTCCACTGCAGGGGGCACAGATATGATCCCTGATCAGGGAAGTAAGATCCCGAATGCCAAGTGACACAGCCAAAAATTTAAAATAAGTTTAAAAAAACACTCGTGGAGATGAAAATGGAAAGCCATCCCCCTGTTCTTGCCTGGGAAATCTCATGGACAGAAGAGCCTGGCAAGATAGAGTCCATGGGAGTCTCAAAGAGTTGGATATGACTTAACAACTAAAAGATAACAACAAGTTTGCATTTTATAGTTATTTTTTTCTCACAGAGTATTTTTTTTAAACAAAATGTTTTATTAATTAAAAAAAAAAAAAACCTTTGTATAAAAGCAAAAAAAAAAAAACACTTGTTAGGTACCAACAAAAAGGGAAAGATTTTCTCTCTCAGGAGCAGCTAAGCACTCGAGAGCTATAATTCCTGCACTCAGCCCAGGTCTTAGAGGGCTGAAATGCCAGAAACCAGATGCTCCCTCCAGGGATCTTTTGGAGAAAGACTAACCGCAGAAGCCTCTGGAAGCCTCTAGGACATGCTTCCAGCTTTTCCGTCTTGCCTCATCAGCCCCAGACATGCTGGGTCTGCCCGCTTGCTGCGTCTCCTGGGTCATCCTTCAGTCCCAGGAGGGTAGATTTTCTGATGAAGATGAGAAGATGGCCCTCTCCCCGCCACCCCACGCAAACCTACAGTACCCACGGGGACCTGAATCACTGCACTGCAGGTGCATTCAAACCACGCTGAAAGTGAAAGTGAAGTCGCTCAGTCGTGTCTGACTCTTTGCGACCCCATGGACTGTAGCCCGCCAGGCTCCTCTGTCCGTGGGATTCTCCAGGCAAGAATACTGGAGTTGGTTGCCATTTCCTTCTCCAGGGGATCTTCCCGACACAGGGATCAAACCCAGGTCTCCCACACTGCAGGCAGAATCTTTACCGTTTGAGCCACTAGGGGCCCCTGTCAAACCATGGAGGCAGGCAGAGAACAGTGGGACGGGAGTTGGGGTAATGACTAAATGCCCCTGCCATGTTAGGAATCACCTAGTTGTCCGCTCTCGAGATGTTTCTTGAGCCCCCTCTGTGTGCCAGGCTGCACGCTGGGCGTCAAGAATGAACACAGCAGGCCAGGTGTCTGCCCCATGGAACTCACCTGCCACGGACAGGACCCAGACAATAGCCAAGAACTGAACAATAAATCAGGAGACCCTGAATGCTGCAGAGAAAAACAGCCAGCAGGGAAAGGGGGACAGAAAGCTCTGGAGTGGAGATGCTATTTGATGTAGTGAGGTTAAGGCCTTGCTGGAGTTGATGGAGCCCGAGCCCTTGGGAGGGAGGAAGCTGACCGGCAGGTAGCCTTCTGGAGGCAGAGGCAGCAGCAGGTTGGAAAGCCCTGGGGTCCAGTCTGGCTGGTAAGTTTGAGGCGCCCAAAGAGGGCAGCGTGACTGGGGAGTGGTGCGAGGTGGGGTCAGATGGAGCCTTAGGTTTGCTCATTGGTTAAAAGTGGAGAGACAGGGTGGTTTGTAAAGTGCCTTCTGGATTTTAAACTCTATGATCCTTGGGTGTGGGCGATACCCACGGTGTTTCAGGAGAAGGAAAAAATATCAAAGAGCCCAGTGACACGGCCACCTGGGCTTTCAGAGGAGGGGAAGCAGAAGGGGATGCTGGGTTCAGCAGGCGCCCGCACTTCCCCAGGATGGAGAGGCAGTGCGGGGCTGGAGGAGCCCAGGGCCTCGAGCCTGGCTGAGCACCGCTATATCAGTCAGCCTTCTGCAGAGGGAGACAGCACCGAAAGGAGATGAATGTGTGTGTCCTTATATAAATAGGCAAAGAAATTAGTCAGTCAGTTGGGCTTCCCAGGTGGCACTAGTGGTAAAGAATTCACCTGCCAATGTAGGAGATGCAAGAGCCACAGGCTCAATTCCTGGATTGCAAAGACTCCCTGGAGAAAGAAATTGCAACCCACTCCAGTATTCTTGCCTGAAAAATTCCGTGGACAGAGGAGCCTGGCAGGCTGCAGTCCCTGAGGTTGCAAGGAGTCAGATATGTCTGAGCCTTACATAAACATACATTTAGTTAGTAGTTAAATATTTTAGCTACACAGCAAAGCTTTCTAGATCTTAGCTCCCTGACCAGGGATTGAACTCAGCCCCATGGTAGTAAAAGTGCCAAGTCCTAACCACTGGACTGCAGGGGAATTCTAAGAAATTATTTCTTTATCCACCTGCTAATGCAGGAGACTTCTGTCAAAGTGGATTTGATCCCTTGGTCAGGAAGAGCCCCTAGAGAAGGAAATGGCAACTCACTCCAGTATTCTTGCCTGGAAAATCCCAGGGACAGAGAATCCTGGCGGGCTACAGTCCATGGGATCTCAGAGTTGGACGCAACTTCGTGACTAAACAACAACATAAATTTATTTTAAGAAAATGTCTCATGTAATTGTGTGTGTGTGTGTGTGTGTGTGTGTGCATGCGTTCAGCTGTGTCTGACTATTTGTGATCCCATGGACTGTAGTGTGAATTGTGGGGACTGGAAAATCCAAAATCTGTAGGACCGGTCAGCAGGTTGGAGAGTCAGGCAGGAATGGATGCTGCAGTCTGAAGGCAGAACTACTCTGGAAAACCTCGGTTTTTACTCTCAGGCCCTTCAAATGGTTGGACAAGGCCCACCAATGTTAGCAAAGTCATCTCCTTTATTTAAAGTCAACTGATAGATTCATCGGTAGATGTTAAAACCACATCTTCAAAATACCTCCACAGCAGCACCCAGATTAGTGACTGATTAAGTCACTGGGTGCTACAGTCCAGCAGTCCCCAACTTTTTTGGGTACCAGTTTTGTGGAAGACAAATTTTCCACGGACAGGGTGGGGGGTGGTTTCTGTATGATTCTAGTGCATTACATTTATTGCGCACTTTATTTCTATGTAGTGGCAATCTCATGATATTCTGCCTTGATTCTAGGGTGAGGGTTTGTGCTCCTATGAGAATCTAATGCTGCCACCGCTGATCCGACAGGAAGCGGAGCTCAGGCAGTAATGCAGGTGATGGAGAGCGGCCGTAAACACAGATTGAGCCTCAGTTGCTCACCTGCTGCTCACCTCCTCCTATGCAGCCTGGTTCCTATGGGCTACGGATCGGTACCAGTCTGTGGCCCCGGGGTTAGGGACCGCGGCTATAGTCTGACACACAGAGTGATCATCTCAGTCACTCCCCAGAGGTGGAGAGAGGCCCTGGGCTCTGGTCCTGGAGATGCTAATGATCAGGTCAGCAAGGGCCTGGGAATCGCTGACAAGGTAGGCAGGCGATTCTCATGCCCGTCGGGGTTGGGAACCAGCGGACCAGATGACCCCTACACTGTGGGCCTATTCATCGCGAATGAGACGCCATGGCCTGGTGTGCAGTTGGTGCCAGGAAACACTGATCTCTCTGTCCTCTTGGACTGGGCTGTCCAGGCTGCCTCGGTGGAGCCAGTGGCAGCTTCACATCCCACGGCCAGGCAGCAAGTCCCGCGGGAGTTATCAGCCCGCCCGTAACTCAGTCTGGGCTGCTCCAGGAACTGCCAGAATTGCCTGCCCATGCCGAGTGCCCCTCTGGCCTCTGCAGATGGGTGGGGTGTAAGGGGCCCCTGTTTTGCAGTGCAGAGCCCCGAGGTATAGGGGAGAGGACACAAAAAGGGCCCCCCGAGGGAACGTGCCTGAGACAATCCCATGGGTGGACCCGTGGCCCCGGGAGGGGTAGGGTGGGGTGGGGTGGGGAGACACACCTTTATCAGCTAGGCAGGCTGGACAGGAGAACCTGAAATAGCCTGGCAAGGTTCAAGGATAGTCCAGGCCTGTGGCTGAAGAGCCCAGACTTGCGACCCCCTGCCTCTGAGCCCCGTGGCCCACCGCCCCTCAGCGCAGACTAGCCTGTTGTCCAGGGGAAGGACCTTTGGGTGAAGGGACTGGTGATGAAAAGGCACAGGACTTCGCCCTGGAGTGAAAAGAGACTGGGATGTAATTGCCCCTCCATCCTTCACCTTCTGGGTGCCTGTGCAAGCTGCAGGCTTCTCGCCTGGATCAAAGGGCAAGGCGCGGCTCCCTGATGGGCGATCACCGGGGTAAGAGGCTCTCACCCAGGACGACAGCAGGGGGACACTTCGGGCTCTCAGTACAGGCGGTCCCCTGCTCCTCAGAAGAGTTCTAAGTGGCAAGATGTCATACCAGCCACCCCTGATCGCTTGATTCATCCGCAGGCCCCAGCCCCGGGCATGCGGTGGTGGAGACGAAGTGTCTGCGCGGAAAGGCCTCGCCGGCGATCGGATCGTCTCTCGGGTCCCGCGCATCTCCGTGCGTTCAGCAGGGACCCGGCCACCGGACTTTCCCCGCAGACCCGAGCGGGCCACGGCGCAGACAGCCCCCTCGGGGGGTGGGGTGAAGGCCGAGGGAGCCCCGGACTGGGCGTGCGGGCCTGCTTGTGGGTCCGCGTGGACGCGCGCAGCCCCCAGTGGCCTGAGCACGCCTGGAGCCGAGGGCCCGGGGTGGGAGCCTGGAGCCGAGGCCCGGGATGATTTGTCGTTGCCTAATGAGATTAATGAGCCCCGGGGGCTGGTATGCGGCGGCGCTGGGGCTCTCATTAGACGCGGATGCTCACGGGAACGGTGGGGGGCGGGCGGGGGACTGAGGCTCCCCAGCCAGGTGGCTTCCATTAATCTGTGGGCGGGGCCGGGGGCCGGGCTCTGGCGTACCCCACCCCCGCCCCCACTGCCCTCCCGGCCCGCGCCGCCGGAGAGGAACGCGGAGCAGAGGCTGCCCGAAGGCCCGGGTAGGGAGGCTAATGGGTCCAGGGACAGCCCTCCTGCTCGCTGCTGTAGGCCCAAGGCCTGGCACGGGGTATGTGCTCCATAAATACCTATTGGATGAGGTCAGAGACAAGAGGGGCCCGGGGCATGCGGGTGGGAGGGAGCCTCGGACCGTCTGGGTTTTCCTCCTGGCCCCCAAGACCTCTCCCTTTCCCGCCTCCCCTAAACAACCTCTGTACCTGCGGGGGTGTCGTGCCCACTCCGCAGCCAGCCCTCCCCCCCACTTTCTAAGGAACCCTGAAAGTCCTGGAGGGCCCAAGGGAGCTGCTCTGCGGCCTCCAAACCTATAATTTGGTTTTCAAACCCACAAGCAGGGAGGTCTGTGGGGGCCAGAGGGAGCCAGCTTCGTGCTGCCCCACCCTGTCCGAGTGTGGGTACACACTCACACACATACACACACACACACTTAAATACGTACTGTCATACAAGCTCACACACTCAATAGTTTAGTGAGACCTAATTTACATACCATAAAGTTCACCCGTTTAAAGGGTAGGATCCAGTGGTTTTTGAGTACACTTACAGCTGTGCATTCATCATCATCATCTAATTTTAGAACATTTTCATCATCCCCTAAAGCAACCTTGAATCCTTACCAATCACTCCCCCCATCCTCCACCCTCTGTATTTCCCAGCCCTGAGCAAATGCTGGGCTTCCCAGGTGGCTCAGTGGTAAAGAATCCGCCTGCTAATGCAGGAGAGTCTCTGGTTCGATCTCTGGGTCAGGAAGATCCCCCGGAGAAGGAAATGGCAACCCACTCCAGTATTCTTGCCTGGGAAATCCCATGGACAGAGGAGCCTGGAGGGCTACAGTCCATGGGGTCCCATAAGAGTCAGACACAACTTAGTGACTCAAACAGCAACCACAAGTAACCACTAAGCTACTTTCTGTCTCTGTAGATTCACCTGGCCAATCTACAGAGACAGATACACAGAGGACCACGCTGTATGTGATCTTTGGTAACTGCATTCTTTCATGAAGCACAGTGTTTTCCAAGTTCGTCCATATACTATGTATTAGCACGTCATTTCCTGTTTATTTCTTTAATTATTATTTTTGGCTGCATTGTTTCTTAGTTGTGGCACACAGGATCTTTGCTGTGGTGCGTGGGCTTAGTTAACCCACGGCATGTGGGATTTTAGTTCCCTGACCAAGGATTGAACCTGTGTCCCATGCATTGGCAGGCAGGTTCTTAACCACTGGACCACCAGGGAAGTCTCTACATCATTCTTTTTTTATGGCCAAATACTATTCCATCGTATGAAGAGAGCATATTTTATTTCTTCATTCATAAGTTGATAGGCATTTGGGGTGTTTCCACTTGGGGCTTATGAACAGTGCTGCTATGGATATTCCTGTGTACGTTCTTGTGTGCGTGTGTGTTCACTTCTCTTGGATATGTACCAAGGAGTGGAATTGCTGGGTCATGTAGGGCTTCCCTGGTGGCTTAGTGGTCAAGAATTCGCCTGTTAATGCAAGAGACACAGGTTCAATCCCTGGGTCGGGAAGATCCCCTGGAGAAGGAAGTGCAACCCACTCCAGTATTCTTGCCTGGGAAATCCATGGACAGAGGGGACTCTGGCAGGTTCCAGTCCATGGGGTCACACAAGAGTCAGACACAACTTAGCATCTAAACAACAAAACAACAACAAACAATGGTAGCTTTAACTGCCAAGCTGTTTTCCAAAGTGGCTGCGCCATTTTACGCTCCCATCAATAACATATAAGGATTCCAGTCTCTGTTTTTTAAATTATAACCATCTTAGTGGACAAGTATTTCCCTAATGGTGTTGAGCACCTCTTCATGCATTCATTGGTCATTGGTATATTCTCTTTGGAGAAATGTCTGTTCACATCCCCTGCTCATTTTTTCAGCTGGACAATTTGTCTTTTTATCATTGAGTTGTAAGTTCTTTATATAATCTAGATAAAAGTCCCTTATCAGATATATGATTTGCAAATATCTTCTCTCATCCCATGGGTTGCCCTTTCTTGGGTGATATTCTTTCAAGAGCAAAGGTTTAAAATTTTCAAGTCCAACCTATCAATCAATCTGCTATTTTATTGCTTGTGCTCACACAGTCTTACACACTCAGCTCCTTGCACTCACACACTCAGTCTTACACACTCAGCTCCTTGAGCTCCTTTTTCCCAAGAAGGGTATAGGGTGAGATTTGCTCCCAGGAGTCCCCTGCCCCCCAACTTCTGCCATAGGGGGATCCTACTCCTCCGTGTGGGCACAGATACAGGGAGAGGGATATGTCTGGAGTCGGGGAGCCTGGTCTGGATTAGGCGTGGTGGGGGTGGGGAGGGAGGTTCCGCGCATAAGCTGCCTTTTCGCCAGGTTCCAGGACCAGGGAGGGCCCTGTGGAAGCAGACAGGGGGCGGGAGATTGCAGAAGGACGCACATCATGGACGCATCCGTGCGTCCTTGTGACCTCACCTAAGAGATGAAGGGATCGGATGAGAAAGACCAGAGCAGGGGTTTGTAACCTGCGTTCCACGGGCCTCTGAAATCAGGTGCATAGTACTGGGGGGTAGTGCATTCTTCTGGGGCGGGACTCCATAGCCCGCAGCAGATACTCAAAAAAGGATTCCGCTCAGCCAGGAAGGTGCTGAACCACCAACCAACCGGTAGGGGCCTCAGAGGCCCATGGTTCTGTGTGAGCATCTCCTCCTACCACAAGGGAGGGTACAGCCCCAGACCTGCGCCCCCACCTTGGGGACCAGGAGGCCTGAGCTGCTGGGGGCGGTGGGGGGGAGCAGCCCCCATCGGGCTATCAGTTCAGCACAGGGAGCTGCCCCTGGCCTGTGCCCCTCTCCCCCTGGAGAGGACCAGGGACTGGTAGATCTGGGCCAACTGTGAGGACACTCTGTCCAAGGGCTGCCTTGCCCACCCCGGAAGCTGCTCTGCGGGTGTGAGACTAGGGGGTCAGGACTGCAGACACTCGCTGGAAGCTCCCCTCTCCAAAGGCCCCGGTGGCCAGCGGGGGCTGCAGGAAACCCGGGGCAGGAAGGGGCTGGGCCCAAGCCGCCTGCCTTGCTCCCATCTGTGGAGCATCAGTGGGGCAGCTGGGTGGGGGTTCTTGCGGCGGGGGGGCGGGGAGGAAATGAGAATATACAGTGAGCAGAGAGGGAAGGGGCGGGGGGCTGCAGCCCGGGCCCCTTGGCAGGCCATGAAGGGAAGTGACACAATGAGGAATGTGTTTCCCCCGCGCGGGGTGGGAGGCAGAGCCCTGAGAACGGCCAGACCCCCAGAGGGGCCAGGGGGCACAGGCCGGAGAGGCATCGGAGGCGGGGGCTGCGCGGGTGGGGCTCTGGGCAGCAAGTGGGGGCGGGGAGCGGGCAGGAAGGGCAGCTCGGGGTGGGGGCCGTCCCCATCTCCAGACTCCACCCTTGAAGGAGCCTTCTGGGCGCTGCGTTCTCGCACATTCCCTGCCTGCACCCTGGGGGTGGAAGTCACCCCGTGGGACACACCCTGATGGCTTCCTCTTCTTTCTCAAGGGGCGCAGGGTTATGGAGGCCAGTTCCTCGGTGGGAGAGGGCGCTGAGGTGTGAGGACCCCGGCCCAGGGGCAGGGCTGGGCAGGGGACATGGTCCATCTCTCTATGTTTGTCTGTCTCTGTCTCTTTCTGTTTATGTCTGTCTCTCCGTCTCTCGATCTCTCTGTTATTGCCTGTCTCCATCTCTCTGTCTCTTTCTGTGTCTGTCTGACTCCATCTCTCCATCTGTCTGTCTGTCCCTCTGTTATTGCCTGTCTCTGTCTCTCTGTCTGACTCCATCTCTCCATCTCTCTGTCTCTCTCTCTCTCTGTTATTGTCTGTCTCTGTTTCTCTCTCTGTCTCTCTGTGTCTCTCTGGGTGTTTTTGTCCCCAGCTGGGCTGGCCCGTGTGAAAACAGGCCCCTTGGTGGGAAGGCGCCTCCCCATCCTGGACACCCATTTCCTCTCCCCCAGCAGGGAGCTGGTCAGTTAACCCCCTCCTGCCCAGAATCCAGAGGTGCCCCCGAGGCTTTGGCCTGCAAAGCCAAGAGCCCCTTTCTGGGGCTGGGGCTGGGGATGGCCAGGCCTTGGAAAGCAGGTGGGCCCCACCAGCGAGCTAGCTGGGTTACTCCAGGAACACCACCGCACCCCCCACCCCCAGCCGTGCTCGCCTCTCTCCTGGGCGCTCCGGGGGGCCTGAGAGGATGCTGGAAAGCAGGAAGCAGAGTGGAGAGCCTGCAGCCCCCTCCCAGTGGGCAGTGAGGCCTCCTGGTGGGGTCTCTGTGAGCGCTGAGCCTGTGCTGGTTTGGTTCAGGAAAGACCCAGGTGGGCCCCGGGGAGTATGGGCGAGAGGCTGGTCCGGCCAGCCCCTCTCCTGCTGCTGTGACCACACAGAGGATGGGGCGCTGATGCAAGCCGGGGTCCGGCCCTCACCTTGGTGGTCCCAGAGGGCTGCCGGGTCTGGTGGGGGTGCTGGGGCCAGGTGGGCACTGGCTGGTCCCCAGGGACGGTCTCTTCAGTCTCTGCCGCCCCTCTGGGACGTGACAGAGGGGAGGGAGGGTGACACTCTGGCTGTGCGGTTGAATCTGAGCCACAGACTCGGCCACCCTGCAGGTCACTCCTGGGGGGTGCTCCTTGGCCCTGGGAAGCCCAGGGGGCAGTCACCATCTTTCCTTCAGTCCAATCTGTGACCTGCTGGAGGCCAACCTGAGGTGACAGTTCCCCTGCCATCCTCTGTCTGCACTGGGGGCTCCGAGGAGACCTGGCGGAAGGTGGCTGGTGGCCCCCATGGCCTCAGCTTCCCCATCTGAGGGCTGAGGGGTGCAGCCAGGTGATGGATACCAGGCAGCATCCCGCAACAGCCAGCCAGCCGGGGACTCTTCCTCACCTGCCAGGAGGGGAGGGCCACAGGATTAACTCCAGAATACCTCCCGTAGCCAGGCTCGAGGAGACTGTACCTTTGTGTGGCAAATCCCCGTGGTCAGAGGAGGAGCCCGGCGGGCTACGGTCCGTGGGGTCACAGAGAGTCGGACACGGCTGGGGGACTGAGCGTGGCACGGCAGTCCGCAGAGGACCGTCACACCCGTTTTCAAACGATGCCATGGCAGCTCTGAGAGATGGAGAAACTCGGGGCAGCTCGTGGCAGCTGGAGCCTCCTGACACCAGGGTCTGGGCCCTCCCCTCCCATTTCCACCGGGTTTGCCACCTCATTCGTCTGTCCGTCCGAGGCCCTTCTGCACCCTCCCTGCGCAGGTCTAACCAGGGAGCCGGGGAGGCCGCGGGCACCCGTCTGAGGAGCCAGGTCCTTCATGAGGCCTCCTGGCTGGCACTGAAAAAAGCAGAGATTTAGAGGGCAACAGAGACCCCAGCCCAGACTAGGGCAGGAGCTGCCCACCCAGGTGGGCCGTGTGGCCCCCGAGTGGGTGAGGTGTCAGGGCCCCCGCTTGTCTCCTGCAGGGACCTGAGAAACAATGTCATCAGCACGGTGCAGCCCGGCGCCTTCCTGGGTCTGGGGGAGCTGAAGCGCTTGTGAGTGGCGTGTCCTGACCACCCCCTGCCCTGGCCCCACATCCCTGGAGGAGGTCCCATTGATCCCAGTCACCCACCGTCCCTCTTCACCGCACATACGGGGTCGGGGGGCTGACACTTCATGCCCCAACCCCATCCCCTTTTTCTCCGCTCCCTACACAAGCCCCAGCCTCACACATGTGTCCCTCACGCGTGGACCCGTGTGCGGCCACGTGGCCGACATGCTGAGGGTCTGCGTGTCTCTCCAGGGACCTCTCCAACAACCGGATCGGCTGTCTCACCTCCGGAACCTTCCAGGGCCTCCCCAGGCTCCTCCGACTGTGAGTGCGGGGCGAGGAAGGTGGGGCGGGAGGCGGGGGGCAGGGGGAGCGGTTTGAGGGAAGGCTCCCCAGACCCTCATGGGCTCTGCATTCTCACGGCTCACCCCCAGCCCAGGGAGAACCTAAGATCCCGTCTCCCTGTTCCCCTGCAGAAACATATCTGGAAACATCTTCTCCAGTCTGCAACCTGGGGTCTTTGATGAGCTGCCAGCCCTTAAGGCGGTGTGAGTACCCTTTCCCCAGGCCCCTGCTTCCTTCCTCGGCCAGGAGGGGGACACATAAGCACTGCGACCACGTGGCCAGCCTTCTGAGGAGGCGGGGCGGACGCTGGGCTGGGCAAAGCCGCAGAGCACCGCAGGGTGCTCCCACACACCGGAGTTTGCCCTCTCCGGCCTCAGTCTCTCCCTGGGGCTCCATCCCCACCCCGGGAGCCCAGGGAACCCCTCTGCTCTACCCTGGGTCCCTCCACCCTCTGCAGGGACTTCGGCACCGAGTTCCTGACCTGCGATTGCCACCTGCGCTGGCTGCTTCCCTGGGCCCGCAACCGCTCCCTGCAGCTGTCGGAGCGCACGCTCTGTGCTTACCCCAGCGCCCTGCACGCCCAGGCCCTGGCCGGCCTCCAAGAGGCCCAGCTGCGCTGCGGTGAGCAGACCCGAGCCCTCAAGGCTCCTGAGGCGGTGGGCTTGGTCTCCAGGGCATCCTCTCCCTTAGACCCCACTGGGGACCCATCCTCCATCCAATTTTCTAAACTTCCTTGGGGAGTGCTGCTTGGTTTATGTTTTTCATCTGGTCCCACCTCTTGGGGTGATAAAGCATGCTGTGGAAAGAAGCACTTTTACTGTTCAAAACCCACCTGCTCCTTTCCTCTGCTTTAATCTCTGGAAACACTCCCTCCCCTCCTTCTGAACTAGAGTGGGCTCCAGACAGAGGGGCCTGGTCCTCACCTGACACTCAGGCTCACTCCCCGTGTCCCCACCCGCAGAGGGGGCCCTGGAGCTCCACACACACCACCTCATCCCATCCCTCCGCCAAGTGGTCTTCCAGGGCGACCGGCTGCCCTTCCAGTGCTCGGCCAGCTACCTGGGCAACGACACCCGCATCCGCTGGTACCACAACCGGGCCCCCGTGGAGGGCGACGAGCAGGCGGGCGTCCTGCTGGCCGACAGCCTGGTCCACGACTGCACCTTCATCACCAGGTACAGGCCCCGCAGCCCCTTCTCAGCCCAGAGCATGGGCGGGGGAAGCCAGAACCCTCACCCACCCACCCCCGACAGGAGCTGGTCTGCTCCTGGGAATATCTGTGGGCACGTTTATGCAGATCCAGAACTAAGTCAGAAATGGTCTGCGTGAGGGATACAGATTGAATTGTTGTTTTAGTCACTAAGTCATGTCCAACTCTTCTGCAACCTCACAGAAACTGTAGCAGCCAGGCTGCTCTGTCCATGGGATTTCCCAGACAAGAATACTGGAGTGGGTTACCATTTTCTTCTCCAGGGGATCTTCCTGACCCAGGGATCAAATCAGAGTCTCCTACATTGGCAAGTGGATTCTTTACCACTGAGCCACCTGGGAAGCCCTACAGATTGCCTGATAGGAAAAAACTGATTAAATCTGACATTTCTTCAGTACCTTTACAAGGATACAGAGGGTCTCACCTGTATTATTGGACTTGCTCTCTGCAAACGTCTTGCAAGAGAGGTTTTATTACCTCCATGATGAGGGTGGGGAGATTGAAGCCCAGAAAAACACTGTCGTAAGGCCAGCGTTACAGGAGTATGAGCCTGTACCCTTTCCCCAGAGCCTGGGGGACTTCCTTGGTGGCCCACTGCCGGGGGCCCAGGTTCCATCTCTGGTGGGGAAACTAAGATCTTGCATGACTCAACCGAAAAAAAAAAGAAAAGAGCCTGAAGCCGGCACCCGGGCGCTCGGGGAGGGTGGCGTGGCCGCCAGGAGCACCTCCAGCCAGCCCTCGCCTGCCTGCCCGCCCGCCCGCAGCGAGCTGACCCTGTCTCACATCGGCGTGTGGGCCTCAGGCGAATGGGAGTGCTCCGTGTCCACGGTCCAGGGAAACGCCAGCAAGAAGGTGGAGATTGTGGTGCTGGAGACCTCGGCTTCCTACTGCCCCGCTGAGCGTGTCGCCAACAACCGCGGGGACTTCAGGTTTGGGACACCCCTGGCCATCCCCTGCCCCCACAGCCAGCCTCTGAGACGCGGGTGAACAGTCCCCCGACCTGCTCTAAGATGGAGAAAACACTTTCTCTTGTCATTCAGCTCCAAGTCTCGTTGGTGTGTTTAGAGAGACCATATATCCTTTTGTATAAAATCACCCTTCAAGATGTGCTGTGCAGAACAAACAGGGGTTTGGGGTTTTTCTTGGGGGGGGGGGGGGTGCAGTCGCTTCCCTATATGCATAGTTGACAAAACTCTCCCATGACAGATGTCACATTCTAATATCCCAGGGGCCTCTCCCTTAGTCAGGGAAGGTGTTATTCTCCCATCCTACAGCTGAGAAGACTGAGGCCCAGAAAGTATAAGTGACCTGAACTCAGAACTCCAAGGCCAGCCCCGTAGCAATGACAGCACTGTCCCAACAAACACAGCTTAAGAACTCAGGGGGAGCTTGGGAAGCCCTTGAACTCCAGTCCACACAGCCTCTTCTGGACCCTGCCTCCAGCTCCCAAGGGATCTGGCCTCACAGTTCTCAGGGCAGAGAAGGGACGGACCCTGGTCCTGAGGAGCCTGGGTCATCGGCAACTCTCTGCCTCTGCCCCCAGGTGGCCACGAACTCTGGCTGGCATCACAGCCTACCAGTCCTGCCTGCAGTACCCCTTCACCTCGGTGCCCCTGAGCGGGGGAGCCCCTGGCACCCGAGCCTCCCGCCGGTGCGACCGCGCCGGCCGCTGGGAGCCGGGGGACTACTCCCACTGCCTGTACACCAACGACATCACCCGGGTGCTCTACACCTTCGTGCTGGTGAGGCCGGAGCGGGGGTGGAGGCCATGGGGAAGGGGAAGGGGAAGGGGAGAAGCTGGCTGGCCCCACGGGGCTGGGGGCCCCTGCGTCCTTGGGAGGCACGGCGAGGAGCCATGGGGCCAGCACCGTGTCTCATGCTCGTCTCCTCTTCCAGGGGTTTCAGACTCCCCAGGGCCACACTTGGGACGGGAGGGCCACCCCGATCATCTTTGTCCCCCAGTACAGCAAGGTCCGTCTTAAGAGGAAAGTGTGAGGTCGTCCCGTTGTCCTTAGGGGTGGCGCAGCCGGAGGGCGCCTGAGTCGTGCAGACCTCGCTCTTTACATCTGCCTCTCCCATCAGGATCAGACTCAGGCGTGGGCAGGACCCTGCTCCCCAGGCCCCATCGCCGAGTGTCAGCACAGAGAAGGGGGCTCCTGGGGGGCATTTTGGGGGAGAAGGAGCCAGATTGGATGGTGCCCTTTCCTCCCGTCTCCAACCTAGATGCCCATCAACGCCTCCAACGCGCTGACCCTGGCCCACCAACTTCGAGTGTACACAGCCGAGGCCGCCAGCTTCTCTGACATGATGGACGTCGTCTATGTGGCTCAGATGATCCAGAAGTTTCTGGGTTATGTCGACCAGATCAAAGAGGTGAGATTCAGTCAGGTCTCTGGGTCCCTTGGAAATCACCCGCTCCCCTCAACCACTCAAGCCTCTCTCACCCCGGCCCTGCTCCTGCCTGCTGTGACTCTCTCCCCTCCCGCCCCCAGCTGGTGGAGGTGATGGTGGACATGGCCAGCAACCTGATGCTGGTGGACGAGCACCTTCTGTGGCTGGCCCAGCGCGAGGACAAGGCCTGCAGCGGCATCGTGGGCGCCCTGGAGCGCATTGGGGGAGCTGCCCTGAGCCCCCACGCCCAGCACATCTCTGTGGTACCATGGGCCAGCTGGGAGGCTGCCCCAACCAGGGAGGCACAGGGAGGGGCCTTAGAGGTGACAAGGGTCAGCCCCAGCCCTCATCATCCAGGAGCAAGTCCAAGTGTGGGCCAGCCGTGTGCCCGATTTATCAAGAACCCGAACATGACTAGGGTCCCATCCCGGTCATGTGGCATCAAATTCCAGCTTGTCAGGGGCAGTGCAGAGCACAGGGAGGCCAGTGACACCACAGAAGTTACCCAAGGCTTCGTGCCAGGAACCAAGTTGAAAGGCTGTGTCGTTGTTTAGTCACTAAGGTGTGTCTGACTCTTTGCAACCACATGGACCGTAGCCCGCTGGGCTCCTCTGTCCATGGGATTCTCCAGGCAAGAACACTGGAGGGGGTTGCCATTTCCTTCTCCAGGGGCTCTTCCCTGCCCAGGGGTTGAACCCACCTCTCCTGCCTGGCAGGAGGATTCTTTACCACTGAGCCACCTGGGAAAGCCCTGAGTTGAAGGGCTAGGCAGACGGAAATACAAGAAGGGGCAGGGAGGAGGAGAAGGACAGGAGGAGGGTTTGGAAGCAGAGGGCAGCACTGGGATGGAGTGGGGGCTGATGGAGACTTCAGATCCCCAATAAGAGGGGACATTTCCAGTGAAGGGTGGTGAAATACTAACAGTCAACAAGGAGACCACCGCATCTCCTCCGGGCACAGGTGGAGATATGAGGAGGGGGCACATGGACCCTGCTCTCCGGCTTAGCTGGGGCAGGAGGACCAGGGTGTGTGGGGAGCTGAGCTGGCTGCAAGGTCGGGGGTGAGTGAGCGGGAGGGAGGGCGGAACAGCACTGGGGGGACTCCACAGCCGACTCGGGGCTCCCGGGCCCTGGGCGACAGGCAAGGGACCAGGGGTCAGTCGGAGCAGGTCTGTGGTCTCAAGCAGGAGCAGGCCAGGAGAGGGTGACAGGGTCCCTGTCCCTAGAACTCGAGGAACGTGGCCTTGGAGGCCTACCTCATCAAGCCACACAGCTACGTGGGCCTGACCTGCACGGCCTTCCAGAGGCGGGAGGCGGGCATGCCCGGCACGCGGCACGCGGGCCCCGGCCAGAGCCCGTCGCCCGAGACGGAGCCCCTGGCCGACCAACAGCTGCGCTTCCGCTGCACCACCGGCAGGCCCAACGTGTCTCTGTCGGCCTTCCACATCAAGGTGGGCGCCGGGGAGGCAGGGTGCTGAGCAGGTGGGGGGCGGGGGGGAGGCAAGGCGCCTGGGCGGGGCCGGGGGCGTGAGGGGACGCAGGCAGGGGAGGAGACATGTGGAGGTGGCCCTGGGGGCCAGCAGAGTCCCAGGGACCCCGGGCGTCTCTGAGGAACTCCCGTGTCCCCCCCAGAACAGCGTGGCCCTGGCCTCCATCCAGCTGCCGCCCAGTCTGTTCTCGACGCCCCCGGCGGCCCTGGCCCCCCCGGCGCCCCCAGACTGCACCCTGCAGCTGCTCGTCTTCCGCAATGGGCGCCTCTTCCGCACTCTCGGCAACACCTCCCGCCCCGGAGCCACAGGACCTGGCAGGAGGCGCGGCGTGGCCACGCCTGTCATCTTTGCGGGGACCAGTAAGGGCCTGCGCCCTGCCCTACCCCACTCTGGGGGCGGCCCGGGACCCCGCTCTGCCCCGCCCTGCCTGGCCCTGCCCTCACCCCTGGAGGCAGGGGACGGTGGCCCCCCGCCCTGTTTCCGAGGATGATGCTGGACAGGGGCGTCCCGTGAAGGAAGGGACGGGTGGAGAAAAGGCTCCGCGGACCTGGGGTTTCACATCCCAGACTCCTCACATTTCCGAAGGGCTCCAAGCACAGACCCACGTGGGCCTGCCTCTCCTCCCCGGGGTGTGCCAGCTCCCCGCCCGGGGTGCCTGCCCTCCTGTATCCTCCCTTCACTCCGGCTTTTGCTCCCTCGGTGTCACCTTCCACCTTCTTGTCCTCAACCCCCAAGTCCTCCCTTCCTGGCCACGTCACTGTGACCCCTTTGCCACCAGCTCGCCATGCCTTTGTTTTGATTCATCCTTGCAGCTCCCCAGTTAGGCTGAGGCTCTGGGGTGGGGGGCGGGCCTGCATGTGGCATCTAACTCTATCCCCCAGGCCCCCCCAAGCCCCCGCACACCCGCCTGGGCCTGAGTGGACCCCCCTCCCTTTCCCACCCTAGGTGGCTGCGGCGTGGGGAACCTGACCGAGCCGGTGGCCGTCTCACTGCGGCACTGGGCTGAGGGGGCCGAGCCCATGGCAGCCTGGTGGAGCCAGGAGGGGCCAGGAGGGCCCGGGGGCTGGCGCTCCGAGGGCTGCCAGCTGCGCTCCAGCCAGCCCAACGTCAGCTCCCTGCACTGCCAGCACCTGGGCAACGTGGCCGTGCTCATGGTGAGCCGAGTGGGCGCCGGGTGTGGAGGGCGGCAGAGCCCCTGACCACCTGGGGCCACAGGGAAATACGGAAAGAATGGTGCCTGATTGGGCCTCGCAGTGGGGAGGACTCACAGGGACCTGGCCCTCTGGTCTGCCCCACACCTCTCCATCTTGCAGGAGACAGGGAGGTCCTCAGGCCCTCTATCAGGAAAGTGAACGTGTTAATTGATAATTCGTGTTTGATTCTTTGCCACCCTGTGGATTGTAGCCTGCCAGACTCCCCTGTCCATGGGGATTCTCCAGGCAAGAATACTGGAGTGGGTCATCATTCCCTTCTCCAGGGGATCTTCCCCACCCAGGGATCAAACCCAGGGTCTCCTGCATTGTGGGTGGATTCTTTACTGTCTGAGCCACAAGGGAAGCCCCAGACCCTTTTGGGGGTGGGGGGAGGGGGGAAGGAAAAAAGCCCCACAGGCTTTTGGGGGAAAAAAAGGAAAAAAAGACAGACACGGAGGTCCTCTATTCCCATGTCGAGAGAGATGGCTAAGGAACCACCAGGCCAGGTCTCCACATCCTTCGCTCTGACACCCGGGTTGTTAAAGTGAAAAATGAACCTGGGCATGTCTGCCCTCTGTCCCCCTCCCCACCCAGGACTGTCCAGCCCCTCACCTCCTGCACCACACGTCATAGCCCGCACTCCCAGATCCTGAGCAGGTGTTCGGCTCTACCATAGATAGTACCTTCTTCCTCTTTCCTCATCTCCGATTTTCAGGCTGAGAACCTGCAAAGTTCCCAGAAAGCCAGGTCAGAAATGCCACCTAGACCAACTTTCTAAGCGTAAATGTGGTGGTGCTTCCATCTTTGCTACCTGGACAGCAAAGGGCCAAAGTTGGGGCCCAAGGCTGACTGGGCTTGGGAGGGGAGAACCGGCCTGGGGGACCAGCCCAGACCCCACAGGGGGTCCTCTCGGCCCCTGGCTTCCTGTTGCTCACTCCCTGTCCTGTCTTTCCAGGAGCTGAGCGCCTTCCCCAGGGAGGCGGGGGGCTCTGGGGCAGGGCTGCACCCCGTCGTGTACCCCTGCACGGCCTTGCTGCTGCTCTGCCTCTTCTCCACCATCATCACCTACATCCTCAACCACAGGTGAGCTCCTGCAGGGGGAGTGGGTGTGCAGGAAAGGCCAAGGAGATCGCTCAGCCCTGGCGAGTGTCCCTTCCCCAGGCTCCTGCCCAGCATTTCCTGCGAGCATTCTGAGGTTGAAAAACACGTCTGGGGCTTAAGGTGCCTGTCCCATTTCACGCACGCACACCGATGTCTGCCTTCTTCTCTTCGACTCTCCCGGTGGTCTTGAGAGCCCAAAGGCCCGACCTTGGGGTGCACGGTCCACTAACTAGACACTGTTTCTATGGCAGCTCCATCCACGTGTCCCGGAAGGGCTGGCACATGCTGCTGAACCTGTGCTTCCACATGGCCATGACCTCCGCCGTATTTGCGGGAGGCATCACGCTCACCAACTACCAGATGGTCTGCCAGGCGGTAAGCAGGGGAAGGGCTGGGGTCTCCAGGATGGGTGCCAGCAGCCTGGGCACAGAGGAGGGAGGCACACAGGCCGGAAGTGGGAGCGGGTCATGGGCTCCAGCTCCATGGTTCTGGGCCCAGCCTTGTTGGGGGTGGGGGGTGGTGAGAAGCAGAGACACTAGGAGCCAGGGTGAAGTGAAGGGTGGGGGGCCTGCAATGGAAGAGCAGTCGGGGACGAGGCCGGCAGCAACGACAGGGTCATGGAGCCACCCTGGCATGTGGAGGAGAGCCCTGGGCTGGAAGTAGAGAGGGTATCAGCAGGGACACGACCCTGGGGAGGGTCTGGGTGGAGCTGGGGGCGGGGCACGTGGGAGGCAGGGGAGAACACTGTGGGCGGAGGCTTCAGGGTGGCCCGCCCCCCAGCCCTCACCCCTTGACCCCACAGGTGGGCATCACCCTGCACTACTCTTCACTGTCTACACTCCTCTGGATGGGTGTGAAGGCCCGCGTCCTCCACAAGGAGCTCACCTGGAGGGCGCCCCCTCCACCAGAAGGGGACGCTGCCCCGCCTGCCCCGCGACCCATGCTGCGGTAGGCACTTCCATCTGTCAGCTTTGCAGTAGGGAAGGGCTCCGGGGGTGGGGGAAAGACATCAAAGGCTGTTCTCCCAGGGTGGATGCAGGGTGGGTCCAGGGTCCTGGGAGATCACACTCCCAAGACACAAGAGGAGGCGGGGGGCTTCCCTGGGGGTCCAGTAGTTAGGACTTGGTGCTTTGACTACCGTGCCCTGAGGTTGCTGATGGGGGAACTAAGACCTTGTGGCCATTAAAAAAAAAAAAGACAGAAGAGGCAAGGGCCTAGGTGGCACCAAGTTTGCCCAGTGCCATGGAGGGGGTGCCTCCTTGGGGTTTTCAGGCATACCTCGGCAAGGAAGTGAGCAACTTTGCAGGGCACTGGGCAGGGATCCTGGGAACCAGAGCGGCACTGAGTTCCGCGCTGTTTAGGGGGACAGAAAGCAATTCTGGCTTCTGTCCCTTAGAGCAGTCTTGGCCAAATCCCCTAGGGACCTATGACCTGCCCTAGAGGGGCCTTACATCCCTAGAAAAAAAACAAAACAAAACTCGCACACGATTTCCCGGGCAAGGAGGATGGGGCGGAGACCCCTCGGTGAGGGTTCCGAGCACCAGGTCCCCTCCTTGCTCCCCATCTCTCTGACCCCTAAACCCCCTCTCTCCAGGTTCTATCTGATCGCGGGAGGGATCCCACTCATTATCTGTGGCATCACGGCCGCTGTCAACATCCACAACTACCTGGACCACAGCCCCTAGTGAGCGCCTTGCCCCCGCCCTGACCTCCTGGCTTGGCGGGTGCCTCCTCCTCCTCACCACGGGGGGCACCACCCACTCGCCCAGCCAGTCACCCAGCCCCAACCCCTGCATGTGGCCCGAGCCACCTCCCCACCCACCCGGCCTCGGGGCCCCACCTCATACACGCCACCCGTATCTCCCCGCAGCTGCTGGCTGGTGTGGCGCCCGAGCCTAGGCGCCTTCTACATCCCCGTGGCTTTGATTCTGCTCATCACCTGGATCTATTTCCTGTGCGCAGGGCTGCGCTTACGGGGTCCCCTGGCACAGAGCCCAAAGGGGGGCACCGGCCGGGTCTCCCTGGAGCCGGGGGAGGAGCTGAGGGGTTCCACCAGGCTCAGGAGCAGCGGCCCCCTCCTGAGTGACTCGGGTTCCCTCCTGGCGGCTGGAAGCACAGGGGTGGTGACGCCCGGGCCCCCGGAGGACGGCGACGGCCTCTATTCTCCGGGAGTCCAGCTGGGGGCGCTGGTGACCACGCATTTCCTCTACCTGGCCACGTGGGCCTGCGGGGCGCTGACGGTGTCGCAGCGCTGGCTGCCCCGAGTGGTGTGCAGCTGTCTGTACGGGGTGGCGGCCTCTGCCCTGGGTCTCTTCGTCTTCACCCACCACTGTGCCAGGCGCAGGGACGTCAGGGCCTCCTGGCGCGCCTGCCGGCCCCCGGCCTCGGGATCCCGCGCCTCCCCGCGGGCCGCGCCTGCCGGCCCCGAAGACGGGTCCCCGGTGTTCGGAGAGGGACCCCCGTCTCTCAAGTCGTCCCCGAGCGGCAGCAGCGGCCACGCGCAGCCCCCGGGGCCCTGCAAGCTCACCAACCTGCAGCTGGCGCAGAGCCAGGCGTGCGAGGCGGGGGCGGCCGCCCGCGGGGACGGGGAGCCTGAGCTCCCGGGTCCCCGGGCCGGCCTCGGCCCGCGCCATCCCAACAACCTGCACCACGGCCGTCGGGGCCACAAGAGCCGCGCCAAGGGGCACCGCGCGGGGGAGGCCGGTGGCAAGAACCGGCTCCGGGCGCTGCGAGGGGGCGCGGCCGGGACGGCCGAGCTGCAGTCAAGCGAGAGTGGCAGCCCGCACCACAGCCCTTCCGAAAGCTACCTGGGCAGCAGCCGCCACAGCCCGGGCGTCGGTCCCCGGCTCGAGGGCGAGGCCGCTCTCACGCCGTCTGAGGGCAGCGACACGAGCGCCGCACCGCCCCCCGAGGCCGGCCGGCCGAGCCAGCGCCGCAGCGCCAGCCGCGACAACCTCCGGGGCGGCGTGCTGGAGAAGGAGAGCAAGCGCCGCTCCTACCCGCTCAACTCGGCCAGCCTCAACGGCGCCCCCAAGGGCGGCAAGTACGATGACGTTCCCTCGAGCGGCGCCGAGGCGGCCGGCGGCGGCTGCATGAAGACCGGCCTCTGGAAAAGTGAGACCACCGTCTAGGGTGGGTGCGGGCGCCGCTTCGGCACGAGCTGGCCGTGCAGGGTCTTGACCCCGCTTCTCGCGGAGGGGCGGGGGGCGCCTCAGAGACGTCGATCGGTACGCCCCCAGGTTGGAGTGGAGGTGCCTCGCTGCACCTGGGCTCTCCAGCTGTAGTCCTGGAGGCCGGGAGAGGGAAAGGCGCAGACCCGCCCCTGCAGAGCGGGCCGTCTCCCCGGGGTAGCGACAGACAATCCCTGGACCGCGGGAGGGGTAGGTTTCCGTCCCGGCCCAGGCAGCACCTGCCGTCCAGGCTTGCGGCCTAAAGTCCTGCCGGTCTGCGGTGCGACCTAGAGTGGCGGGGATAGCTCGGGCGGGCCCCTTCTAAGGTACACCTGCCTCACTGGCGGCATCCGCGTTACTGGGAACACTGGTGATGGAGTCTGAGTGAGGCGTTCTCGCCTAGCCGCCCTCTGAAGTCTCCCCTCTGTGCCCACACCCCAGAGCCTCTCTCTCACCTGATTCTGGCTAACTAGGGAGCCTAGCAGATGAGCCAGGTGACCAGGACAAGCCGGAGGAAACAAGGTGTTGCTTTTTGAAATTAACTATGCAAGAGGAGAATGGGGGCCGCGTGAAAGGCAGCTGGGATCAACCAGCTCTCTGGAAGGGAGGGAGGGAGGGAGGTGGAAGGAGGGGTGCAGGATTAGGGCTGGAGGCCATTCCCATGGGACTGGGACAAGACCCACATGGCAGGGCTCAGAGGGGGCACTTCAGGACAAAGCTAAGGTCCTACATCTAAGACGCTGACTGCCAGGTACCTGGGGAGGATGGGAAGATAGCAGAGGTAGTACTTCAATTTGGGGCTGAAGGTAGTCCTGCCTCAAACCTAGTCCTACTGAAAGAAAACGCTCTGAAGAGGGGCGCCACTGCCAGGCTTCACGTGGTGCTGGAAAAACACTGTTAATGGCACAGCCCATATCCCCAGTCTCAACCTTCCACCGCCCAGGGACTAAGAGGCCTCCCCACCTCCATGAGGCCAGACAGGAGAATCTTATCGATGATCTTATGTCTAGGTCCATATTAGAAACCTCCAAAAAAAATGAAACCAGCTTCCTGCCCCACCGAAGCCCAAACCAAATCCCCAAGGCAAAGGGTAGGGGCCCTGTGAATCACCTGGGACCTGTGCCTTCACTACTTCTAAACACCAGCACTCATATTTCCCAACCTAAAGAGCAACCACCAGCCTTTGATTACAGCACTCGATCAAAGTGGAAGGAACCTTGGGCCTCATGAAAAGCAACAGGGAAACTCAGCCCAGTCTCCGTATCACTCCAGCCTGATCATCACTCCAGCCTGATCGCCACGGCAAGAGCAGACAGACAGGGGAAAGGGAGAAAACCCACACGCCGAGATGGATCCTGTTATTTATGCTTGCTGCACAGACAATATTAGACAGAAAAAAAAAAAAAGGCAAAAAAAAAAGCTTCATATTATTCTTCCACGTATGCTGGCTGCTGTTTACATACCCCGCCAATGCCTTCGCACTGGAGAGCTTTTTGCAATACGCTGGGGAAAGGGGAGGGAGGGGATGAAAAGTGCCAAAGAAAACATGTTTTTAAAAGCTCGGGTTTTATACAATAGAAGGTTTTCTAGCAGATGCCTCGTGTTTTAATATATTAAAATTTTGCAAAGCCCTTTGAGCTATGACCTTACTCCTCCACCCACAGTCCTTTTGTGATGAAAGAGGATCTCTAACACTGTACACACGAGCCCACAGGGTCTGTGAACAAACACAGGGCCGAGGGTTGCTCAGTTCCCATCCTTTGAGAGCTGGTAACGCTGGGAATACCCATGATCCACACCAGGAGAGGCCCCACCAGCCCCGTGGCAGCCGTGTATCCAATCCCACCTGGGAGCCGGAGAGCCCCTGACACTGCCCCAGCAGCCCGAGAGAAAGCAAGCCTACAGAATCCGGAGGGAGGCAAGCCGCTCTCTTGGACCAAGGGATGGGACTCTCTCCAACCTGGGCGTCCCCACGCTCCTTCTGACTTCGCCTCTGGGACTACACAACCCCTCTTGGGTCCCTTAAACGAGAATGGAAACACCTGAGGGCTTGTGGACAGTGATTCCTCTGGCTGTGTCAGGCCAGTTAGCAAGTCATCAGATGAGGGGAAGCGCCCTCAACGCCCAGTGTGCATCAGGGAGGGTTCGGAGTACCCTGGGCGGCCTGTCTAGCTGCCTGGGCCTTCTGGAAGTCCCTAACTTCCTGAGGGGTACGCAAATACTGCTCGATTTCACTATCAGAAATGTCCTCGTCTCCAGTGACCATGGAGACAGGGGGGGCGGGACAGACTCGTTTTGGGGGCTTCAACATGCAGGGTGGGAGGAGGAGAGCGGGGCTGGAGGGCCGCTTGCCCGCAGGCAGCTCTAAAGAGCTACTCCCCACATCCTCGTCTCCCAGTGCTTGCCCCTGCCCCTGGCCCTGCAGCTCCTTCTCCCCGGCATCTATCTCGGCTGTTCCATCCCGAAAGGCCTTGCGGACCAGCATGTGGCGGTGCTGGAGAAGGTCGCCGATGTGCTTGACCACAGACCGTTTGTCAAGCTTCAGAACCTGCAACCAGGCCAGCTGCTCAGCCATCCGCAGCAGCACAGCCAGCAGCTCCTGCAGGCGGGAGGAAGCGGGGTAGGGCAGGTCCACGTTCGCCAATTTACAAAATCGGGCAAGGGAACAGGTCAGCCGATCTGAAGGCCGCAGGGACTGCCACGCCAGGAAAGTGGCGGCGGTGATGACGGGCAAGGGGTGCCGCCCGGTCACCAGCCACGTTTCATCGGCCAGCTCCACCAACTGCAGCGTTCGCGACAGCATCTTCTCCTTGTCTTCCACGTACTTGGCTGGCACAGATGGGGAGGCTTCAAACAGCTTGAAGCTGAAATAACCAAAATAAGGGTCTGGTCTCGGTACCTCCGGGAGACAGCTCTTCCAAAGCACAGAAGATAGGCAAGCTATGCTATCCTTTCGGGAACACACAAGCCTGCTGCGTAGCAACTTTATTCAGGTACCAAGAGAAATCAGGGCGAGTCTCCTGCAGGAGAGGTGAAGGGCAAGAGAGTGCAGAAGGGCGCTAACATCTATTGACAATCCTGCCGCCCCCACCATCAGCCATCATTCTGAGTGCTTTACAAAATGTTCTTTAATCTACTCAACACCCTGTTATGTGCATTTAAGAGTCTAAAAACTTGCCCACAGTCATCCAGCTTAGAAGTGACCAAGCTTCAAACTCAAGGTCATTCAACACCGACAGCCTTTGCTTTCTACCGTATTTGTCAGAAAAAAAAGAAAAGAACACAGCTACTTATTAAAAGAGAAAAATTAGCTTCTAACTCCAGCTCTGTCAGTTTGCTCATACTCTTTCAGCTCTAGTCACACACAACGTGATTCTGCTGAGGCAGGGCTGTGGCATTTAGTCAAGCAGGCCTGAGTGGCAGAACCCAGAAGCCCCGTGCCAAAGCTGATACTTAACCTTCCTACAGCATCAAGCTGCTGTGACAGCGAAGAGGTTTGAAAATGATACAACATTCTAGAAACGTAAACTGGGATTCACCCGACCAGCACCAGGCATAGGAGAAGGAGAAGTCCATCCTCATAGAATGGACTTGGTCAAAAAGAGACAGCTCGAAGTAAAAGGATTCGGGTCTAAAGCCATCCCACCCCCGTGTCTCCCACCAGGCAGGTACCTGCTACAGTAGGTCTTCACCAGGTCCACCAAGCACAGAGATGGCACATCCAGCCCCAGGAGCTTCACTATCTGCATGTAGGTTCCAGAAAACACATCCAAATCTGCATACAGCAGGGTGCAGATGGTCCCCATGGTCAGGGGCCAGTTACGCTGCCGGCAGGTGATTAGGACGCAGCAACCAGCCAGCACCTCCTTCTTCTGCAGCCTGGCCGTGCGGATGCCAGCGAGCTGGTGCGCCTGTTGGTAGTAGGCAACTGCCGTGTCCTCAAATGTTGGCGGCAGCTGCAGCACTCGACAGAGGTCTCTCACTCGACGAAGACCTAGGAAAACCCATGGCAGGAGTTGTAGGGGTTCCCAACAATACGTTAACAGGATCAGACAACTTGATTGAGTGGGATTTATCCCAGGGATGAAAAGATTTTTCAATATCCATAACTCAATCAGTGTGATACACCACATGAATAAACTCAGAATAAAAACCATATGATCATTTCAATAGATGCAGGAAAAGCTTTTGATAAAATGCAACATCCATTTAAGATAATAATAATAAAAAAAATCTCTCCAGAATGTGGGTCTAGAGGGAACAACATAATAAAGGTCATATATGACAAACTCACACTAGCATTATACTCAATGGTGAAAAGCTGAAAGCATTTCCTGTAAGATTAAGAACAAGACAAAGATGCCCACGCTTGTCACTTTTATTCAACATAGCTTTGGAAGGTCTAGCCATAGCAAACAGAGAGGAAAACTAAAAGGAATCTAAATTATAAAGGAAGTAAAAACATCACTGTTTGCAGATGACGTGATATTATACGTGAAGGAGTCAAAGGAGCTCCCAGCAAGTTCTGTTAAACTCGCCTCAGATACCACATGCACAAATAATGGACCTTTCTACAATGATGAGTGACACTTGTTAAGGCCATTTGAAAAGCACAAAGACATTTGTGGAAAGAAGTCAACACTTCAGTGCCTCATCTTTTGGAGGTTGGTTTGATTTGTGACCAAGCTTTGACCTGGGTTCCTTGAATCTACCTCAAACATACCCAAGCAGACATAAACCTTCCACCTAATTTATTCCTCTCTTAGAACCACCTCCATCTTTTATTTCTAATTACCATTCTCTTCTTCTCTACCTTTACATAGTAATGCTGAAAACAGAAAAGACAAGAGACGAGCTGGACCATATAGAGAATTTTCTTTAAAGCCACTGTGTCATCAAAGGTTGATTCTCACCTCGTTGCTGGCTTCGACTAACTTGTTCGTTTTCCCCGGTGCTTCGAGAATATGTTACTTCTGTAAGATAATGAACAAATAGCTTGTTTAGTCTCTATTCACAGACCCCTGCCCTCCTACCACACAAAACCAGGGAGCAGAATCCAAATCATCAGGTACCCACTACCCGTCTCACAGAAGGTGCTCATCTTTGCAGGTAAAAGGTCCATCTGGTTTTCTATGACCACAAGCAGTACCAAATACACAGAAGGCTTTACAAGATTAGGACTAGCACTAAAGCAGTTCCAAGTGTTCCAAATTTCCAGCCACCCCTCCTGTACATTCAATTCAGGCAATTTTCCTGCCTGTAGATTTTGAGGGCTGCACTGGTCAGGGACTTGGAACACAAATGGAAAAAAAAAAAATAAGTTTTTGCCAATTAGTTTTCAAAACTGCTTCGGGGTAGTAATATTTCCCGCATTCGCACAACACTGACCTATTGATATAATGCTTCCAAACAGGCAGACTAGGTAAATTGAGTGGAACTTTGTTTCTCTCTGTTTCATTTATTCAACTGAACTGAATTTATTCGTTAACACCTACATGTAACAGATATGGTGCTAAAAAAAACAGATAATGGCAGCCCCCGATCAGCAGTTCACTAGTTCACTTTCATGTTTTCTCCCATATCTAAGTGTGCTCTAGACAGGGAGAGGGCAAGAGATAAGAAGCATCTGACGTCAATCCCTCCATCGCCCCAGGCTGTATCCATGGCCCTGGAAAAGCCCTCACAGGTACCTCGGAGGTTGCCCTCGTCACTGAAGGTGGTCGTAAGAATGCCCTCGGTGACCACGCAGCCGCAGTCGGAGCACACCAGCTGGTTCTGGGAATAGTGCGAGTCTTCCACGAGCTCAGCGGAGCCGCAATCGGGACAGCGGCCTCTACCCGGCATCGCACAAGCGGTCCAGAGCCCAAGCAGCTAACCGCCCCCACCTCCCACAACAGCAACTATGCCGAAACAGGAAGTAGGAGCGAAGTCTTGTAGGGTTGCACCTTCCTCTTCCGGCTAGAGTAACAGCCGTACTGTAGGTACCGCCTCCGCGGCTTCCGGTCCGTTCCTCTGCGGACTCGGGTAGAAACGTGATCGAGGAAAGGAGGTTCCTGATGTGGACTGTATCTTCGAATTCCCCGCGATCTGTACTTAGTTTGAGGTTGGCTGTCTAGGCTCGGGGGGTTACTCTTGAGTGAGCTTTCTACCGCCGTGGACGCGCGTAACAAACTAAAATTTGTTGCCAGGCACAAACAATTCTTCTTTCTAAAGCGCCAAGGGTATCTCAGACTCTCCTTTTTCTCTTCGGTAATAAATGTTGATTCTGGCCATAGTATAAAATTTGTGGCCTAAAAGGGAGGGTAGTGTATTGAGAGAGCAGGAAATTGTGTTCTTTCCAGAGCAGCTTCCCTACAAGCACGTTGTTTCCTCTCTTTGCAGTCTGTTTTTCTCCCCTGTAGAATGAGGAAGTTGAATTAAAATCCAGAGTGACAACCTGGGAGGCTTCCAGAGACTAGGCAAGAAATGTCTAAGGGAGTTGGAGAGAAAGACTACGGAGGTTAGTGAGGCCCTTGGCAGTCTGAAGAATTTAAGCAGATTGGGATGTTTTAAAACCTTAAGCTTTAAGATGCTCCAAGAGTCTAGCTCCGAAGGTCCTGGCGTGGTATAGTACAGATGAAAAAAGCGAGCAAACGTGTGCCTCTAGTAATGTTCCAGAAACCAAGCTCACAGACGAGAGATTTTGTTTGTCATGTTTGAATATAACTTAAGTGTCAGCAAAGAGGATGTGTTTTCTCATAAGTAAATCCCAATTGCACTCATCAAGAATAAAGGTTTTCAGGAATTCCCTGGTAGCCCAGTAGTTAGGACTTTGTGCCTTCACTGCTGTGGGCCCAGGTTCAATCCCTGGTCAGGGAACTAAGATTCCACAAGCCATGCAGTGTGGCATAAATACATAAATAAATAAATGTTTTTTAACACTTGAAAGTTTTAGAATCAATTGTGTTTGAAAAATAAGACAATTGAGTTAAAGTTACAAAGAACCATGGCCAGTCCCTCTGACTCCAAGAAAACAGACGGAAGTTATCACAGCCAGTGCTGAAAGTATGTGGGGAATTTCTGCTTCTCAGTTTGATCTTGGAGAATTTCAGGCAGTCTCTGGCATTAGCTGATTTTAGAAGATGTTAGTTTCAGACTGTGCAATCAACATCCTCACTGGGAGGGTAAACAGGTCCCTAAAAGGAACATGGAGAAGGCAATGGCACCCCACTCCAGTACTCTTGTACTGGAAAATCCCATGGATGGAGGAGCCTGGTAGGCTGCAGTCCATGGGGTCGCTAAAGGTCAGACACGACTAAGCGACTTCACCTTCACTTTTCACTTTCACGCATTGGAGAAGGAAATGGCAACCCACTCCAGCGTTCTTGCCTGGAGAATCCCAGGGACAGGGGAGCCTGGTGGGCTGCCGTCTATGGGGTCGCACAGGGTCGGACACGACTGAAGTGACTTAGCAGCAGCAGCAAAAGGAACATAACTGGCCCTGGGAGCATGTCTTTACATTCCCCAAAAGAACAGTATCCGACGCCAGTCATCCCAATTTTGTGCAGATCATGAACCTAACAGCATTATTTTTTTAAGTGGGATTTCACTTCAGAGTCATCTACCCATGACAGAAGCCTTGAAATTCTGCTTTCCCTGACATTTCTCATAGTAAAGTGGAAGAGCAGTTTTATGATCCAGCAACGCTGGGGCTTCCCAGGTGGCACAGTGGTAAAGGATCTACCTGCAATGCAGGAGACACAGGAGACTCGAGTTCAATCCCTGGGTAGGAAGATCCCCTGGAGGAGGAAATGGCAACCCACTCCAGTATTCTTGCCTGGAAAATCCCATGGACAGAGGCGCCTGGTGGGTTTATAGTCCATGGGATCTTAAAGAGTCAGTCATGATTGAGCACACACACAGCTAGCAACTCCAGGGGTGGAGAGGTAATTCTCCTCCAGCCACAAGTGTGTGATGGTCTCAGAGAGCCTCATCCTCAGACGCAAACAGGCAGGGAGGTAGTCAGGACCCAGGCCAGAAGATGGCGTGCTCTCCTAAGACATGCAAGACTAAGGCTCACGTTCTCACGAAGAAAACCATTTATTTAGGAAATTCATTTGTCTTCCTCTGGGAAATCAGGACATACACATCATCCTTGGTGCCTTTCCTTCCGATACAAACTCTACGAAGATTTAGGGCTTCCCTGGTGGCTCAAACAGTAAAGACTCTGCCTGCAATGCAGGCGACCCGGGTTAAGAACTAAGTGTCCTTCAGTGACAGTGATGATCTGTTTAACAGATGCTTCTCAAAGCCCTCTCCCCAGCTCCTCCCCAAGCCTGTGAAGCTGGAGCCATGTTTCTTGTCCCTAAGGCCAGAGCCCACGGGGTACTTGGCACATCGGCTTTTGGAATGCTGAGTGCCCAGATGGGCTGGATTAGAGCAGAAAGCTACTGAGGAAGGAAGGCCATTAGAAAAGATGCCTCAGACGTGGTCCAGATGTGAAATTCTGACCTCGAGGCCAGAGTTCTTTCTCTAGAGGAGGCCAGACAGAAAGGCCGATGGAAGATGTCCCCATGGACGGCCCCTGGCCAGTCATCTCTGGTTACATGTGTGTATTCATCGGTGGTCTGCCTGTCTTTGTTGCAAGTCTCCCTGGGAATGACCTGGCTGTCTCATTCCTGTGTCCCAGGAGCGCCTGTTACACCACAAGGCTGTTAGCTCCTGTGGACACCCATCCTGGGTAGGCCTGTCAGAGGCCACACATAGATGGAATTCCTCAGCGGCAGGATCATTTCTAATCTGGAGTGAGTAACTGGGGGGAGGTGGAGTTGGGCTTCTCTCAAGGCCTAACCCCAGGCTTCTTCCAACTCAGAAGACTCTCTAACCCAGTTTCACTCTGAGCCTGGAGGACCCACTCTCCTCACCACCCTGGGCCTTGGAGCTTTTCTGCCTGGGTCCCCTTCATCTCAGCTTTTCAGCAGATGCTGATTCTCCTCTGACAGCAGTGGTGACGGCCTCAGTCCAGGGCACCACCAGGGCCCTCGCTCATATTCACTTTCCCCTTTCCTGTTGTTTATTCTGTCCCTCCCCCTGGCTGAGGATCACTGTGTTGGGTTTCTTGATCTCCCAGGAAGAAAGGCACCTGGCAACTCTGAGGAGGTGGCCACAGGCCTAGAGCTCAATCATAGCCGGAACATCCCTCCTCGGGAGCCATGGCTTATAGGGCCTTGTCTTGAGTGGGGCTGAGTTACGTGGGCTCCACTTTCCCTGCCTGCTCCCATCCTCCAGTATTCCAGGTCACTCAGAATATTATCCCTTTGCCCCCCCAAATTAATCCTAGACTGGGTGTCCACAGACATTTTCTGAAAAGGGCCCGAAAGCAAATATTTAGGTTTGGTGGATGTGAAAGTTTTTGTTTTAACCGCTCAAGTCTGCTTTTGCAGCATGGACACAGCCATAGACAATTACTCAGACATAGACGATGAACTCAGCTGTATCCCAATAAAATTGGGTAGACACTGAAATTTGAATGTCATGAATTATTGTTATTTTGATTGTTTAAAAAAATGTAAAAATCTCCAGTATTCAGTGCAATGCTGTTGACTATGGTCATTCTGGCCATTTGATCTCTAGACTTGTTCATCCCACATTAAGAAAAAAAAAAAAGAGGAGAAATCATCCTTGTTTCTTTGTTGTTGTTGGGGTTGTGTGTGTTTTTTTTTTTTTTTCCTGCACGGCATGGCTTATGGGATCTTAGTTCCTTGATGAGGGATTAAATCCAGGACCATAGGAGTAAAAGTGCAGTGTTCTTCCCCTGGACTACTAGAGCACCGCCAGGAAAAATCACCCTTGGTTTGAGGGCCACAAGAACAAGAGTGAAGCCATAGTCTGACACCTGTTCTAGAACCCCAGGTTGGATAGGTGATTTCAAATCCTTTCTTAACTACCTGCTGTGGGACCCCAGGCAAACTCCAGTTCTGATGCCTCTGAAAGTCTCCGTTTCCTCATCTGCATAATGGAGATATTATCTACCTTGATGAGAACTGGAAACAGCACTCAGCAGTGCTGAGTGAAATGCAGGAACTCAATAAACAGGCCTTCCTTTTGTGGTCAAGTTTCAGCCTGAAGTGAGCACTTGATGTGCAAGGATGGAGCAGCTTCCTCTCAGTTCCCAGGGCCTGCCGGTGTCACCAGCGTGACTGTTTCTAGGGCTCAGGATACAGGTGTGTGTAAGATAGTCAGACATCATATCACAAGGCCACATGAGGACATCTTCCCTCGGAAGGTTTTGTGGCTTTGGGAACCGCTGGCCCCACAGAGCTTAGCTTAGAGCTTTGAACTTGAATGCAAAGAGATTGTTCCCACCTTCTCAGGACGGGGAGACTGCAGAATCCAAAAGATGGCACCCCCGATCGGCTTAGAGGCAGGGTCTGAGGGCTGGGAATGTGCATGGTGCTGATGCTTTGGCTGTAGTCAGAGTGGGAACGGTACCCTGTGATGTTTTCCATGGGGAGGTGGGCAGGGTGCCCCCCCACAAAAAAAGCAAGGGAGATGAATCTCAGGGGAGAGTTGGGGGTCATTTGTACAAACATTCCTTCCTTGGAGACCCTTTCCAGAGAGCTTTTTGGTTGTTTGGACCAAACCTGGAAGGTTGTATGTTTTAAGAGAAACCGCCTTTGTATCACTTTACACGGTGGTTCCACCATCTACATCCGGTTGGATAACCAGACCCCTCCACCCAAACCGGGGAGGCCCTCGGGAAGCTTCCCCCACCCCACCTGGGAGCGACCTGGGTCCACCTGCGTCTGTCCCTCTACAGTGTGACTTTCATCCCTAAGAGCATCTCCGCCATCCGGAGAGCTTGGGACCCTTGGTTGAGGCAGGCAGACCTCTCACTTCTTTGGGGAAGGGTTGGAGATTAGTAGAATGAGCTCAGGAGGAGTCTTTTACAGCCATAATCCCCTCTACTCAGAAATGAATGAGCTACATTTGTGGAACCAGAGACCTGGCTCCTAGATCTGGGCAGTCCTGAATGCAGGTGAATTCAAATGAAGCTCCAAAAGGCAGGCTTTCACTCTCTGGGAAATCAGTGGGGCAGGGGTGAAGAGGTGTGTGTGTGTGTGGTGGGGGGTGGGGGAGGTGGTGCAGGGTGGAAGCAAATCAAGAAAGTGTCTTGTTCCTCTGCTCAGCTTAAGGAAAAGGTGGCAGCTTGTATCACTAGGGATAGGAAATTCAAACGATGTTCAGCTGATAAACGCCAGAGTCCCTTTCAGCCCAAAATATGGGTTGTGTCATAAGGAGGTCATCAGAGGTGTCCCAACCCCCACAGGAGAAAGGGCACTGGGTCCCCTGGGCACCAGATAGAGTGGCAGCAGCAGGAACCCAGGCGAGAGACCCTCATGGGCTGAGAAACATTGGTCACCCCCTAAGAGAGATTCTGCAGGAAGCCAGAAATTCTTATCACACCCATACAAAACCACAGACACAAAACTTTGAAAGGTAGTACCAGTACCATTTTATTTAGTGTTGTAGGAAGTTTTTAGGTAACTTCTCAAAAACAAAAGCAAAGAAATTAAAAATTCCCAAAACAACAAGGCAGGAAATAAGAATTCTACAATCCAGAAATGCTGGATGAGCTTTCAATCAGAGGGAGGAAGAGGTCACGTCAGTAGCTCACACAATAGATACTGAGAAAACCACAGGGTTGAGATTGGTGTAGAAACTAGAGGGTAAGCTCTCTGCCCTCCCCGCAACGGCAACAGATCCTTCAGCCTTGAGGGACCATTCACCAGTGAATGGGTCTAAAAGAGAAAGGGCATGAGGAGTGAAGATCACACCTAATTTTACAAGTTGCCTCTGGCCTTCAGTCTGGCAGGTGGCTAACGGTCGTGGACCCTCCCCACTCCGTGCCCTTCTGAGCCCCCACTGTCAGCTGAGCTGGAAACCACACACGTATGCCAGTCACTGCCCACACACCCTCCACTCTGGGTCAATGGCTGTTCGTGTGGCGAAGGGCAGACTTTCTTGCTCTTCCATCCCACTACCCGGGGAGGCTGACCCACAGGAAATAAAAGAGGTGGGCAGGACATCTGTCAAAGCCCAACGACAGAGATGGTATGAAACAACTGGGCAAAGGATTGACTTTTTTTCCCCAGATGCTGACCTCTAATGGAAGTTCATCACAAGGTGTTTGGTATTTCACTGGATGCTTCCCTGAAGTACTGACTGGTCTTCTGGGGGTGGGGGGTGGGCAGCCAGGCAGGGCCAAGAAAGAGCTGCTCCTGCTTCTGCAGGGCATGGCCTCCTCCAAGGACCCATCAGTTCAGTGAGCATTCTCAGCAGCCAGAGGCTAAACCAGACTCTCCTGGTGCACACAGCTGGGTGTAAGCCCTCAGACCCATACCGGCTGCAGAAGCTCCAGCCCTCCAGTCCACCTGCCCCTGTGAACAGCCCAGAGCTGACTCCAGCTTTCCCAACTGAGTGCTCCCTCACAGTAGAGTCCTCAAGGACAGGTGTTAACCGGCATCCTTGAGAGGCGCAGGGATGCTACCCATGGAATTCTGTTCCAGCAGCTGGTAGAAACCAGACACTCTTGAAGTTGATTGTCCTTCATTCTCCAGAGTTCTCGAGTGGCATCTCAGAGCAGAGGAATTCACTCTCTTAAACACGGACCGGGACCCATTCCCGAGGTCCTAGCAGCAGATCTCCCACAACGAAAAGCTTTCGGGAAGAACTCGGGTCTCCACGTGAGCTCTTCTCAGGAGAAACCACTCAGCGCCCCTGCCACCCAGTACACGGGGGTAATCACAGTCCAAGTACACTGACATCAAGTACAAAACATTGCATATCAAATACATACACATATATCTCCAGAGTTCAAGCGAACATCCAGTTCTCTTTATAGGGATGTAAATAAATCTCGTAGCGCTACAAAAATACAAGTCGTCTGAGAGGTTTACAGTGGTCCCCAGTATGTAGGAGGGTATTAAATAAAACAGCTATCGATAATTAAAAGTGAATCAGTTCAATCAAGTTACAGTATCATCCTTCAGATTAAAGTGCTCTGGTATTAACTAATGTGGCAGCAGATGTGATCCTGAGAAGGAATCCCACTGCCAGTCATCTTGCCTCTTAACTTCAACACAAGAATGAACACAGAGAGATCTGTGTTTATAACTGCTCTCTCCTCAAGCCCTACCCACGCCCTTGGCCTATGACATTCTCTCCCGAGGAGAGATGTCGGGATTTGATGAGATTCTGTCTCAACTGGAACAACAACAAAAAATGAGTAATATAGAAAACATTCTCATATCGGGTTACTAACAATGAAATTACCTTTAGAGTCTGAGTTGTTTAGTTGCTAAGTCATGTCCGACTCTTTGTGACCCCGTGGACTGTAGCTCATCAGGCTCCTCTGTCCATGGGATTCTCTAGGCAAGAACACTGGAGTGGGCTGCCATTTCCTTCTCCAGGGGATCTTCCCAACCCAGGGATTGAACCCCCATCTCCTGCATTGGCAGGATTCTTTGCCGCTGAACCACCAGGGAAGCCCCGAAGAATCTGAACCGGTGATATTAGTTAAAAAGGGGTCCTAGTTTAAAAAAAAAAAAAAGTGTGTTAATCTAGTTTTAAAAACACAGCCATCTAAAAATAGATATCATCTTGCTCTTCACAATGTTATACTAAGGGGGGAAAATGCCAGGAAGCGCTGCCAAGGAAACCAGGGAGCCAAGCGAAGGCATGGGGGGAGAGGGCCAAGGGACCCCCTGCTGTGGCTCCACCCCCCCCCCACCCCCACCCCCCCCCACCCCCTCCCCTGGTACAACCATTTTAGCAAGCACCTGGGGCACTTGATGCTAATCAAGGCACTGCCTTGGCCACTCCAGTCACAGGGATCCTGCGATCACCAGAGGAGGGGTTTTGACCAATTCCCTTGAGTGCAAAGTGACTCTAAGTCCCCTGGTCTGCTTCCCTCCATAGACACACACTCTCCATTGATAAAGAGCATATTTTAAAGGCTACTGTGGTGTAGAGGCTGATGTCTGGAAAAGGCGGCTTGTTATAAATCTCAAAGGCACACTGCACTCCTCTGCTCCAGTCGAAACAAAGGACTAAGTCCGAGGAGTCAAGTAGGTTTACATGGTATCAAAAATTTAGCATCTGCAGCCAAAATGCCACGCCTGAGCTATTCAAATGCCAAGAAGGTATGTGCAACACAGCCCCGATCGCCTGGTCCTTGTTATCTCACCTGCAGCTTTAAAGACCGGGGGGAGACGTACTTTAAAAATCTCAAAATCAAAGAAAGAAAATCCCAATGTTTAAAATACATTAATTAATACCCCCCAGTGCCATCTGAACCTCTGGGCCAGCATCAGATCTTATGACCATGTCTCCGGTCAGGCCATAAAATATTTACAACGTGGTTAAAGGCACAGTGGCATTTAAAAATAAAACCCTGGGAATGGACAGTGAAAAGATCCGTTGTAGTCATTGACCTGGCTTCCGTGGGTGGGAGGGACTCCTGCCAGATAACCTGGAAGGAAGATGGCAATCTGTGCCCGGCTCTCGGGCACAGCGAGTCCTCGGCCTCGGGAGCTGGTGGAGACAGACCCACGGCAGAGTCTCGATGCTGGAGGCTGGCGGATCACATCTTTCCTGCTTTTTTGCCAACCTGAGAGGGAACCCGGAGGATGTTCGGCGTCTCCTCCATGACCCTGACCAGCAGGTTGTCGATGTAGTCTTCCAGTTGGCGCACCTGACATTCCTTCTTGCTGATCGTTTCCTTCTGTTTGAGGACCAGCTGAATGAGCTCGTCGTGGGTCAGCTGCGCGTAGGCAAATGCGGGGTCCGAGGGCTTGTATTTCTTTGGTGGGGGGCGGGAAGCGGGGACGACAAGAAAATTGACAAAGTCAGCCAAGAGGTCAAACATCTCAGAGAAATACCGGGACTCCCTTGGTGATCCAGTAGCTAAGACTCCACGTTCCCAGTGCAGGGGACCCAGGTTCAGTCCCCAGCCAAGGAACTAGAGCCCACATCTGCAACTAAGAGTTCGCATGCCACAACTAAGATCCTGTGTGGCACAGCTAAAACCTGGCATAGCCAAATAAATAGATATTTATGAACAAATAACTATTTATACGTAAATAAAAGAAATACAGAAGAGGCAGCTTTTAGTGATTGAGTCTGTGATCTGAGTCTCCTGGGAATTCGTTTTCAATTTCCGTGGAAACCTATGACCAATGAAGCTTTCTGTAAAGGGCCAGAGAGTCAGTATCTCAGGCTGCACAGGCCACAGATGGCCTTTGCTGCACGTTCGTCTTTTGGTTTGGTTTTGGTTTTTTGTTTCATTACTTTTTCTTTTTCTTTTTTTTCCCTTTTGGTCCTACCATGAGGTTGGTATATTTAATTTATATTTCACTTATATGCAGAGTACATCATGAGAAATGCTGGGCTGGATGAAGCAGAAGCTGGAATCAAGATTGCTGGGAGAAATATCAATAACCTCAGATATGCAGATGACACCACTCTTATGGCAGAAAGTGAAGAACTAAAGAGCCTCCTGATGAAAGTGAAAGAGGAGAGTGAAAAAGTTGGCTTAAAACTCAACATTCAGAGAATTAAGATCATGGCATCCAGTCCCATCACTTCATGGCAAATAGATGGGGAAACAATGGAAACAGTGACAGACTTTATTTTCTTGGGCTCCAAAATCACTGCAGATGGTGACTGCAGCCATGAAATTAAAAGACGCTTGCTCCTTGTTAGAAAAGTTATGACCAACCTAGACAGCATATTAAAAAGCAGAGACATTATTTTGCCAACAAAGTCCGTCTAGTCAAAGCTATGGTTTTTCCAGTAGTCATGTATGGATGTGAAAGTTGGACTATAAAGAAAGCTGAGCGCAGAAGAATTGATGCCTTTGAACTGTGGTGTTGGAGAAGATTCTTGAGAGTCCCTTGGACTGCAAGATCCAACCAGTCCATCCTAAAGGAAATCAGTCCTGAAAATTCATTGGAAGGACTGATGCTGAAGCTGAAGCTCCGATACTTTGGCTACCTGATATGAAGAACGGATTCATTGGAAAAGACCCCAATGCTGGGAAAGATTGAAGGCAGAAGGGGGTGACAGAGGATGAGATAGTTGGATGGCATCACTGACTCAATGGACATGAGTTTGGGTAAACTCCAGGAGTTGGTGATGGACAGGGAGGCCTGGCATGCTGCAGTCCATGCCGTCGCAAAGAGTTGGACACGACTGAGCAACTGAACTGAACTGAACTGTGGTTGGTGGGATCTTATTTCCCCACCAGGGATTGAACCCGGGCCCTTGGCAGTGAAAGTGCAGAGTCCTAACCACTGGACCGCTGGGGAACGACCGATTTAAAGTGTGAAAATCATACTTGAGTCACAGGCTGCAGACCCCTGGACCAGCCTCTAGGCCTGGGGTTTAGAGATGTCACGACTGGAGGTCTGTGAACACCAGAACTGGCACAACCAGGTATCCAAGCGGACCCGAGCCCCAGGCTGAGGGGACCCGTGAAGAAACGCTAGTGGCAGACGACGCTAGGAAACACTCTCCTCCCAGTACAATACGTGAACATTTATCCCAGACAGACTGCTACTGCCTCCACTAGGCTCAAGAGACCTGCAATTAGGAGGACGGCCTGGGAGACCCCAGTCTAAGTCATCTCACTCTCAAAACCTATGCAGAGTCAAAGCCAAGGGCCACCACACAGCCACTGGTGGCGCCCCCTGGGGGTCCAGTGGCTGCAGCCGGGGCTGAGCGGCCGCCCCACTCCTGACCAGAGTAGGAGCCCCAGGGATTGCGATCATCACCTGGGAGGCCTGGAGTCTGACTGCACACTGCTCAGGCCCCAACCACAAGGAGACACAAGATGAGCGTTATGTAAACTAACACGTGGTACCAAGTCTCCAGAGAGATGGAGGAAATAAAAAAAAAAAACTAACTTTTCCTGAAGTCTGTGACTCAGGTTCGAAAGTTGAAAGAGACGAGGTTGTGGGGCAACCTCAAGACAGTTTTGCCTGCGGAACTCCGAGGTAATCATGGTTTCACCACCGTGCGGGTCAAACAGTTTTACTGAGAAAGGCCTAGAACTACCTGCTCCAAGAAGCAGTCACGGCAGGAGCAGGCGAACCTCGACACAGCATGAGAGAAGGCCCTGTTCGGTTCAGTGATGCAAACTGCCCGCACGCCAGCCAGAGTCCCAGAGAAATTCTGTCCCTCTTGTCCTGGCTACAGCACAATGATGGCTACTAACTTAGAAACTCCTGATGCTTCCATACATGCAGCAGGAGGCCTAGAAATAGGTGAGATGGTGGTGTTTGTTTAGTTGCTAAGTCGCGTCTTACTCTTTTGCGACCCCATGGACTGTAGCCCGCCAGGCTCTTCTGTCCATGGAATTTCCCAGGCAAGAATACCGGAGTGGGTTGCCATTTCCTCCTCCAGGGGATCTTTCTGACCCAGGGATCAACCTATGTCTTCTGCATTGCAGGTGGGTTCTTTACCACTGAGCCACTAGGGAAGCCCCTGAGATACTTGTCAAAAACTGTGTCTCATTTTTAATCTTTTTTTTTTTTTTTTTTTTTAGCTTGTTGAAGGCAGACACTCACAGGGTCCCCCTCTCTGGACCTCCATCATCCTATTTGTGACTTTCAAAACAACCCTTTCAAAAAAGTTGCATTTCTGGGAAAGAACTCTGGAGATTGGTTGTGCAACAATAGGAATGCCCTTAACACTGCTGAAAATGGACACTTTAAATACAGTTGAGGGGGTAAATTTTATGTTTATTTTATCACAATTTTTTTTTCAAAGTGGCATGTCTGTTTACATATCCTACCAAGAAAACAAGTAGTCTTTGTAAAAACAATAGCCAAGAATATATCCTCAAGGAGTTTTAGATTATACTTCTGTCACAGAAAGATTTTATCTGTTCAACAATATTGATTACAGGACTTCCTGGGTGGCGCGGTGGATAGAAAGGCAATGCAGAGACATGGGTCCCACCCCTGGTCGGGGAAGATCCCACATGCCGTGGAGCGACTGAACCTGCATACCGCAACTGCTGAGCCCGTGGCCTAGGCCCCGCCAGGCACGACCACCGGAGCCCACACGCCCCAGACCTGTGCTCCCACTGGAGAAGCCCCGGCAGTGAGAAGCCACGGGGAAGAGCAGCCCCTGCTCGCGGCAACTAGAGAGAGCCCTCGGGCAGCAACGAAGACCCAGGGCAGCCGAAAATAAATAAGTAACCTCCTCTTAAAAAAAAAAAAAACATACTGATTACAGAAGACGTTCGCAGGAGCATCTGGGAGATAGAAGCAGAGGCTGACACCTGGAGGGAGAGTGCTCCTCGAGAGGAGGCGCCAGGTCCCCACAGGGTCTGACACACCCGGGGCTTCACCTGAGGTGCAGGGCGTCAGGGTCCAGGGGGACAGGACGTGCTCCAGGAGCTGGACAAACCAGAGGCCGTGGCTGCCTGGGTGATGGGGGCAAGCTTCAAAGATGGAGTAGTAACCTCTGCCCCAGACTCTGAAGATGAATTAACATTAATTTTCTGTTCATGTTTGACAGAAAACAACAAAGTTCTGTGAGGCAATTATCCTTCGATTAAAAATTAATTTTTTAAAAAATTAATTTTGCCCGCAATAACAGAATCGTGTTTTGAACTGTGAAAAAAAATATATTTATTTATCATAGAAAATCTCAAATCCAGAAGAAGGGAAAAAATTATCACCCATAACTCCAACACTTAACACTTGGGTCTCATTGGTAATGGGCGTTCTTTGTGATAACTTTAGCCTCATACAGAATCAAGTTTTATGGCTTTTGAAAATTGGGTATTTTGTGAGCATTTTCCCATCATTAAATTTTAGAAAAATTGCTTTTTAAATGGATGTTTTAAACTTAATTGTATTTTAACCATATCTCTGTTGCTGGTCATTTAAGTTGGTTTCAGTTTTCACAATTATATAAGAACACATTTAAAGGCGTGAACATAAATCTTTGGTCATATCCCTACACACTTCCCTAAGACCAAGGCACAGAACTGAAGTGGCATGCACACTTAAGATAACTCCTGAGTGTTAGTCGCTTAGTCGTGTCCGACTCTTTGTGACCCCATGGACTATAGCCCACTAGGCTCTTCTGTCCATGGGATTTTCGAGGCAAGAATATTGGAGAGGGTTGCCATTCCCTTCTCCAAGGGATCTTCCTGACCCAAGGATCAAACCCAGGTCTCCTCCTCTGCAGGCAGACTCTCTTCCATCTAAGCCGCCAGGGAAGACTAGCGGGACCTCCTACAAAATGTCAAACAGGTCTTCCATTTGGATTCTGTAATCTGAAGAAGAAATGATGCAGGACTTTGAAATCATCAGAAATTCCTATTTATGTGACGACTAAAAAAATTAAAAAGCAATCCAGCAGTCACAGAAAGTAAGCAAGGGCCATGGAGAGGAAGAGGTGCAAAGAAAACACCCATCAACTCAGGAAACGATAGTTCCATTGGCACATGTTTCCTTCCAGGACTTTCACATTGGACTTTTCCCCCATCGTTTTACCAAGAATGACGTATATTCACGCTGGTCTCCCACTCTCCCCATATAATTTGACAGAAGACTTTTTGGCTCTAGTTGGCTGTGTTATTTTTAAATGGAAGTGTGAAAGCCACCTGAATAAATAATACATTCCTAGTTATTAATCATCTATAAAAGATGGTGGCCCTAACACAATAACCAAAAAAGAAAAGAAAAAAGCCATTATAGTAACGATTCAGCTAGGTTTTCATAACTTTAGCCATGCAGTTTCTTTCCCTAACCTCTCTCTCACTTTGCAACATTCCAAAGAGTAGTTATTTTCGTAAGTACTGTTTATGCCTTGGTACAAAGCACCTATTCTATGGCCGGCCAATGGCAGTCTCCAGGAACCTTTCCATATTTACTCAGAGGAGTTACCAGGTCTGGTCCGGGACCAACAGCTCTGTTACAGCCAGGCAGAGGGGCAGCAGTGGGGCTTACAGATCAGGAGCAACATAAGTAACGGTTGCCTTGGTTTTAAGGCAAGTTACTGTCAGTCGGGGCCCGGAGATAAGCCCCTGATTAAGTGAGCTTGGACGAGTAAACAGAGCAGGGGACCAAGGGTCTTGCTGACTTCCCGAAAGCTAGGTGTTTGTTTCTCTTTGGAGCCAAGCTGCATTCCACTGTTAAAGGAAGAGGGGTGGGGAGCTGCGAAATGACCCTGGTTTTCATTATCGTCCCTTTCGTCCTGTTCTTTTGCCCCATTTCCTGGTAAATATCATGCATGCCAGGAAGACAAGGGCTGCTTCTCCTAACACAGCCAAAGAAGCCAGCCAAGCCGGGCTGGGGAAGTTACAGCCAGTCCATCTTTAGGCTCGGGCTGAAAGACCATAGGTACACAATTCTGGATACAGCCGATCATTTTCAGGCTGATGCCCTGTTAGCACGGACTACAGGGAGGAGATGGCAAGATGGCTGGAAAATGCTAAGTGGTTTTCAGCAACAGTTTCTTATCACCACTCTGCCTCTTGACCCAGAACTCAGATCTCTGGCTTTCAGTGGACAACCTTCAGCCCAGTTGCTAGAGGCAAAGGTGCAACAGAGCCAGAGGCATCAGCCATCACCCCGCACTTAAAAATACCTGCAGGAGTGAAGGAGATGTGAGCAAAAGTTTTGTTTTTAAAAAACACAAAAACTGGGACTTCCCTGGTGGTCCAGTGGTTTAGAGTCCGTGCTTCCACTGCAAGGGGCATAGGTTCGATCCCTAATCAGGGAACTTAGATCCTGTATGCTAAGTGGTGTGCCCCCGAATTGCCCCCAAAAACAGAAAAAAAACCCCACAAAAACTATTTGACATCCTGGAGTCCGTGGGACTGTACAATCTATGATTAAGTGAAACTTCTAGACATCTGCAGTAAAACAGAAATGAAGTTTATGTCTCCCAACTGTAGTCTGCAGGGTCGGTTAGGAAACACAACGTGTTTCCACGTGCCTGAAACACAACACATCTCCTCTCATTAACAGTCCCCTGTCACTCAGTAGATCATTCTCCTCCGTCCCTGTGACAATGAGCCAAAGACAAAGAGGTTGGTAGCAAGGCAGGACTCAATCCCTCTGGTTCTAGAACCGGAAAGGGCAGGATGGAGACACTCTCCCCAGCAGAACTCATGGGGGTGAGAGGTGGGGGGTGGTTTTGGTTTTGGGGGGAGGAGCTGCTTTTTTCAGTGGTAGCCACTCAAGCTTTTTACAGGGCAGAGATCCTCTCATCAAGCAATAGTCTTCCTGGAAATTCAGCTTAAGGAAATCAACTACAAGAAGGGGAAAGTCCTATGCAAGAAACTATGGACTACAGTGTTATTCATATCGAAAAACAGAGAACAAGCTAAATAGCCAATTACCCAACTGGGGAGTGGGCAAGTACAGACGAGCATAACCATTTCAAAGAATAATTAAGTAGCAACGTGCAGAAGTGTGCATGATAAAAACTAAGCCAACAAGACGATTTCAGAGAGTTTCCACACAGGCAATGGGGCTGGAGACCCATCCTTCTGCTACTATCTTACATTCATCAGTGGACATTGAGGCCTATGAACCAGAAGTTGATAAAGAGCAGGAGGTTGCATGGCCTGAAATGAATTCCTCACATATTTCCTACTAACTGTGAAGGGGAAAAAACAGCTACTCTGCACTGAAGAACCCAGTGGACACCACCTAACCTAAGTCACCAAGTTAACACCCCACTAAGAGGACAGGGTGCCATGGGCCCTTTACACGACACACTGGGAAGGGCGTGTTTTTCCTGTAGTTAATACCTGCCGAGAAGACCCAGCCTCCACCAAACCACGAGTAGACGTCAGGCAAAGCCAAATGGGAAAATTCTACCAAACAACTGTTCTAAACTCTTGAAAAAGGTCAACGTCTCCAAAGACAAAAAAAGGTGAGGAACCGTTCCAGAGTAAAGGAGATCCTCGAGACAAGATATCAGGGTCTCTTGGTGACCCTGGACTGGGAAACAAAGAAGAAAGGCCACCACTGGGACAAACTGGTGACATTGAAATACGGACAACGGATGAGAAAACAGTGTGATATGCCTGTTAAATTTCTTCATTTTGATAAGTACCCTTATTCTTAGGAATTACACACTTAAGTATTTAGGGGTAAAAGGAGCATGACGTGGGCAAGTTACTCTCAAATAATTCAGGGGGGAAAAGTGTATGTACATACAAAGAGAATGGAGAAGGAGAGGGTGAGCGTGATAAAGCAAATCTGGTGAAATGCCAATAAGCTGGTGGATTGGGGTGAAAGGCGTACAGGAGTTCTTTGTGCTACGCTTGCAACTTTTCTCAAGTTTGAAATCACTTCAGAATAAAGTTACAAGAAAAGGCTATCTGTGCCACAGTTACAACTACAAGAATTTTACCTTCTTGCCAAAAGATACGAAAGGACGCATGGGGAAAAGGAGAATGTCTGTTTGCATGACCCGGGGTGGGGGGGTGGGAGGTGACATATTCTTCTCATTAAAAAGAAGTACTGGTTGCCAATCGTGTTGCTTCACACACACACACACACACACACACACACACAAATCCAACAACAGCCAAATGACTATGAGGGGAAAAATTGAGTATGCCATGGGAGATGTAGGGGCTTCCAAAGATCATCCAAAGACAGAGATGTGTGGTTGAGTCATCCCGGGGTTCCCCACCACCCCCGGGAGCTGTCTGCCGTGGAGACTCAGACTAACCTGCCTGCTCCCAGAAAAGACATACCTTCATCCCGGCTTCGTTGATCAAGTTCTCACTCACGATCGCGGTAGTTCCCGAGGTGGAGTTAGAGACCTTGGGGGCTGTCGTGTTCATCGGCTTCACGGGATGAAGTCTGGAAGAGAAGGGGGAAAGGACCCTTAGACCTGCGGGAACCACAACACCGAGGGACCACCTCTCTCGGGGGCGGGGGGGTGGGTGGCAACCAGCGAGGCAGGCAGCAGGGGAGCCTGGAGACACGCGCAGAGCCCTGGAGCCCTGCAGAGCTCCAACAGACAAGCCAGCTTCCCACCGGGTGGGGTTTTCATAGAGTAAGCTGTCCACCCGGCTGGTTTTTCCCACTCAAGTCTCAGCTGGCCTCTGAGACCAGGAAAGAAAACTCGGCTCCTGATGCTTCTCTGCAAGGAGAGCTCCATATCAGACAGGGCAGGACAATCCCCACTCTGTCTCAGGATGGCCGCTGCTGCGACGTTCTTGCTCCAAGACACAGGGGTGTCGTCTCTGGGGGGCTCCCAGCCCAGGGGACGGCCTTGCCAAAGACGCTCTGCTGTCAACACCAGGGGGACACGCACTGCCAGGACAGCTGTGCATGAGCAGGCCCTCACGCCTGGAGACAGAAGCAGGGGTGGGGAGTCGGGGCAGGGGGGCTGGCTTACACTCCCGAGGACAGTTCCCCCCGGTCCACACCGGCTCTCACCTGTGCTTGGCCGGCCTGCTTCCAGTGCTCGGCTGTGTCTCTGAGGGGGAGACCCGGGCCTGAAGAAGCGGCTTCCTCTTGCCGGGATTTTCCACGTTACCCGCGGAGCCCTCGGCTGTTGCTTTTTTTTGAGATTCTGCTGTATTGGTATGGGGGGTGTCAGAGTGTGCAGAGGGGGTAAAGGAGTGTGTGGCAGGAAGCGGGGGAGGGGTGGGGGAGCTGGACACAGGGGACCCCAGGGCAGCGGCTGGAGGCCGAGGCGGGCTCCCATCTCCGGCTGGTCCTGCCTTCCCGCCATTGCTGCCGGGTCCTGGGGTCTGTTCTACAGAAGCCGGGGCGGTTGCTCCCGGCGTGGGGTCATGCAGGCTTCCTGCTGCTGACCCGCCAGCCTCCTCACTGGGCGTCCTCTCCCCCTCAAGCTGGACAGGCCCCGTGCTGGAGGACAGAGCCCCTCCTCCCCAGCCTGCCACCAGGGCCGCCCCTCCGCCACCTTCAGGCTGATCGCCTCTCTCGTCCTCCGACTCAACCTCTGGGATGGAGGGCAGGGTCAGGTCCAGATGGGCCACGCCTGGGGGCTTGGCCTCACAGGGGGCCTGGAGGCCCCGCAGGGGGTCGGACAGCAGACCTTCATGGTCACTGGCTTTGCTCTGGTTCCATGCCATCCGGGTGTTGTCTCCCTGACTCCTGAAGAGGGGACCAACCCTCCCTGAGCCGATCGTCGGCTGGGGACCCCCTGAGAAGCTCCCCTTGGAGGAGGGGCAGGGAGTGTGAGTCGCCAGGGCCGGGAGCCGCGGTCCGGTCACGGCCGCCCCCTCCTGGGAGTCTCCCATGTCCATCGCGTTTCTGGGAGTGGCCTCTGGTGGCGTTGGCTCCTGTGGGACCCCTCTGTCCCCATGAACCAGCCTGGGGTTCTCCTCCCCAGCCTCTTCTGTGGAGAGCTTCTTGGAAAACAGCGCCTGCTTCTTGGTATCCTTTCCGCCACCACGGGCATCCGGATCCATCTCTTCATGTCCCTGCGTCATCGCGGAGTCGGGTGTGGGGGCCGACTCCCCCGTGTGGAGGCGGGGCGCCATTTCTTTAACTGCAGGACTCAGCCTGCCACCCCCACCTGCATCCTTCGCAGAGTCTGGGTCCTCCCTGCTTGGGGGCTTTCCAGCGGGGCTGCCCCTCCTGCCTCTCCCGGGCGCAAGGGCAGATGCTACTTCTCGGGCCTCGTCCGATGAAGCGATATCACTTTGTTGTTCCTGCCAGGGAGACCCCAGAAGCCCTCCTTCTTGTCCCTCTTCAGGCTGTGTCCGGAGAGACTGTGCCAGGTCGTTAGTACTGGTCTTCTCTGGTGAATAGTCTTCCCTCCCTCCAGTCAGCGGAACGGGTGTCTGCTTGGAAAGCAAGCCCACAGCGTGGAGATCAATATTTGGAACTCGGGTCTGAGTCTCCTTTTCCAACTCTAGTTCCAGGAGCGAAGGCGGTTCTTCGGAGCTGGCTTGGCCCGGGTCTGCAGAGGGCCAGTTCTTAATTGGGGTGGATGTGGAGATGGGGGCCGCTATGGGAGAGGAGATAGAGGAGGAGCCCGAAGGGGACTCAGAGGATGGTGTCTCTGAGTCATGCCCCGTTTTAGAAGAGACAGGTACCTGCCCAGAGCCGGAAGCGAGAGTGGAAAGAAAGAGGGGGGAGTTAGTGGAAGGAGGGGGCCTGGGTGCGGGCCGAGCCTCTGGAGACACTTCCGGCCTGCAAAAAGGACAAAATAAAACCTGCAGGTCAGTTGCAGATGCAACATGAGAGGCAAGAGATATGTAAAACTATAGTCTTTCCAAAGATGAGAACTCTTTTTTTTTTTTTTTAAATATATATTGGGGCAGTACCTTCAGAAGTTACACCAATATATTTTTTTTAATATATATTGGGGCAGTACCTTCAGAAGTTAAAGAAGGAACACCAATATATTTTTTTAATATATATTGGGGCAGTACCTTCAGAAGTTAAAGAAGGAACACCAATATATTTTTTTTAATATATATTGGGGCAGTACCTTCAGAAGTTAAAGAAGCAACACCAATATATTTTTTTAACTATATATTGGGGCAGTACCTTCAGAAGTTAAAGAAGGAACACCAATACTTAACCCATAAAAGGCATGCTTTTATCATCAAGCACATCTGCTACAGAAAGGTCTGTTGCAATAGAAACAGAAAGGTCCCGGGAAAGCAACAGCCTGCAGTCTCTTCTGGTGATAAAAAAACCATCTGAAAAAACTCAGAGCCATTCAAGGCACACCACAGGGCAAGAGGCAGATTTTGAAGCGGAACTCTGTGTGTGTGTGTGTCTCTGTCTGTGTGTGTCTGTGTCTGTGAAATCAAAATAGGCAGAATCTCAAAAAAAAGTCTCTCCCACCCCAGCCAGTAGGAATACCATGACGGTGAATATGAGTCATGCCAAAAAGCAGAACCCCCGAGGCTCTTGCAACAAGGTGCAGAGTGAACACACAGAGGACCGCCCAGGCACACTCAACAGGGGACCAAGGGGCTCTTGTGTCAGCAAACCCACACCAAAGTGCAAGGAGAGAATACATCTGCCTCCAACGAAATACGCAGGAAGAACAGACTGATCCCCAGTTCTGCACGTACCACCACCATGCAAACCTGTTGTTTTTCCCAGACCCTGACACTCAGAATCTGCTACAAAACCTGGGCGCTCCACTATGCTCTGCTTATCTCACTGAGATGGACAGACCAGTCCTGCCTACTTTTGCCAGAAGCAAAAAATATTTGCAGGGGAAACATTTGTGGCTAAGATATCTGGGGCAAAGATACTTACTGGGGATATGCCGGACAAGGGACAGACCACGCCTGCTGGCAGAGGCCCTGGGCTGGGACACGGAGGGGCTGGCTAAGAGCGACTTAGACTAGTAAACCCCGGCTGCTACAGGGACCATCATAGACCAACAAGCAAGGCCCGCTCTACAGTAGGCCTGACTGCCAGGGTCCCCGCAGGGAGGGCCGAGACTCACCGGGGTTTCACGGCTCTGGTCTGGGGAGCCCTGGGCGAGAAAACAGGTGGGACAGGCGCAGCCTTGGGCTCTGGGTCAGCTTCTGGTTCTGGGAGCTGCTCGTCTTCAAAGGGGTTCAGTGCTCGGCCCGGTCCAGCGGCAACAGGCGCAGCCTCTTTGTCCGATTTCTTCACAAGGTCGTCGGCAGGCCCCGGCTGGTGCTCCCCGGCCCTGAGCGCGGTGGGCGCTCCCTCCCTCTCCTTCCCTGAGGCGGCAGCAGGAGGGCTTTCACCCTCGCTGCCCTTGGCCGTGTCCTTCTTTCCCGGCACTAAGAAGGGCAGAGCTGGCTTCTTGTTCTCCTGTTTCTTGCTCTCTTTGGTTTCCTTTGCAGCCTCCAAGGTCGCCGGGGCCGCGTTCTCCCGAAGGTCCCTGCTGACCTGCGGCTGGTAGGACGGCAGGGACATAGACTTGAGGGCGTCCTTTGTGGAAGACTCGGGAGGCACCGCGCCTGCTTCCCCAGGCTCCCTCCAAGGCCGAGATGCCAGGTTTTCCGTAGATGAGAACCACCGCTTCTTCCTGAGGTCTTGGGGGGATGGGGAGGGGGACGGGGAGACGTCCTTGGTCTCGGTCTTGGCCTCGGGCGGCTCCACGTAGACGTGGTTCCCATTGATACAGACGTTCGAGCGGGAGAGGGCATCGTTCTTAGACCGGAGGCCGCCCAGGAAGGAGAGGCCTTCCTTCTTGGGGAGACTGAAGTTGACCTGGTTCAGCTGCTTAGGATCTGCGCTTGCTGTCCTCTTGTGAGACAAGACTGCGGGGAGAAGACCCAAGAACCAAGGGGGTTAGAAATTAAGAGAAAGCAGCATCTGAGTCCTTATTTTGGTTGTCACAGCTGAGCGGGGTGTTTACTGGCATCCAGCAGGCGGAGGCCAGGATGTTGCTAGAGATGCCACAGAATACAGGAAGGCTCCCGTAACAAAGAGCTACCCACCCCAAATGTCAATGGTGTCGAGGTCAAGAAACTCTGCAAGGACCAGGGAGAAGGGCAGTGCTCTTGGCTGGGTTGCAGAATCTGGCCAGTGGTAGGGAACTGGTCACTGAATTTCAAAATACCCAGTTAATTCAGAGTTAAGGGAATTGGATTCCTCAGCTTTCATTAGGAACGTATTTCAAGGGAACTCAATATAATACCTGATGAATTAATGAACTATCAGAATTATTGTAAGGTTCTATGGTTTTATCCTTAATCTAAAAACAAAAAAGCAAACAAAAACCTTGCATGCTAGCCCCAAAAGCTTGTACGAATGCTCATCAGTTTTAGAGCCAGACATTATGAGAAAGGAATTTACATATTCCTAGAAACTAGACGGGAGAAGGCAATGGCAACCCACTCCAGTACTCTTGCCTGGAGAATCCCATAGATGAAGGAGCCTGGTAGGCTGCAGTCCATGGGGTCGCTAAGAGTCCGACACGACTGAGTGAATTCACTTTCGCTTTTCACTTTCATCCACTGGAGAAGGAAATGGCAACCCACTCCAGTGTTCTTGCCTGGAGAATCCCAGGGACAGGGGAGCCTGGTGGGCTGCTGACTATGGGGTCACACAGAGTTGGAGACGACTGAAGTGACTTAGCAGCAGCAGCAGCAGAAACTAGAGGACTTAGAAATAGAGAAGACTTCCTAACCTTAGTTAGTACTCTTAAGTACCCACCGTCATCACCACTACGATGACCACTGGCACCAGCATTTCCAGCACCATCAGTAAAAGCACCACCACCATCATCATCATCACTACTACTATAACCACCACCATCTACACCATCCCCACCATCATCACCACTACAGTAACCACTGCCATCAACACCATCCCCCAACACCATCCCCATCACCATTACTGTAACCACCACCATCTACACCATCCCCACCCCCACCACCAAGATTTGTTCGTTTCTTCTCTCCCAAAGCAAAGGAGGGGGAGAAGCCAAGTGAGAAGGAGGAGGAGACTCACCATCCGAGGCAGAAGAGGACTCGTCCTCGTCATCGTCCTCCCACCGGGACTCGAAGTCTCCAGGACGAAGCATCACTTTGTCTGACTTTGAGGTTGGCAGGACGGACATGGACTGGGAAAGCGGCGTTCTCTGCAGGTTGGACTTGGAAAACAAGGTCTTGATCTTTGACTTCTTCTTCTTGTCTTTGGAAGGAGCCTCATCATCGCTGTCAGCCGAGGGCGTCACGTGGGGGACGATGGCTGACACCGTATCGGACGCGCTGTCCTTATTCTTGCCCTTGATCTTGTCCTTCAGTTTCCCAAACGGGTTCCGAGACTTGTCTTTCATGGAAAGGTCAAACATGCTCGCAGTCATGTTGTTTCTCATAAACTGGATGTCAACCTCAATTTCTCCTCGCTCTTTATCCTTCTTCCCGGGTTTGGATTTCAAGGTGTACCACCTAGGAGGAGAAAGGCTGAGAGGTTAACTTTGAATTTAAGAGCCTAAAACAATGCTCACAGTCCTTTATCTGGCGCCTCCTCTCTGCTACTGCCAGCCTCATATAGAAACACATCCTATGCTCCCTTCTTTGGGGAACGTGGGGAGAGGGGAGGGGAGGGGAGGGGAGGGCAGAACTCATAGTTTTATTTCTGGGAAGACACCCACTAGGCAGTACAGGATCTGATTCTGTGCTTAGTGTACAAGTCATAGTCACTAAGTCACGTCCGACTCTTTACAACCCCACAGACTGTAGCCTGCCAGGCTCCTTTGTCCATGGAATTCTCCAGGCAAGAATACTGGAGAGGGCTGCCATTTCCTTCTCCAGCGGTACTTAGTGTATAGTCACCTAAAATCCTGATTCAGTAGAGAGTTATTTTTAAGAATAATATACACATTCCATCAAATCATTTCCTATGACTGGCTCTGACTGGTTTTTTCCTTCAAAGGGGTAAAACAGCTACAAAGATAAAGTGCAAATTTACAAGAGTATCTCAGAGAAAAGCAAGGGTTTGTAGAACAGTCCCTTCCAGGGAGTAATGGAAACTGCAAAACAGAGTAAAAAATATCTATTTAAAAAAAAAAAAAGAGTGAAATAAGCCAGAAACAAAGTGACAAATACTGTATGATTCCAGGGATGTGAGGCTTTCCCTGCATGAAAGTGTTCCTCGCTCCTTTGTGTCTGACTCTTTGCGATTCCGTGGTCTACACCCTGTCAGGCTCCTCTGTCCATGGGATTCTCCAGGCAAGAATACTGGAGTGGGTTGCCATTCCCTTCTCCAGGGGATCTTCCCAACCCAGGGATCGAACCCGGGTCTCCTGCATTACAAGCAGATTCTTTACCGTCTGAGACACCAGGGTAGCTTAAGGCCCCTAGACGAGTCAAATTCAGAGACAGGAAAGAGAATGGTGGGTGCCAGGCGCTGGGGGTGGGGGTGAATGAGGAGTTAGCGTTTAATGGGTACAGAGCATCAGCTGGAGGATAAAAAGTTTGGGACCTGGGTGGTGGGGACAGTTGCACAACAGTGTAAAAGTAAGTAATGCCACAGAACAAGAAACATGGTTAAAATGGTCACTTCTGTTACATGTATTTTACCACAAGGGGAAAAAACAAGAAACTGAGAGGAGACGCCCATCTCCAGCTTAATGATCAGAAAAAGGAATGTTTCAAGCATGATTCAAGTATTTCACTTGGTCCTTTGCAAACAACCTCACGATACGGCAAATGACATCCTATCAGCCCAGGAAAGACAAACTGCAGAGAAAGGAAACCTCTCCTTGGCATGTTCCATCGGGTGAATTGCAAAAATGTGAGCCCGGTGAGTGGCACGACTTCCACTGAACAAACAACTCCAAATACAGGGCCTCCCCACAGCCACCCCCGGGGTCAGGTTCACACACTGAGAACCACACTCTCATGTTCTTCTCGGTGACCTATTTAAGAGCTGAGGGCTATGGACTTTAAGGAAATGATGGTTTTGCCCAAATAAACACAATTTCCTCTTTCACCTTCAGCTTGTCTTACTCACCCGGCGTATTGCTGCCCCCACTGTCTTAGCTCATTCTGCACTTAAAGGGGCAGAGGGAAGCAGAAACATACTGAGAAATGTCCTCTAAGTCTCATGAGAATGGCATGAAGTAGACAGTATACCCACTTTACAGATAAGGAAAATTGAGGCTCACAAGTTAGGTAACTTGTACAAGGTCTTGCAATTGTTAAAAGGCACAGCCAGGACTCTGAACCAGCTCTGCAGTTTCCCTAAAGCTCCTTTCTCTACACCAAGATTCCAACTTAGCACTCTCTCTCTGAACTCATCCTGGATGGGCCATCTCTTATGATATACAGGAAAAAAAGGGCTGGAATTAACATTCTTTATGAAGGAGGCTTAAGCTTCCAATTTAAATGTTCTAAGTCAAAAGACGAGAAGGGGGAAAGCCCCTATCGCTGACCTCAGCCTTAAGTCTCAAGGCTGTACGGAAAGTCCAGACTTACACTGGGTTGGCAAAATACAACCAAGGCCTGAGAACATGGTGGGAGCTGCAGTTTTGGATCTTTAGAAGAAAGCATTTAGGATTTTCAAAACTATAGTTCACAGCTGGAGGAGAAGGGAGATGCACGGTCTTTACAGACAGCCTCGCCTGCCAGCCTGGTGTCTTTCCATTACACATCCAGGGCCTCAGGGAGAACAGTTTGCATATCTGTCACTTAGATGTTGAGAGGATTATTTGTATCTTTCTCTCCTGACAGTCATGTGCTGACGTGGTAGCCTTGGTGATGAGGAGTGGCTAGCCTTAGTAAATACCAAGGGTAGGCACCTGAAAAGGGGAAGTTGCTGAGAGCTGAACTCGGAGGCTCAAATGACAACACAGACCACAAGGGGAGACCTCACCTCTCCACCAGGGCCTCCTCCCAGCTCTTTCACAGCCTCTCTGCTCACCCTCCCAGGGGATGCAAAGACTCCTGACCTTCAAAGAATACCACTTGCCCTTTCCCCCGGATGGGGCTGCCTTCCCCAAAGTATCAACATCAAAGCCTGTTTATTCTGAGTGAAGCTGCAGCCAACCCCAGGATCCTCCCCGAGGGCCTATTACCACCTGATGCATGGGTTCAGTCCCTGGGCACAAGAGTGGGATTTGTTTTGGAAATTTCCAACGCCACCAGGAGGTGTGAACATGCACTCCGACTGTTCCTGTCGCTTATTTTCACCAGCAAACCCCAAACCAAAGGCCAGGTAGCCAAGAACAACCACTGGGATATTTAAGGATGGGAAAGGCAGGCTGAATCCCAGGCAGGGAGGCAGCCCCCTCTCAATCTGTGCTGGATTTATCAAAGCTGGAAGGGAAGACAGGAACTGTTGCAGCAACATTACCCTGATCATTAAATCCACACAGCTGAAGCAAGGGAGCTTTGACACAAGCATAATTTGATAGTTCATGAAAACCATGATCCAGAAATGTCTCACCCTAAAAAATTTCAAACCAGGACATATTTGTGGGTTTCAACACTGAAGCATCGGTTCAGTTTTTCAGTGTTTCTGTGAGTTTGATGTCCAGTGTACTTAATTCCAGCATGTCACGGAAGTAGTTCATAAGTAATCAGGTCCCAGCGTGGCCACACAGCATGTGATGTCAGCCTGGGTAGGACCCAGCACCACCCTTCACATCAGCCCAGAAAGTTTGAGTTATCTCAGAAATTAGGGCTGGGTTTTCCCAGTACAAAGGGCAGAGTACAGACAGAAAGCCATAATTCTAATGCAGAAGGTTTATTTTTAAGCCTCTATTCTTAAAAAAATCCTGCAACACATCAAAAAAGTGAAAAGTAAAAGGATCCCCTCTATAAACAGTCATCTTTACTTATAATTAAAATTTAGTTCTTCCAAAGTTAAGAGGATCTTTGAATATACAGCAAGAGACAGGACACGTATATAAACTATATTGTAAAGTAATAACAGCAACTGTTATTTTACAGTGATGCTTTTACAAAATGAAGATTTTCAAGAAGACTCGTAAAAGGAACTTTTCTTAACAAATATAAGTTTCTGATAGCCTTTAGATAATACCACTAAACCAAATAACAAATGACAAAAATTTTGCTGTGCTGTGCTCAGTCATGTCTGACTCTTTGCAACACCACGGACTGTGGCCCTCCAGGCTCCTCTGTCCCTGGAATTTTCCAGGCAAGAATACTGGAATGGGTTGCCATTTCCTACTCCAGGGGATCTTCCTGACCTAGGGATCAAATTCTCGTCTCCTACATTGGCAGGCAGATTTTTTATCACTGTACCACCTGGGAAGCCCAATAAATGACAAAACTCGACTGAAAAACCTGTCTACTTCATCCAGATCAACAGGAATCAATTACATGGAACTGAACGAACTGATGAGTGTGGTTTACAACTTTATGACTTTGTGGAAACTATACTAACTTTAATCTTTGTTTCGCAGAAAAACCTTTTCTCCTATGCTATGACCTACAACAAATCGAAAAAGTATACCTCTATAAACAAACAAATGAAAAAATAATAACAGGCATAGGGTAAAAATTCCAATCATACAAAATGGTCTAAAATGAAAACTTTAATCTCCATGTCCCTCAGTCAGGCGAGGGTTTTGGGAATAAACATTCAAGCAAAAAATGCCTATTATCCAAACAGGCTGCCCAACTGTTTGGGGATTTTTTGGTTTGGGGTCTTCTTGGTCAAACATACAACAAGGCTAAACAGCTAAAAATACAGAAAAGTTCATTTAAGGCTTTTACCCTTTCAAAAAGATGTCTTATGAAGAAAGCAACAAGGGAATGTAAAAAAAGAGAATGAACAGGGTACAGAATGCAGGACACAGGGTCTGCCTCCCGAGGGGCCTGACTGGGGGACTAGAGTCCAGATACACATTGTCAAATCTCCTGGGTTTTTAAACACTCAAGTTTTGAAACAGCTAAAACAACCCAACCACGCGCAATTCCCAGGGCTGGTTTCCCTCAGCATGTAGGTTTCTCAGGACAAGGAAAGCTGATCCCAGGGGCCCTCCATCGGAATGTGGGCAGTGTGGTTCCTGCTCTGGGGAAATGAAAGGTCTCACAGTGCATCCCAGCAGACGTGCGGGCTTACGGTTGTGTAAAGGACAGGCCGGTACGCCTCCAAAATAATCTGTCTGTAGCTGAAGCAGACATGTTTTTTCCTTTAAAACATTCCACAGGGTAGACGAAGAAAAAAAAAAATGACAGCTTCAGAGATTCAAGGCGGAGACAGGGAAATAATGGCTACAAAGATGTGGTCCGTGCCCGCTCTGGCACAGCGGGCGCTGGAAACACAGAACCAAGAGGCCAGACAGTGGGAGACGGGACCGGCTCACCCGACGGTCACGGAGTGTCTGTTACACTGAATCAACGGCTGTTTTTTCTTTCTGATTATGAAGCGTGAGAAAATAATTTAACACGAAAAGAAATTCCTGCTAGCGTATACAATTTCATCACAGATAAGGACATGTGTGAAATCACTCAGTTGTGTCTGACTCTTTGTGACCCCATGGACTGTAGCCTGCCAGACTCCTCTGTCCATGGGATTTTCCAGGCAAGAATACTGGAGTGGGGTGCCATTTCCTTCTCCAGGGAATCTTCCTGGCCCAGGGTTTGAACCCGGGTCTCCTGCATTGCCGGCAGACTCTTGACCCTTTGAACTACCAGGGAATCCCACAAGTAAGGACTGTCATACACAAAGAGAAGGAAATGGCAATCCACTCCAGTATCCTTGCCTGGAAAATCTCATGGACAGAAGAGCCTGGTGGGCTGCAGTCCATGGGGTCGCAAAGAGTCGGGCATGGCTAGGCGACTAACACTTACACTTACTTATACACAAAAAAGTTTCTCAGCTAAGTGAAATCCCATGGGGCTATAAGAACCACCTACTTGAGGACCCAGAAAAATGAATTAAGGCTCTACCCTCCCATCAGACACACGAAGCTCCAGGAAACACAAAGGCAAGGACGACCACTAGCTCCTTGTTTTAATGTGTTAGTGTTCATTTCAAGGGATGCTGTCTACATGGGCTCCAGGGTCAAGGACGGACTGCCTAGTTCCCTTCCGGTGCAAAGTCTCCACCCTGACTTGTAGCGTGAGTTATCCCCATGGGAACTGAACTTCAAGACTCAGGGGATCATGGCCTCCGGTGAGGGGAGAAGCAGGAAGGACAGAACAGCACCTGAGTTTCATGTGTTTGAGATGAGGACGCACTTGATGGAAAAATTTTAAAAATCAGTTCCTTCACTGTCTTCCCCGGGGAAGAAAAATAAGGCTGAGAATCTCACAGGGTCAGCAGAGGAGGCTATCTAAAAGGGGTTGTGAGAAGGAGTGACTCCACGTGGGTGAAGTGTCTAGATTCTTTTCTTGGCAGTATAGAGGCAATGCATAGCAAACAGGGACAAAGACGTTTAAGACCTATAAAACGCTTGTGGGGTATACCCGGCAGAAGCTAAGTGGTTTAACAGGTTTTGTTACTGACCAAGGTAACTGGTCCTCGTTACCTAACTCTGAATACAGAGTCACCGATCAGTCATTCTTGCCGCCCCACTCCCCTCCCCAGGTGGACTTTCCCATCTGCCCATCACCAGCTACTTGGTGGTAAATTATGAAGATTGCAAATGGTTCCTTTTTGACCCTAATCCCTGAAACAGCCATTCTGCACCACTGAAAGGCTGTCTGTAGCCATCAAATTCAATCCTAAAAAGTTAGAAAATGATACAGGAAAGGAAAGATCGTATAAAAAGCAGGTTGAAAATGCTTTTGATCTTCCCATACTATTTGCTCTATAGAAAGTCCCTTAGAAAGTAATTAAAGCAGGTTATAGGAAAAAAGTTTTAACTGACTCTCTCTAATGCTAATTCAACCATTCCCTTTTGATGTATTTTCTTGAAGTATTTTTCCTGCATGTTTTAACTGAGAGACTTCAGACAAGTTACTTGACTTCTCTGGCTCCTCCTCTGAAACAAGGTTAAAAGCACCTACGATAAGGTGCTTACAAAGGATGTTACAAAGATTGTGCGTGCTTAGTCGCTCAGAACCACTCAGAAGTTGCTTGCAACCCCAGGGACTGTAGCCCACCAGGCTCCTCGGGCCATGGGGATTCTCCAGGGAATAATACTGGAGTGGGTTGCCATGCCCTCCTCCAGGGGATCTTCCCCACCCAGGGATCGAACCCAGGTCTCCCACATTGCAGGTGGATTCTTTACCACCTGAGCTTAAATGGCTTAATATATGTAAAGAGCTTAGAACAGTGCCTGGCACTTAATAAACACTTGGTGTTAGCTATGATCATGACTTGGTAATAACCAGAGAACACACGCAATTCTCTTTGTAGTGTGTTAAATATAGCTGTCGTACAGTCCCCACATCCACTACTTTTAATGGCTGCATAGTATTCGGTGAGTGCATTTATACCATTCTTCAGCCATGCATGTCGTTCTCAGAAGGGAATGTAAGATACCAACAGTTCAGACTGACGGTATTCCTAGGGATCCAAACTGACACCATCAAACACAAATAACAATGATTTGCATTTGAAGGGAGTGGGGAAAAAACTCAATTATAAAATTAGTTTGTATGATACAATTTCCAAAATTAAAAAGCAGATACGATATTTTGAAATATCATGTTGTTGTTCAGTCGCTCAGTCGGGTTCTACTCTTTGCAAGCCCATGGACTCTGCAGCATGCCAGGCTTCCCTGTCCTTCGTGAAGTGAAGTGATCAGTATGTAATTCTGTAATTTATCATGAGATGTAATGACCCTCAGAACTCTTCAGAACTTCTACAGAGGTGGGAGAGACAAGAAACAGAGGGTCCCCAAATGATTTCAGGCACATGCCAAGATGACATAACTGGCTGAAGTGTAAGGATCAAGGCATATTTTCTAAGTTGAAAGCAATACTCAACTCCGTGTAGGTAAAGACTACAGGAAATAACCAAGCATCAGTATTTTAAGATTTGCTAAGAATTAGAAATATTAACACATTTATAAACATGGAAGTCTGCCACTCTTCCTATCATCTAGTTACCAATGTTTTATTTGACCATATCTCAAAAAGCCACAAAAATTAATATTCTAACACCAGATCCGGTATCTTGCCTTTTGCCTCAAGGTAATGTATTTTATGTGATCTGCCAAAGAAGGGTCTCCGTGGGGTCCTTTGTCACTCAGGCACAGAGACCTTAAGGATGGAGAAAGGAAATGAGATGGTCTGGTTCACCACCTCCTGGCCAGGACAAAGGAAACAAACCAGCCCGGTAGACATCACAGCGCTTTCGGTCCTCTCTCAGCCCCCCAGACAGACTCACACTTCTTTCTTCGGGAACCCCTGGTGGGGGGTGTGTGTTAGTCACTCAGTTGTGTCCAACGACTCTTTGTGACCCCACGGACTGGGGCCTTGCCAGGCCCCTCCGTCCACGGGATTCTCCAGGCAAGAATACTGGAGTGGGTTGCCATTCCCTTCTCCAGGGGATCTTCCCAACCCAGGGATTAAACCTGGGTCTCCCACATTGCAGGCAGAATCTTTACCGTCTGAGCCACCAGGGAAGACTGCTTCTTGGTGGGGAAGCAGAGCATCTGACTCATCTGGTTATCAAGGTGAGTCCCAAGGAAGAGGGAAAAAAAAAACCACATACTGAGAGCATTTCAAAATCCTGTTCTAACAACAAACTTTAGTAAGAATGAAGAGCTCCTTTGGTATAAGAAGAGACCCCACAGCCCAGTGCTGTGGGAGGCGGTACCCTTGAAGAAACAGCCCTGGGGCCCGCCTGTCCCTCACACAGGACATGGTACTCCAGATCACAAGAGGCCTTTTCAGACCAGGCCTTCTGGAGGCTGTGGTGGCTCTCCCTGGGCTAGCCACATCTCTTTTAATAAACAAGAAGTTTAAAAATGAAGCGTGCAGCCGTCGCACCTCTATAAAGTTTTTCTGGCATTTCTTATAAAACGTTTTCCTTTGGCTCCACTAGGGAGGGCAGTGTTCAGGAAAAGACACTTAATTCCAGCTGCCCTTTTTCTCCCCATGGGCACATTCCTAAATGTGTCCCTCAGGGACACCCTGGAGATGAAAGCCCTTGATTTCTCTCTAACAGATTATCTACACGCCTCTCTCTGCAGGAAAGGAATTTCACATCTCATTAGTGCCTAAAAGCGGCTCCTTTGCCAAAGGCAACAGCGAGCCCCCGAGCGGCAGGTGACCTGCTTCTCCGGTGCTGAGCAGCAGTGCTGATGGGCAAGCCAGACCCCAAGTTCACACCGAGGCCACCCTTCCTCTCTAATCCACTCGGCTAAATGTAAGATGGCTTAAAACTCAACTTTCAAAAACCTAAGATCATGGCATCTGGTTCCATCACTTCATGGCAAAACAGAAGGGGAAAAAGTGGAAACAGTGACAGATTTTATTTTCTTGGGTTCCAGAATCACTGCAGATGGTGACTGCAGCCATGAAATTAAAAGATGCTTGCTCCCTGGAAGAAAAGTTATGAGAAACCCAGACAGCATATTACAAAGCAGAGATATCACTTTGCCAACAAAGGTCCGAATAGCTAAAGCTATGGATTTTCCAGTAGTCATGTATGGATGGACATGAGAGTTGGACCATAAAGAAGGATGAGGGCCAAAGAATTGATGCTTTCAAACTGTGGTGTTGGAGAAGACTCTTGAGAGTCCCTTTGAACTGCAAGGAGATCAAACTTGTCAATCCTAAAGGAAATCAACCCTGAATATTCATTGAAAGGATTGATGCTAAAGGTGAAACTCCAATACTCTGGCCATCTGATGTGAAGAGCTGACTCATTGGAAAAGACCCTGATGCTGGGAAAGATTGAAGGCGGGAGGAGAAGGAGACAGAGGATGAGATGGTTGGATGGCATCACCAACTGAATGGACATGCAACTGAGCAAAGTCCGGGAGTTGACGATGGACAGGGAGGCCCAGGGTGCTGCAGTCCATGGGGTTGCAACGAGTCAGGCATGACTGAGTGACTGAACAACAACAACAAATTTTTGAAATTAGAACACTAATTTTAAACTTCTTGTTTATGAAAAGAGACGTGGCTACCCCAGGGAGAACCACCACGGCCTCCAGAAGGCCTGGTCTGAAAAGGCCTCTTGTGATCCAGAGTACCGTGTTCTGTGTGAGGGACAGGCCATTTCTTCAAGAGTGCCGCCTCCCACAGCATCAGGCTGTGGGGTTTCCTCTTACATGAAAGGAACTCTTCATTCTTACTGAAGTTTGTTGTTAGAATAGGATTTTGAAATGCTCTCGGTATATGGGTTTTCTTTTTTCCTCCTTGGGACTCACCTTGATAACCAGATGAGTCAGATGCTCTGCTTCCCCACCAAGAAGCAGAGTCTTCCCTGGTGGCTCAGACAGTAAAGATTCTGCCTGCAATGCGGGAGACCCAGGTTCAATCCCTGGGTCGGGAAGATCCCCTGGAGAAGGGAATGGCAACCCACTCCAGTATTCTTGCCTGGAGAATCCCATGGACGGAGGAGCCTGGCGGGGCTCCAGTCTGTGGGGTAGAAGTGTTTAACAAAGATTAAACAGTTCTCCACATCCCACTGGCAAATGACCGCCTGCCCTATGTCTCCAGGGACTGTAACCACTTACTTGCCCATTCAGAGATGTTGGAACACCTGGGCTAGGTCACACGGCAAATGAAGAGACGGAAGTGGGCCCTGGACAAGGGGAAAGAGTGTCAGCTGGCCTGGTCTCCAGCTGCGGCACAAGGTCCGACCTAGGACACCTTCAGGGAAGCACAACCCGCTCACCGAGTCTTTCCACACCGATGCCGGTTTTCTTCAAAGGCTGATCAAGGTTCTGGTTGTTAATTCTGTTGGAATTCAAAGGCTCTGAGGCTTAGAGATCCAAGTAGGCTGTGAACCAAAGGCCACCCAGGGCCTGGCTGTGAGATGAAATAAGGCCTTAAATGCCTTCGAATCACTCCCTCCGTTCACGGAGGACATCCGAACCCTCTAGAGCTAAACCACGGCCAGCATCCTTCCCAATGTACAGGGTGAGAAGCAGCTTCCTCAGACATAGAGCAATTAAAAACCAGAGCAGGGAAAAGGAGACCAAAGATTATTGTCCAGGGGGACGGAAGGATGATGTCAGCAAATACAGGTTAGAGCTAATGACAGTTTAATAAGCACATGTATTGTTTTTAATGCAATCATAACATTTTTAAATTAATAACTACAATTAAAATGACAGAGATACTATTTATAAAAGCCTTCCTCTGATGGTGGTTGTAGAAATACAACAGAGGTCTTTGTAACCAAAGGGAAGTTGAGCCAAACAAGGCTTTTTTGTACGTTCACCTTCCCCTGATGCGAAAAACCTTTACATGGTTGGAATGGTTGACTGACTTGCCTCCAGAGTTGTGTTTTTCACTGACGGGTTTACTTCCCCTCGTGTTGTGTATCATTTTTCCTTTTCTCGGTCCTGTGTTCCTTGTGGCAGTGACTCCACCTGCCGTGTTGGCGCAACCGGTGAGGTCACATCAGTTACGCTATTACAGAACAAAGACTCGGCCTGTGCTAAAAGTGCAAACACTTGGGGACGCACAGGTACACGCCCTGGTTTCGATGGTGTTTCCTACTCATTTGCTCCAACAGAAGACTCGACACACAGGCATCATGGCCCATGTTGTCTTTGCCAAGACATGTTGACCTCACTCTTGTATCACAGTGACTGCTGGGGAAAGCAAGCCATCACCGTTTCCTGGTTCACATTCAACAGCAAGTTCTCCTTATTTTATTTGTTCATTCTTATCACTTCCTCTCGCTCTCCCCCACCCACATCCAATCCACCACCAGTAAGGCCAAATGAACCTTGGAAATATTTCTGAAACCCACCCACCACTGTCCATGCCCACGCCTGTCACCCTCCTCCTGCCAGAGCCTCCCAGCCCACCTGTCGGGTTCCAGGCTAAACCTGCTCCAAATCTGCTCTCCATCAGACAGCCAGACTTTCACAAACTGGATCACGTCACCCCTCTGCTTTCAACACTCAGCAGTTTCCATTGCTCTTGAAGGAAGCCCGGCCTTCCTCTTCAGCCTCAATCTAGGCAACCTCTCCAGCTTCCCAGGTCTTCCTGCCTCAGGGCCTTGCACAGGCTGCTCCCCTTCCTCTACTTTTCACTGGAAAAATTCCTCTTTATCCTCCAGGCCTCTGCCTCAGAGAGGCCATCTGCAATCTTTGCTCTTTCTCTTATGATACCCTGTTCTCTTCCTCCACCACACTCATCGCAGCACAAGATTACTCATCTTTGTGTTCATCTGTGTTCAGTCGCTAAGCTGTGTCCGACTCTTTGAGACCCTGTGGACTGCAGCACACCAGACTCCTCTGTCTTTCACTATCTCCCAGAGTTTGCTCCGATTCATGTCCATTGAATCGGTGACGCCATCCAACCATCTCATCCTCTGTCACCCCCTACCTTCTTGCTCTCAATCTTTCCCTGCATCAGGGTCTTTTCCAATGAGTCAGCTTGTCGCATCAGGTGGCCAAAGTATTAAAGCTTCAGCTTCAGCATCAGTCCTTCCAATGAATATTCATGGTGTTTACTGTCTATCTCCCCACAAGGCTCTGGGCTTCCTGAAAGCAGGGATCATTGTTTATGCTGTCTACCCAGTGCCTCAAAAATAGTAGGTGTTAAAAAATAATTACTAAAAGTATGGATGAACTTTAAAAACAAGCGGGGGGAAAGGCAGTGAGAACTTTCTGCATTGCTAACTGAATGCCTTGTAAATGAAATCACCATCAAATCATATCACATAAAGCACACCTTTCACATCACAGGAACCGTGACTTTGATGCACCCTCCCCTCTGAATCACTCCATTCCCCGACTGTGAACAGGCTGGGGTTACTTCTTCCAGAGCCCATAGATCACCAATCCTGGACACTGAGCCATCAGTTTCCTATACTGGGTGGAGGGGGCCTCTGCCAGTTTGGAGATGGGAGGGTTTCCAGTAAAGCCTCAATGTCATCTTTAAGAGGAATCTCAAAAAAACACAAATACTTAACCAGTAACAGCATTGCTCAAATTTTCCAGTCCGTTACAAAAAGCCGAGAAGTGCTTAGGAAACCCAGAGGTGTTCTACAAGCGCAAATGCCGACGGCTCAGATTTGTGAAGTTGAGATCTCTGTGCTCATCTGTGACTTCTCTGCCTCCCACTCTCCCAGAAAAACAATGGTCTCACCCTTCTTCTTAATCACCTGAATTTCCTTTGGCAACATATTACACCATCTTACTACACTTACAGTTCTTCAAAATGTCTAACCTTTACCAGCATCCAAATCCTTTCTATGCAGCCAAATGCTCTCTTGAATCTTCAAGAAAGATGAGAAAATGACCCTCCATCATTCACTCTCTCTCCATATCTGAAAGGCTATTGTATCAAATTTCATCCTATCTGGTTACACAATGGCCTTCCAGTCACCAGCCTGAATATTTATTTTAATCTGTCTTTAAGCAATTACTGCCCCCATTTTTATTGCTGTTGGTATTCTTAAAAGATGCTTGGTTTTGAGTTTGGTTTTTTTTGTCCAATCTAGGACCCCTAGCTACTCAAGACTAGACAGCAGAGAAGCCCGCATGTTGGTCCCCTTACTCTGCCTCTCAGATTCACGTCTGTTTCATGATCACGGGACTTAACTGACTTCCATTTAACCAAAGTTCAGCTGAGACCACAGAGAAGTATGGATGAGTCTGCCCTCTGTATCCACAGGTCCTCAGATTCAACCAAAATATAAATATCTCAAAAATATTCAAGAAAAAAAAAAAACCTCCAGAAAACTCCAAAAAGCAAAACTTGGATTCATGCACGGGCAACTATTTATATAGCATTTCCATGGTATTTACAACTACTTACAAGAAGCCTGGCATGCTGCAGTCCATAGGTTCGTAAAGAGTTAGACACAACTGAGCCACAGAACAACAACGTGGCATATATATCATATTAGGTATTATAAGTAATCTAGAGATGATTTAAAGTATACAGGAGGATGTACAAAAAGTGTTAGTCACTCAGTCGTGCCTGACTCTTTGCGACCCCATGGACTGCAGCCCACCAGACTCCTCTGTCCATGAGATTTTCCAGGCAAGGATACTGGAGTGGGGTGCCATTTCCTTCTCCAAGGATGTACAAAGGTTATACACAAAGATGAAGCCATTTTATATAAGGGGCTTCAGCATCCGCAGATTGTGGCATTGAGGGGGGAGGGAAGCTGGAACCAATCACCCTTGGATATAAGGGACAATTGCATTAATATCAGTGCAAAATCAGGTCCTTTCAATTTCTTCTTACCTAAAGGGGCCACACACTCTTCCCTATTAAATGGATCCTATCTATACGTCCGTCTCTGTTTAGTGTTTTAAAGATATGTATCACCACACTGCAGCCATGAAATTAAAAGACACTTGCTCCTTGGAAGAAAAGCTATTACCAACCTAGACAGCATATTAAAAAGCAGAGACATTATTTTGTCAACAAAGATCCGTCTAGTCAAAGCTATGGTTTTTCCAGTAGTCATGTATGGATGTGAGAGCTGGACTATAAAAAAGCTGAGCGCCAAAGAATTGATGTTTTTAAACTGTGGTGTTGGAGAAGACTCTTGAGAGTCCCTTGGACTGCAAGGAGATCCAACCAGTCCATCCTAAAGGAAATCAGTCCTAAATATTCATTGGAAGGACTGATGCTGAAGCTGAAACTCCAATACTTTGGCCACCTCATGCGAAGAACTGACTCAATGGAAAGACCCTGATGCTGGGAAAGATTGAAGGCAGGAGGAGAAGGGGATGACAGAGGATGAGATGGTTGGATGGCATCACCGACTCTGTGGACATGAGTTTGAGTAAGCTCTGGGAGTTGGTGACAGTCAGGGAAGCCTGGCGTGCTGCAGTCCATGGGGTCGCAAAGAGTCAGACACAACTGAGAGACTGAACTGAACTGAACTGATCATCACCCTAATCTAAGGTCGGCAAAATCTGAGTCATTACAAAAAGCATATTCTCTTGATTCCAAATGTTTGATATGTGGGGTCTTATTAAGAGAACAAATGAAAATATCAGCAAATTTATCTCTTAACACTTTGAGTTTTAACTTCTGGACCACAACTATTTTCTGTAAAGATTAACATACATGCACGCACACACACATTAAACTATAGGCCAAGATGTGAGCTTTTCTTTTGATTTTGGTTTTAATGTCTAAGGTGGAGTCAAACCCTTAATAACCAGTTCAAATGATCCTCCTAGCCCAACCAGATTCTTTCTGTTAAACTTCCACCTAAAAGTGTATGTCTCATGCTGCAAATTACAGCTATCTTGGGCACCCAAGTGAAGTACCAGGACATCAGACAGGCCTGGTTTAACTGAGTTCCCCTAGCATCTTGGAAAGTCCCAGGAAGTGACAGATGGAAAGCTTGAGATTTTGCCTACTGCTGGAGGAGTGAAGAAGGCTTCCTTTGTAGTTATTAAAAAATCAACTAAGCATGGTTTTCCTACAAGCTGATATTGTAACTAAGTGGTCACAAGCTTATATAATAGGGACAGGAGTAATTACCAAGGTTTAGAATTACATCAGAGAGGATGGGAAAAATGAAGGTGCAGAGACTGAACCTTTCCTGAAATAGGGGAACTTGAGGAGGTTTTTGTTCCTCCCAAACCAGTAACAGGACCTTTTGAATCAATACATGGGGCTCCATTAATCCAGGAACCCGGAAACATCTTATAAATATCAGCCAAATCTGGCCACAAGCTCCATCGGTACATGGGGAAACTTGGGTATTTAGAGACGGAGCATCCTGAAGCCCAACAGTGAGCCAGGGCCAGAGTGGGCACCAGACCCAGAGATCTGGAATCCCTATCTCTAGCAGGGAGATCCAATCTACTTTTCAAGGGAATAAGAAGAAACAGATGGTAGAGTCAGACATGATATCCACACATCTTGGACAGGACAAGGCAAAGGACAGTACATCCAAGGCCCCAAATGTCATTTAATCAAGCAGAAAGTTAGGACTGCTCCAGCCCCTGGTCAGCAAAGATGCTGCTGCTCACCTTACAGCTTGTAAGCTGATGCCACAAAGATACCCCATCCATCCTCACCTCTAGGCTCTCCCTTTTTATCTGATTCGAGCTCAGAAATGCCTGTTCATCTTTGGCTGGATAAAGGAAGCAGTTATAACATTTGCAAGAACCTACAGAAAAGAGAGTCTGGTAACATCAAATCCTCCGGCTCTTCCTGCTTCCTTCCCAAGGGAAAGTTAAAATACCATGTATATCTAAAACATACAGCGTGAATCAGAGTGCTTCATAAACCACAGGAGTTAGGTGATAACATGACTAGCATATTTAACGTCCAGCAAAGTAACCAATTAAGCTAAGCGAGGCTGTGTGTGTGTACCTGCTCAGTCATGTCCAACTCTTGTGGGACCCCACGGACTGTAGCCCACCAGGCTCCTCTGTCCATGGATTTCTGGGCAAGAATACTGGAGTGGGTTACCATTTCCTTCTCTAGGGATCTTCCCCACCCAGGGATGGAACCTGCGTCTCCTGCATTGGCAGGTGAATTCTTTACTGCTGAACCAGAGAGGAAGCCCTAAAGGAGGCTAGCTCTGGGTATAACAGATGAGCATAATCAAATGTTCCATTCCAAACACTGAGAGAAAACAAACCGGTAACACTTCAGAATGCACAGGAGTTTGCTTTGCTTTCCCTGCAGGAGTGTGTTACCCTAAGAGAAACATCTTAAGGAGGGAGGGGAGCTACAGGTGGGCAGCCATCCTGCCCCTCCCAACCCCCGATTCAGTAGGACCAGAGAGAACTTTGCAAACTCCAGAGCGAAACAGGGCCTACTTTTCAGTTTAGCCTGGCTAACCGCAGGCCCTGGTTCCAGCCATCACTGGGAAATCCTCAGTAATTTGGGGCCGAGGGCAAACATGGTTAGGGTATTTTGGTTTGAAAGTTAAGACCAAACTGTTCTAGCATTCCTAGAGGAGGAAAGGAAGGAGGGAGGGGCAAATTCTCCCGATCAACCCCTAAGGCGTTGGTGAGATGGGGGTAGGGGATAGCCCTCGCTGAGCAGCCCGCGTTCCCCTTTCCCCACCCCACACCCACACCCACCCCTAGCTCGGCCCCTGAGCGAGCCTCTAGGGCTTTGGTGTCAGTGGATCTAACTGCTCCAGTTGGTTTTCCCAGCGCTCCGGCCCAGCCATTCACAGCTCGATGTCCAGTACAATGAAATACCCAGGAGGCTTTACACGTAAGCTGAACCCTACATCAAATATACACAGCTACTCAGCGAATAAGAGGAATTCATCAGCCCACACATAGTTTCAATTCATCAAAAATTCATGAAGTGATTACTAAATGCCAGGCGCTGAGCGCCGTCCCGTAGATTAAAAAAAAAAAAAATCCCCAGGTACCGGAACCCACCTACTGGGAGAGCCGGGGCGGTACAGCCCAAGGAGAAGCTAGGCGAGAATACTAGAACCGGCCGAGCGAGGGGGGGATTGAGGAGGGTCCCCCTCCGCAAAGGCGTGGCCCCGGCCGTCCCCTTGGAGAGACACATTCTCCAAGGGTCTCGGCGCTCCTGCCAGGCTTCGTGCTCGCACCGCCCGTCTCCCCGCGCTCGCCACCCGTCCGCACACTCACTGGGTCCTCCGGCGGCCCTGATTCTGGTGCAGCCCCCGCAGGTCCACCTCCGCGCGGCCGAGGAACTTGTCGAGGCCGAGCAGCGCGCGGTGCAGCACGGTGAGCTGCAGGGTGGCGGCGGCGGCGGGCGCGGCCTCGGCCGACAGCAGCGGCGGCAGCTCGAAGGTGGCCTCTTCGCGCCACACGGGCGCGCCCAGGCTGCGCTCCGACACCGAGGTGGCGTACTTCTCCTTGCCCACCTGGATCACCGCATACGCGTCGCTCGTGCCCCCGGGACCCTTGGCCCTCAAGCCTCGCGCCTGCAGTACCGTCACCTGCACGTGCGTCGGGGACCACACGGCCCCGGGGCCCCGGCCCGCCGAGGCTGCCAGGGACATGGTGGCGGTTCTGCTACCCAAACGAAAAGTAGAGGTGATCGCCGCGACCGGCGGCCCCTACCGCCCGCCCCAGTCTCCGCAGCCTCTTTAAGGCTTCCGGTCACGCCCCTCTGTGCCCCGCCCCCAGACAGTCCCCGCCCACCGCCCCCACCTGCAGGACCTGTCCGACTCCGCCCCTTAGGGGGCGGGCCTTGGAGACTTCTACCCTAAGGGGTGGTCAGTTCTGTTCAGTTCACTCTCTCAGTCGTGTCCGATTCTGCGACCCCATGGACTGCAGCAGCCCGGGCTTCCCTGTCTATCACCAACTCCCGGAGCTTGCTCAACTCATGTCCATGCAGTCGGTGATGCCAAGAGGTGATGCTAAATGGTGGAAGATGTCCCCAACGGCCAAAGGTCGCCCAGCCCAACCGGATCTGGCCGGAGCAGCGATTAGGGGAGTCAGACCTCATTTCCAGACTGGTCTTGCCCTCTGGCAGGTGTTTGGCTTTGTACAGATTCCTTAGTTACCTTTGGGTCTCAGTTTCTTTATATGTAAAATGAGAGAGCAACCACCTCAGAGACTGCTGTAAAAAAAAAAATGTCATGTTACCTGGCACAGGGTGCGTTCTCAATAAATGGTAGCTATGAGGATGAGTGGTAAAGTATCCGCGTGCAATGCAGGAGACCAGGTTCGATCCCTGGGTAGGGAAGATCCCCTGGAGAAGGAAATGGCAACCCACTCAGTATTCCTGCCTGGGAAATCCTATGGACAGAGGAGACTGGTGGGCTACAGTCCAAGGGGTCGCAAAAGAGTCGGACACGACTTAGCGACTAAAGAACAAAAACAATGCGAGTGACTGCGAAGGCGATCCCAAATTCGTTGCTCTTCCTACTTTGGCCGCTGGGGCCGTTACTCCGGAGGAAAGTCGGTTCGGGGAAGGTGCCAGGTAGGTGGCAATTGATGAGGATGTTTTGAAGGCCAGAAAAGGTGAAGGCACAAGCAGGGGGCACCTGTGGTGGCTTGGGAGCCTTCTACTTTGCCCCACCCTCACCAAATAAGGTGAGGCTGAGAGGCTAAGTCAGGGAAGGGGACTAAAGGAGGAACTGGAAATGGGATTGCCAAACGGACCTCCTCGGGAGCAGAGGCCCTCCCCCCACCCCCACCCTCGGAGTTCCCCATTTCTCCTCGCTGGACCCTCTGCAGTCTCTCCTCGCTCTTTAACTCTGGGCTCTCCATCAGGCACTTCCTGGTTCGCAGTTTCCTTTAGACTGGCGATTCCCTTCATTTCCAATATCCTGGGGGCTCAAGTATCTATTGAGCATCAGATTGCAGAGGTCGAGGAAGGTTTTTAGATTTTAGAGTTAAGGAAAGGCCCAGAGGAGCAGAGAAGTGATTTGTTCAAGGCCCTACAACAGAGCCAGGGCTAGAGCCCAGGGTGTCTGACTCTCATCCAGTGTGTCTGCTGCATCCCTTGCTTCTCCCAGATCCTCAGAACCCGGATCTTGGATTGCTGTTAGTTTCCCACCTGGTCTGTAGGCTCCCTTCCTCTTGAGCCACACTGCACATTGCCTGCTGGGAATTCTGCAACATTACCTCTCCATCAACTGCATTAACCTGAGACTTAACAGAGCTTCCAAGGCATTCCTATGTGGGCCCCACCCTGATTCCCTCTCCTCTATCTCTTGAACAAACTGTAGCCCAGATAAACTTCCCACTTCAGCCATTTAATCGCTAGGCTGGCCCGCGGCTGCCCTGCCCACCTCTCTCTCTGGCCAACCTACATCCTATCCACTGCAAGGCTTCACTCAGATTTCTCCAAGCTTTGGCTTCCAACAGTCCTCTTCAGGGCAGGACCAGGTGGTGACTTGTCTCCTCCAGCAGAAACCTGGACACACAGTAGGTATTCAGGAAGTGCTACAGAATTGAAGAGTTGGCAAGTTATGCCAGTCAACCATGTGTGCTTGCTTTTAACCATGTAAGAAATTAAAAGATGAGGACTTCCCTGGTGGTCCAGGGGCTAAGGCTCTTGCTGCAAAGGCTGGTGGCCTGGGTTTGATCCCCGGTCAGGGAACTAAATCCTGCATGCCACAACTAAAGATCAAAGATCCTGCTTGCTGCAACTAAGACCTGGTGCAGCCAAATAAATAAAATTTAAAAAAAAAGAGAGAGAGAAATTAGAAGACAGACATTTTGCCTCAGGTTTCCTCCTGAGAGGTGCTACAGTGTGGGAAAGGCCTATTTAGTACATTGTAAATGTTTAACAGTGATCGGAAGGGGAAAGGAAAGGAGGTGCCAGCCATCTAAGAGGCAGGAAAACGTAGCAGAACTCTGTTGTTTTAGTGCCATTTCCCCTGTTTGACAACCTGTTAACCTCATTCAACCTCGTGGCTCCATTCATTACTTTTAAAGATTTATTGAGAACTTACTTGGCGCCCAACACGTACTGGGTGCTACAGACTTGAGAGCGCACAGTCCTTTGAATGAGTCCTGGTCCCTCGGCACACCCTGAGAAATGCTGTAAAGGGAGTCCTGTATCCATAAAATGCTTAGGGTATTTTGAGAAGATCGTGATTTCTCTAAGCTAGTGCATTTTTTAAAAATCATAGTTTTTTACAATGTGTTAATTTCTATTGTACTGGGAAGTAATTCAGTTATACACACATTCTTTCTAAATATTCTTTCTGTTATGGTTTATCATAGAATATTGAACATAGTTCCTCATGCTACACAGCAGGACCTTGTTGTTTAACCATTCTAGATATAATAGCTAACATGTATATAGTCAGTGGATTTTTATGAAGGAAGTGACATTGAGCTGGGCCCTAAAGGAGACGGCAGAGAAGGGAGTGTGGAGGAGGGCTTTTCAGGAGAGAACAGACAGTCAAAGCAAAAGTGTGGGGGCCAGGGTACCCCAGTGGGGCTGGACTGTGGGATACTTTAGGAGCACCCTGGGGGTGGGTGGGGGAGATAAGACAGCCCTGGTAGACCAGCCCAGATCGTGCAGACCGTGGACACCAGGCTAAGGAGTGTGCACAGAGTGCCAGACCAGGTGAGCTGGCCTCCAGGGGACTTTGAGCAGTGGCGTGATCAGCCCGTAAGGCAGTTATTTGAGCAGAAGCAGCCCAGCAGCCAATAGCAGAGCAGGTCACAGCCAGATACCTGCCTTCAGTTTCACCTGGGGACTGCCTGCCTCTGGCTCTATTCCACCCCACCTCTGATCCATCCATGGTGACGATTCTAAGTTGTGGGCGCATGCTCAGTCACAGAGACGTGTCTACTCTGCAACCCCATGGACTGCAGCCCACGAGGCTCCTCTGTCCATGGGATTTTCCATGGCAAGACTATTGGAGTGGGCTGCCATTTCCTCCTCCGGGAGCTCTTGCCGACTCAGGGATCGAACCCCTGTTTCCTGCATTGGCAGATGGATTCTTTACCACTGAGCTACCTGGGAAGCTGGTTGTACTGATTAAATAACTCATACCACACTCCCCTCTGGTTGCCCTGCCTATCCCCTGCTCCCCTACACCGCAGCTGGACAGAGATTTGAACTCAAAACTGACCCTGGGAGTCAAGGTTTTCATCTCCGGCCTCCCCTCCCCCTCCACCCTCAGGCGGTTACAGCCGCCCCCACAGGAGACAGATTTGGAATGAAACCCAGCAGGACAGCCCCACAGGCTGAGTAGGACTCGGAAGCATCACTTCCCTTCAGGGAAAAGAGTCGAGGACAGAGAGAGGGAGATGGGGGAGGGGAGGAGAAACCTGGTGACCTCATGTGTTTGGGTTTCTGTCAGACACAAATAGTCTCTGTGGTTAAACAGAAGCAGGAGGCTGGGGGAGAAGAGGGCAGCCTCACCACCCCCTAAAACTCCCCTCCAGATCCTTCTCTCTAGACGCCGGACACGGGCAGGGGTTAACTCAGAGAAGGGGGCCTCAAGGGAGGCTGGAGTTGGAAACCCGTCAGAGGAGAGATGTCAAGAGGTCCAGCCCAGGGTGTGCTTGGGAGCTGGCTTCCTGCCCTCCACGCGCCTCTGGGTGACTTACTCCCCTCCTCCAGGCTGAGTACATTTGTCGATCAAGGCCGCCCCGGAGTCCAAAAGGCTGTCTTCCTCCAGCTTTATAGACCCAGAGTCCAGGTGTGGAGGCGAAGGCCCCAGCGACAAGAGCAAGGCCAGTGTCAGGCCTGTGCTCCCCCAATCCCCAGGCCTGCTGACCCCTGGCCAGCTCACTGGATTCCCCGAGTGTTTGTAAACACCTCCCATGCCCGCCCCGGGTGCAGAGAAGGGTTGGCTGCTCTTCCCTCTCACCCCGCCCTGCCGGGCGCTCTGACGGGGAGAGGAAGGCGGTTCAGCAGACAAGGTGCCTGGCAGGTTGAACTGGCCGGGTCAGCCGCCTGTGTTCCCAGAGCAGCAGAGCAGAGCAGAGGCCTGGGGCCTCTCCCTGGGCAGCGCCAGGCTTTGCAATGGGTCTCCAGCACGGATCTGCTCTTCCGCTCGGCTGGAAAGCTCTCCCTTTGTAAGACATTGTGCAGGTCCGGGCCAGGTGGGAGGCAGGGCTTGGGAACCACAGTCATCACTGCCCTGTTAACTTCGGCCTCACCCTCACCCCCCAACTCCTGTCCCCTCGGCATCCCCCAGCAGCAGGAGCATGACCTCAGGAGTCGTCCTGGGGACCCTGGATGTGCCAAGGTGCTTGCCCCCCACGGAGGATGAGACAGGGGCTGGCAGGGCTGTGTGTCTTTCTCCTTCGCCTCAGTCTCTGGGGTGTGGCGACAGCCATCCACACACATGACTCATGCATTGGGCGCAGCCCAAACAGCCTCTGGCTTCTCCTGCCCACTCGGTGGACAGAGTTTCCTTCAGAGAAGCAAGCACCCTTCCTGGAGTCAGTGAGCACCACACTCAGGCTCTTTTTGCTGTGCCCAGGGGGCTGGGAGGAGGTTGAAACCACGGCCAAAGTACCACTTCCCTCCAGTCTCCACAACAGTGGTACTTGGTTTAACAAAGCTTGCCTCACCGATAAAGCAAACGTATAGCCTTTCCAACTCAGGTCAGAAAAGGCCCCCAGATCCCACCGCTGAAAGGCTACAAGGAATGTGCAGCCCTCCCCCTCCCCCTTTCTGCACAAAGCTTTTCCTCCTGCCTTTTCTGGCCACACGAAGGCGTGCAGGATCTTGGTTCCCAACCAGGGATTGAACCCATGCCCCCTGCAGTGAAGGCGTGGAGTCTTAACTACTGGATCACCAGGGAATTCTCTCTAGCTTATTTCCAGGCTTCCCTCTGAGTACAGCACCAGGTTCCAATGAGTTTCTTTCCTTAAAAGCCCCCTGCTTCCTGGCCTTCGTCATACCTCTTACGAAGCTCTGAGCCTCTTTGGGAAATCCTATTCCTTACCCATCCTAAAATGCGTAACACCACTCCTAAGTCTGAATCATTCACTCTGGAGTAGCCTTCCTACCCCAACTATCCACACTCCAGGTTTGGGAATGCCTTTAGCCAGGAAGCATAGTGACACTAAACTCTTAGAGAACAGTTGGGGAAACAAATTACAAGAGTCTGTTCCATGGCACAATCAGGTCCTCCACTTCAAGTTTTCTTCAAAACCTTTTGGACCAGAAATACATACACATGTCCCTTAAACAGACATTCCTGAGAGAGGGTACCACCTAAACCCATAATGAGAATGAAAATATTGTCATAATCATTCATAATTTTAATACACATATGTATTGAAATCTAATATATTCAGGAAGGGCTTCCCTGATAACTCAGTCAGTAAAGAATTTGCCTGCAATGCAGGAGACCCCGGTTCAATTCCTGGGTTGGAAAGATTCCCCTGGAGAAAGGAAAGGCTACCCACTCCAGTATTCTGGCCTGGAGAATTCCATGGCCAGTCCATGGAGTCGCAAAGAGTCGGACACAACTAAGCGACTTTCAACAACAATATTCAGGAAATGAAAGAAAGATGCTTATATAACATAAGAACAGATTTTTTTTTTTTTTTGCTTGCTTGTTTTCTTTTTTTTTTTTTTAACTTTTTATTTTGTATTGGGGTATAGCCAGTTAACAAACAATGTTGTGATAATTTCAGGGGAACAGTGAAGAGACTCAGCCATACATATACCTGAATGCATTCTTCTCCTCCCATCCAGGCAAGAACAGATTTATTTTATTTTAGCCACATCTGGGATCTTAATTCCTCACCCAGGGATTGAACGTGGGCCCCCTGCATTGGAAGTAAACTCTTAACCACTGAACTGCCAGGTAAGTCCTAGGAACAGATTTTTGAAAATAAACTTTATTATAACATTACAACCAAGCTATAATCAAGGAAAGAAGAGAGAAATGTACTGTGAAGAGGGAAATGTACTGTAAATGTTATATGGAGAAACATACAAAAAAGGTGTCCAGCCTGGTGAATTTCACCACCCAGCTCAAGATGCAGAACAGGGTCAGCCCCTGTGGAATGTCCTCTTGGCTCACCCCCAGTCAGTTGGTGTCCTTCTTCCAAATGTAAGCATTACCCAGACTTCTGTCCCACAGATCAGTCTTGTTATTTTCTGAACATGACGTAAATGAGTCATACATTAGGTATTTATTTGGGGCCTGGCTTCTTTCAGTCAGTACTATGTTTAAGAAATTCGCCAACGGCGTTCATATAGCTGTCATGGGTTCATCTTTATCGTTTTGTAGTATTCCACGGTGCGACTATAGCACAGTTTTTCATTCTACAGTTGAACGTCTGGCTTCCAGAACTGACAGCCAGAGAATAAATTACTAGTGCTTTAAGCCACCAAGGGTGCAGCCACTGGAAACTAACACAGGCTTTGTTGCTGTTGTTTAGTCATGTCCAGCACTATGCAACCCCATGGGCTATAGCCCACCAGGCTCTCCTGTCCCTGGGATTCTCCAGGCAAGAGTACTGGAGCAAGCTGTCATTTCCTTCTCCAGGGGATCTTCCCAACCCAGGCATCAAACCTGCAGCTCCTGCCTGGACAGGTAGATTCTTTACCACTGAGTCACCACCTCTAGTAGGAATAAATTCACTGGACATTCTCGTATGTCTTTTGGTACATATGCGTAAACACACCCACACACCTAAGAATGAAATTGCTGGGTCACAGGGTGGATGTATGTTTAGCACTAAGAGAGATTGCCAAATCATTTTCCAAAGTAGTGATACCAGTGTATACTCCCAGCCACAATGTCTGAGAGACCCAGTTTCCCTGCCTCTTTGTCAACCTTTGTACCATCAGTCTTTCCTACTTTGTCATTCTGGTGGGTGTGAAGTGGTTTTCATTTGTACTTTCCTGATGACTAAGAGGGTTGTGAGCTTGTTTATTGACCATTTGGATATGGTCTTTTGTGATATGCCTGTTGATTTCTTCATATATATATATATATGTGTGTGTGTGTGTGTGTGTGTAAATTTTTTTAATTTTATTGATTTTTGGCTGTGCTGGGTCTTAGTTGCTGCTTGGGCTTTTCTCTAGTTGCAGCAAGGGGGGCTACTCTCTCGATGTGGTGTGCTGGCTTCTCACGGCAGTGGCTTCTCTTGTTGCAGGGCAGGGGCTCTGGAATGCGGGCTCAGTAGTTGTGGCTCGCAGGCTCTAGAGCAGAGGCTCAATAGTTGTGGCACACGAGCTTAGTTACTCTGTGGCATGTGGGATCTTCCCAGATCAGGGATCGAACCCATGTCTCCTGCATTGGCAGGCGGATTCTTTACCACTGAGCCACCAAGGAAGCCCTGCCTGTTTATTTCTTTCGTCCGTTTTTCTTTTCAGTTGTCTGTCTTATTGATTTGTAGAATATATATAATATATATGTGTATATTATACTTTTGTAAAAAAAAAATCTAATGCAAATATTCCCTCCCACTCAACGGTTTCCCTTTTCACTCTCTCAGTGGTGTTTTTGGTGAAAAGCGATTCTTACATTTAATGAAATCTGAGTTATCAATCTTTTATAGTTGGTGCTTTTGTATCCTATTTAAGAAATCTTTGCTGCCTCAGAGTCAGAAATATCAGCTCCTTTATAGTCCTCTAGAAGCTTTATTGCTTTACTTTCACTTTTAAGTTAGCAGTCCGTCTGAGATTAACTTTATTGTAAACATAATTTTTCAAAATAAAAAATGACTCATACAGATATAAAAATGAACAAATGTTAAAGGTTTACTTAATGAATTAAGAAGGAAAAGTGGCAAGGTATTTCAGCGTGTTCCGAGGTGAATCAAGAATAGACACGTGCACACATCAGGAATACTTTAATAAATGTGCAAAACTGAAGCAAAACCAGTTTTTTTAAGATTGAGGGTGTGTCCCTCCATCAGACAGAATTCATTTTCACGAGTTTTGTATTTCTATCAGTAATCTACAAGTTGCAGAGTTTCTGTTTGTTTGAAGAGGGTTTTTACTTGGCCTAGCAACACAGCATGCAGGATCTTAGTTCCCCAGCCAAGGATCAAGCCAGTTCCCATGGAGAGGAATTGTCCAGTCTTAACCACTAGATCACCAAAGAACTCCCTCAGAGTTCTAAAACAGCCACCATAAAATCAAAGTCAGATAACCCAGAGAAGATGTTACAGAAAATGCAGTTTTCCCTGAAGCACAAAATTTTCCCTACCAGATTGTATCAGATAGAGGTCAATCTTCCATTGGTCTATTAGTCTATTGGTGGGGGGAGGTATTTTTATATATTTATTTATTGTATTGAATGAAAGATTATTTAAATTCTATAGTGCTTTATAATTTTTAAAAGTTTCACACACATGATTTCATATAGTCCCATGATAACCCTTTTTTTAACCCTCTACCTCGTAGCTCAGTCGGTAAAGAGACTGACTGCAGGAGACCTGGGTTCGATCCCTGGGTTGGGAAGATTCCCTGGAGAAAGAAATGACAACCTATTCTGGTATTCTTGCCTGGAAAATCCAATGGACAGAGGAGCCTGGCAGGCCTCCGTCTGTGGGATCGAAAGAGTTGGACAAGACTGAGCGACTAAGGGCACAAAACACAAAAGCTCTACCCTTATATGGCCCCTCTGTGCTTCCCTCTCCGGACTAGTAACTACTGGTTCACTCTCTTTGAGTCTGCTTCTTTTTTGTTGTATTGACTAACTTGTTGAAAATTTTAGATTCCGTATATAAATGATATCTTATGGTGTTTATCTCTCTCTGTCTGACCTATTTCACTCAGCATAATGCCATTTGCACCAACATGGATGGACTTGGAGGGCATTATTAGTCTACTCTTGAACCAATGCCACACTGTCTTAATTATCATATTTTTTTTTAATACATCTAGATGTATAGATACCTAGATATCTAGGTATCTAGTCACATAAAATCTTCAGCTTTGTCCTTCCTTTGGTTAGATTTCTTGGTTATTCTTGGCCGTTTGCATTTTCATATACATTTTGGAATCCATGTTTCAATTCTTTGAAAAAATTTTTTATTGAAATTGCATTGAGTTGATAGATTCATTTTGGGGAAATTTGACATGTTTACAATATTGAATCTTCCAAATAATGAACAGGTTGAACTATACTTAAACCATCCTATAGAGCATTTATAAAGTGAGGACAAGGCTTCTCTGGTGGCTCGGTGGTAAAGAATCCACCTGCCAATGCAGGAAACACAGGTTCGATCCCTGGTCCAGGATGATCCCACATGCCATGGAGCAACATGCCAGGAAGCCACTAAACCCATGCAACTAAGAGTAGCCCCCACTTTCTGCAACCAGAGAAAAGCCCGCATGCAGCAATGAAGACCCAGCACAGACAAAAATAAACAAATAAATAAACATAAAGGAAGGAGGACCTCACAGTCTACCATCTTGAGATATTTTAATTAAGCATCATTAAACATTCATATTGTACGGGGAATGATCTTTATAAGGGTTAATCCAAAAACAGAGTAAGAGTAAATTCTTCTCAGAAGTTATGTCTAATAGAAAAAAAAAAAACAGAGGGAAACATATTTGATGATACTTTCCAAAATTTCATAAAGAAAGGGAGAAATGGTTACAGCATCGATGGTCCTTGATTAGATCTTTGGTCTCATGTAGGAAGACAAACAAAAATTTACAAGTTGAAAAAACTTTAGGCAGAAAATAATTTACACACAAACATTAAAATGAAACCACAGTAAGTTCTATGAGATATCTCTTGTCAGCATTTTTCAAGATGTTTTGACTAGCACTTCTATAAAATACAGTCTCCTCAGGACCTATAGGACTTAGTACTGTAAACTTCTCTGAAAGTAACATCCAGAGGATGAATAGAAGTTAAACGGATGAAGAATGGTCCAAGCAGAGAAAGCAATATGTGCAAAGGCCCCGTGGCAGGAGAGAGCAGCGACGGGAGGCATTGTAAAAAGGGGCTAATTGACTGGATCTAAAGAACAAGAACAATCGTAGCCTGCAAGGAGGCTGGAAGAGTGCTCAGAGGCCATGGCAAGAATACTTGTCTTAGGATCAGATTTGTGTTTTGAAAAGGTCACTGGCTAGAGTGGAAGACAGAGGTCAAGGGAGGTGAGTTAGGAGGCTACTGCAACAGGTCCAGTAAGAAGTTGTGGGAGGTGGATTGAGTAGCAATGGTGGAGAAGGAGGGAAGTGAATGCAATCTACAGACTGCAGGCAGTAATTAAAACCCACTCTGTTCCGTGCACTGTTTTAGGTCTTGAAAAAACAGCAGAAAATAAGACAGGCCCAGGTCCCCACCCTCCAGGAGGTTATAATCTGGCTCCAGGCTGCTGGCTTGCATAACTGTGTGGGCGACGGTGCCATTACTAAGCTAGGGAACACGGGAAGAGGAACCAGTTTCCATTTTGGACACGTTGAGTTTTGGGTACCTTTGAGACATCCAAGAGGATGGTAAACAGACTGGTGGAGAGGAGAGGTCTGGACTAGAAATGCATTTCCTTCATCAGATGTAAATAGAATAAAACCAAATATTCCTTATGAGGTTACTGTTAAAACACTGACTTTAAAGTTTTTATAAGCCTGGCTTTTTCGCAGAAAGGGTGAAAGTTGGCTCCATCTTTACCCTGAGGCCACATTTTCGTGACAGCACCATATAATTGATTTTCCCTCCCCTAAGCCCTTTATATCAAAGAAGGCAATGGCACCCCTCTCCAGTACTCTTGCCTGGAAAATCCCATGGATGGAGGGGCCTGGTGGGCTGCAGTCCATGGGGTCGCAAAGAGTCAGACATGACTAACTTCACTTTCACGCATTGGAGAAGGAAATGGCAACCCACTCCAGTGTTCTTGCCTGGAGAATCCCAGGGACAGCGGAGCCTGGTGGGCTGCCATCTATGGGGTCACACAGAGTCGGACATGACTGAAGCGACTTAGCAGCAGCAGCAGCAGCAGCAAGCCCTTTATACTGGGCTTCCCTAGTGGCTCAGATGGTGAAGAAACCACCTGCAATGTGGGAGACCTGGGTTCGATCCCTGGGTTGGGAAGACTCCCTGGAGAATGGAAAGGCTACCTACTCCAGTATTCTGGCCTGGAGAATCCCCGTGGACAGAGGAGCCTGGCAGGTTACAGTTCATGGGGTTGCAGAGTCAGACACGAATGAGCAACTACGCACAGCACAGGCCCTTTATAACTCTTCAAACCCTTTGCTATCTGTAAACATTGTCATAGGGTTTCTCCAGGGGCTCAGCAGTAAAGCATCTCCCTACAATGCAGAAGCTGCAGGAGACTTGAGTTCAATCCCTGGATCTGGAAGATCCCCTGAAGGAGGAAATGGCTGGAGGAGGAAATGGCAATCCCCTCCAGTAATTTTCCCTGGAAAATTCCATGGACAGAGGAGCCTGGTGGACTACAGGCCATGAGGTCACAAAGAATGAGACACCACTGAGCAACTGAGCGCCCACACACACACACAAATGCTGTCATGAACCCTCTGTATCTCCTTGAAATTCTACCTGAAATACATAACAATTGATACAATTAATACAATGTGGTTTTTTTTACTCTGTTAATATGACAGATTATCTTCAATGAATTTTCAAATATTGATCAAGCCCTACATCACTGGAATAATCTCCATTTGTTTGCAGTATATACATATATATATATATAATATATATAAAAGCTGAAAATGACACAAGGATTCATCCCAGATGACACCATCCTTGCCTACTGGATACTTGGAATGCAGTGAAAAAATTCAATATATATGAATGGTCAGCTACTGCTTATCTCTACACATGTAACGACACAGCCACTACATACTCACACACATGTCATTGTTTGTATTTACTGATAACTTTCCCTGTTTGTGTTGCTATTGTTTTTTCACATCCAGGGGTCCTGAACCCCTTTGTCAGCAGTAACAATGTTCATCAAAATCTGCTTTATGTTAGAATTATTTAAGCATGTCTATCCTTCATGAACTTATAAAAGGACCAAGGATTCTCTGATGGTCCAATGGTTAGGATGCTGCTCTCTCTCTGCCAGGGGCCAGGGTTTGATCCCTGGGTGGGGAACAAAGATCCCACAAGCCTTCGGGCATGGCCAAAGAAAAGATAAATAAAGGGTAGGACCACATCTAAATTTCATTGTTTTCCCTAATTCTGCATTTAGTTTTCTTCTCCCTCAGACACATTCATTCATTCCATCTACTAGTGGTCAGGATTTGCTTCTGTGCATATCTTAAGACACCTGAGACAAGCAGTTAAAATTGTGTACATAACACAGAGTCATTCCTTGAATACTTTAATTCCTAATTCTATTATCTTGCATGTGTGTATATATATATTACGTGTTAAGTGTTTGTGTATATATATCATCTACTTCTGTAAAGAAAATTCCAGGCGCAGATACACTTCTATTTAGACGTTAAAGAAACCAATATGGGCAGTGAGGTGAGAAAAGGAGTGGCCTGTGAATCAACAGCCATCAATCTTAATGTAGACACTTTAGCTCTGGAAACTTCAGCAGGTCCTTTAATTGTTTCCAGCCTCAATATTCTGCAAGGATGGTATCCAAAGATCTCTATGATCTTGAGTCTGTGCGTGCTCAGTCGCTCAGTCATGTCCGACTCCTACAACCCTATAGACTGCAGCCCGCCAGATTCCTCTGTCCGTGGGATTCTCCAGGCAAGAATACTGGAGTGGGTTGCCATACCCACCTCCAGGGGATCTTCCCAGACCCAGGGATCAAATCCTCGTCTCTTATGTCTCCTGCTTTTGTAGGCAGGTTCTTTACCACTAACGCTACCTGGGAAGCCCCTCTATGATCTTAGTCTCAAAAATTCTTTGAAATCCAGTTGTATGGCAAAAATGACTTTTCAACATTGAGATGTCTCTGACCACAGGTCTTTGGTTGAAGTACCTCATTGAAGGCAGGGAATTACTTCTAAGTATTTGATATGGCTATTCATCTTTTAAGACTGGAAAAGCAAAATAGAAAGTACTGAGGGTGTAAAGATTGATATGAAATCTTCTGACAGATTAAGCTGCTTAGAAAAGTGTCTCAACTCTTGTTTTAGAAATGGAAACCAAAAAAAAAAAAAAGAAATGGAAACCTTACAAGTTTAAAAAAAATATCCACTTATGGAAATTGTACCTATTTGTCACCAGTTAAAATTTTTTTCTGAGTGGGAAACAAGCCATAGCTTTCTGGCTAATTTCTTATTTTGTGTTTGTTGTTTGGTTATTTTCTTTTCTAATGAGAAGTTAAGTTGGTTACCTTTGTATAGAGGAAGAATACTCAGTTTTTCAGACAATAATTAACTTGTAAACCTCATAAATAATCGTTTTTTCATATTAATAAACAACAACAAAAAAATCTTCCGGTTTATAGATCTCAGTTCAGTTCAGTTCAGTCACTCAGTCATGTCCGACTCTTTGCAACCCCATGAATCGCAGCACTCCAGGCCTCCCTGTCCATCACCAACTCCCGGAGTTCACTCAGACTCACGTCCATCAAGTCAGTGATGCCATCCAGCCATCTCATCCTCTGTCATCCCCTTCTCCTCCTGCCCCCAATCCCTCCCAGCATCAGAGTCTTTTCCAATGAGTCAACTCTTCACATGAGGTGGCCAAAGTACTGGAGTTTCAGCTTTAGCATCATTCCTTCCAAAGAAATCCCAGGGCTGATCTCCTTCAGAATGGACTGGTTGGATCTCCTTGCAGTCCAAGGGACTCTCAAGAGTCTTCTCCAACACCACAGTTCAAAAGCATCAATTCTTCGGCGCTCAGCCTTCTTCACAGTCCAACTCTCACATCCGTACATGACCACTGGAAAAACCATAGCCTTGACTAGACAGACCTTTGTTGGCAAAGTAATGTCTCTGCTTTTGAATATGCTATCTAGGTTGGTCATAACTTTCCTTCCAAGGAGTAAGCGTCTTTTAATTTCATGGCTGCAGTCACCATCTGCAGTGATTTTGGAGCCCCCAAAAATAAAGTCTGACACTGTTTCCCCATCTATTTGCCACGAAGTGATGGGACCAGATGCCATGATCTTCATTTTCTGAATGTTGAGCTTTAAGCCAACTTTTTCACTCTCCACTTTCACTTTCATCAAGAGGCTTTTGAGTTCCTCTTCACTTTCTGCCATAAGGGTGGGGTCATCTGCATATCTGAGGTTATTGATATTTCTCCCAGCAATCTTGATTCCAGCTTGTGTTTCTTCCAGTCCAGCATTTCTCATGATGTACTCTGCATATAAGTTAAATAAGCAGGGTGACAATATACAGCCTTGACGTACTCCTTTTCCTATTTGGAACGAGTTTACAGATCTAGTTCCCTACAAAGTTTAGAAAATCTCTAGATATAAAACATTGTTTCAATAATGCTGAGATATTGCATATTGAAGGAATGGATGACTTAAAATTTAGGAGTCAGAAGTAAAGCAAAGTAGTGTTAGGAATGATCCTAGTCTTTCAATATCATAAGAATGTTGATTGATTTCATTTTGTACTAGTAGTAATAGATTATAACCTCTACCATTTGGACCACATGGAAAAGAAGGTGCTTGAATGAATGAAGAAAAATCTCTTGTGAAGAATAAAAAAAAAGACTGGAAGGGAAAATTGTGAGTTAAAACTGAAAACCAGGGCTGGTGCTGGAGGCTGTGAAGCATCATCTGGTTTGAAAGTGATTCTAGGAAAGGAAAGACCACCTGTGGGGGAAGGGGATGGGTGGTCTTACAGTTTGAGAATAGCTCAGGTTTGTTCCAGAGAAGGCAATGGCACCCCACTCCAGTACTCTTGCCTGGAAAATCCCATGGACGGAGGAGCCTGGTGGGCTGCAGTCCATGGGGTCGCAAAGAGTCAGACACGACTGAGCGACTTCACTTTCATGCATTGGAGAAGGAAATGGCAACCCACTCCAGTGTTCTTGCCTGGAGAATCCCAGGGACGGGGGAGCCTCGTGGGCTGCCGTCCATTGGGTCACACAGAGTCGGACATGACTGAAGTGATTTAGCAGCAGCAGCAGCAGGTTTGTTCATATCAGTTCAGTTCAGTCGCTCAGTCATGTCTGACTCTTTGTGACCCCATGGACTGCAGCATGCCAGGCCTCCCTGTCCATCACCAACTCCTGGAGTTTACTCAAACTCATGTCCATTGAGTCAGTGATGCAACCATCTCATCCTCTCTCGTCCCCTTCTCCTCCTGCCTTCAATCTTTCCCAGCATCAAGGTCTTTCCCAATGAGTCAGTTCTTCACAACAGTTGGCCACAGTATTGGAGTTTCAGCTTCAACATCAGGCCTTCCAATGAATATTCAGAAATGATTTCCTTTAGGATGGACTTGTTAGCTCTCCTTGCAGTCCAAGGGACTCTCAAGAGTCTTTTCCAATACCACAGTTCAAAAGCATCAGTTCTTCAGTGCTCAGCTTTCTTTCCATGAACAGTATGAAAAGGCAAAAAGGTAGAACACTGAAAGATGAACTCCCCAGGTTGGTAGGTGCCCAATACGCTACTGGAGATCAGTGAAGAAATAACTCCAGAAAGAATGAAGAGATGGAGCCAAAGCAAAAACAACACCCAGTTGTGGATGTGACTGGTGATAGAAACAAAGTCCAATGCTGTAAAGAACAATATTGCATAGGAACCTGGAATGTTAGGTCCATGAATCAAGGCAAATTGGAAGTGGTCAAACAGGAGATGGCAAGAGTGAATGTTGACATTCTAGGAATCAGCTAACTAAAATGGACTGGAATGGGTGAATTTAACTCAGCTGACCATTGTATATAATACTGTGGGCAAGAATCACTTAGAGGAAATGGAGTAACCATCATAGTCAACAAAAGAGTCCGAAATGCAGTACTTGGATGCAATCTCAGAAACAACAAAATGATATCTGTTCGTTTCCAAGGCAAATCATTCAATATCACAGTAATCCAAGTCTATGCCCCGACCAGTAATGCTGAAGAAGCTGAAGTTGAATGGTTCTATGAAGACTACAAGACCTTCTAGAAATAACACCCCAAAAAAGATGTCCTTTTCATTATAGGGGACTGGAATGCAAAAGTAGGAAGTCAAGAAACACCTAAAGCAACAGGCAAATTTGGCCTTGGAGTACAGAATGAAGCAGGGCAAAGGCTAATAGAGTTTTGCCAAGAGAACGCACTGGTCATAGCAAACACCCTCTTCCAACGACACAAGAGAAGACTCTACACATGGACATCACCAGATGGTCAATACTGAAATCAGATTGATTACATTCAACCTGATATATATTTATTATATTCAATCTTCTCCAAAGATGGAGAAGCTCTATACAGTCAGCAAAAACAAAAACAGTCAGCTGGGAGCTGACTGTGGCTCAGATCATGAACTCCTTATTGCCAAATTCAGATTTAAATTGAGGAAAGTAGGGAAAACCACTAGACCATTCAGGTATGACCTAAATCAAATCCCTTATGATTATACAGTGGCAGTGAGAAATAGATTTAAGGGACTAGATCTGACAGACAGAGTGCCTGATGAACTATAGACAGAGGTTCGTGACATTGTACAAGAGACAGGGATCAAGACCATCCCCAAGAAAAAGAAATGCAAAAAAGCAAAATGGCTGTCTGAGGAGGCCTTACAAATAGCTGAGAAAAGAAGAGAAGAGAAAAGCAAAGGAGAAAAGGAACAATATACCCATTTGAATGCAGAGTACCAAAGAATAGCAAGGAGAGATAAGAAAGACTTCCTCAGAGATCAGTGCAAGGAAATAGAGGAAAATAATAGAATGGGAATGACTAGAGATCTCTATGGCAACCCACTCCAGTATTCTTGCCTGGAGAATCCCAGGGACGGGGGAGCCTGTTGGGCTGCCATCTCTGGGGTCGCACAGAGTCGGACATGACTGAAGTGACTTAGCAGCAGCAGCAGCAGAGATCTCTTCAAGAAAATTAGAGATACCAAGGGAACATTTCATGCAAAGATGGACTCAATAAAAGACAGAAATGGTAGGGACCTAACAGAAGCAGAAGATACTAACAAGAGATGGCAAGAATACACTAAAGAACTATACAAAAAACATCTTCATGACCCAGATAATCACGATGGTGTGATCATTGACCTAGAGCCAGACATCCTGGAATGGGAATTCAAGTGGACCTTAGGAAGCATCACGATGAACAAAGTTAGTGGAGGTGATGGAATTCCAGTTGAGCTGTTTCAAATCCTGAAAGATGATGCTGTGAAAGTGCTGCACTCAATATGCCAGCAAATTTGGAAAACTCAGCAGTGGCCACGGGACTGGAAAAGGTCAGTTTTCATTCCAATCCCTAAGAAAGGCAATGCTAAAGAATGCTCAGACTACCGCACAATTGCACTCATCTCACACGCTAGCAAAGTAATGCTCAAAATTCTCCAAGCCAGACTTCAACAGTACATGAACTGTGAACTTCCAGATGTTCAAGCTGGGTTTAGAAAAGGCAGAGGAACCAGAGATCAAATTGCCAACATCCACTGGATCATAGAAAAAGCAAGAGTGTTCCAGAAAAAAATACCTATTTCTGCTTTATTCACTATGCCAAAGCCTTTGACTGTGCAGATCACAACAAACTGTGGAAAATTTTTAAAAAGATGGGAATACCAGACCACCTGACTTGCCTCTTGAGAAATCTGGATGCAGGTCAGGAAGCAGCAGTTACAACTGGACATGGAACAGACTGGTTCCAAATAGGAAAAGGAGTACGTCAAGGCTATATATTGTCGCCCTGCTTATTTAACTTATATGCAGAGTACATCATGCGAAATGCTGGGCTGGATGAAGCACAAGCTGGAATCAAGATTGCTGGGAGAAATATCAGTAACCTCAGATATGCAGATGACACCATGCTTATGGCAAAAAGTGAAGAAGAACTAAAGAGCCTCTTGATGAAAGTGAAAGAGGAAAGTGAAAAAGTTGGCTTAAAACTCACAATTCAGAAAACTAAGATCATGGCATCTGGTCCCATCACTTCATGGCAAATAGATGAGGAAACAGTGGAAACAGTGACAGATTTTATTTTCTTGGGCTCCAAAATCACTGCAGATGGTGACTGCAACCATGAAATTAAAAGACACTTGCTCCTTGGAAGGAAAGTTATAACCAACCTAGATAGCACATTAAAAAGCAGAGACATTACTTTGCCAACAAAGGTCCATCTAGTCAAAGCTATGGTTTTTCCAGTAGTCATGTAAGGATGTGAAAGTTGGACTATAAAGAAAACTGAGCACCGAAGAATTGCTGCTTTTGAACTGTGGTGTTGGAAAAGACTCTTGAGAGTCCCTTGGACTGCAAGGAAAGCCAACTAGTCAATCCCAAAGGAAATCAGTCCTGAATATTCATTGGAAGAACTAATGCTGAAGTTGAAACTCCAATACTTTGTCCACCTGATGTGAAGAACTGACTCATTGGAAAAGATCCTGACTCTGGGAAAGATTGAAGGCAGGAGGAGAAGGGGATGACAGAGGATGAGATGGTTGGATTGCATCACCGACTCAATGGACATGAGTTTGAGTAAATTCCAGGAGTTGGTGACGGACAGGGAGGCCTGGCATGCTACAGTCCGTGGGTCGCAAAGAGTCGGACATGACTGAACTACTGAACTGAACTGAACTGAATGTCTCTGCTTTTTAATATGCTGTCCAGGTTGGTCATAGCTTTTCTTCACAAGGAGCAAGTGCCTTTTAATTTCATGGCTGCACTCACCATCTGCAGTGATTTTGGAGCCCAAAAATATAAAGTTTTTCAGTTTCCATTGTTTCCCCATCTATTTGCCATGAAGTGATGGGACCAGATGCCATGATCTTAGTTTTCTGAATGTTGAGTTTTAAGCCAACTTTTTCACTCTCCTCTTTCACTTTCATAAAGAGGCTTTTTAGTTCTTCTTTGCTTTCTGCCATAAGGGTGGTGTCATCTGCATATCTGAGGTTATTGTTTGTAACTAGTATTAAGAAAATGACCACTGCCCTGATCAAATTTTGTGTGAAAGTTGAAGTCATCGTGCAGTGTATTGTTTTGACAGGAACAGCCCTGAAAGGCATCATTCCAAGTGTAAAGACAGGCAGATGCATAGATAGAAAATGAAACCAGGAAAGGATTGGCAGATAAGGACATTCCCTCTTTCTGTCTAGGCCTTGCTCGCCAGCTCTCTAGATTTGGAAGAGATGTGTGCATGTATCCTAAGATGGTAGCACTGTCTTAAGGTGGGCTAAAGACTAGGGAAGAGGCACCCCTCTAATGGAAAATGAAATAAAAATTCCTAAACTGTCACTTGGATGACCTAGTTCCCTGTTCTGCCTCCATTTGGCTTATCTCTTTAGAAATCATTTCACATGTTCTGACCTTCTGGGTTTAGAGCTTGAGAAGCTCTGCAGGGAGTTTTAAAGGAAAGGTCACCAGTCCACCACAGCAAAACAGTTAAAGGGACACAGCATCCCTGGCCCCCACCCCACCCTAAGGTTTGGTGGTAACAGCAGCAAGCTTAGAAAGATGCTGGGGGAAGCCCCAGAAGTGCCAGGGTGGAGGTCAAAGTCAAGGCTGTGCTGTTCTGTCACCTTTTCCCATAAGCAGATCCTCTCTCTGTCGTCAGCCATGGAAGATTCTGGATGTCATGATAGCTGAGGAATGGAGTCATTTTCTTATATTAGCACAAAGTTCAGCCAATATCAGAGCATCTAACCTTTCAGAGCCCTGTTTTTCTGTCTATTTATTTACCCTGTCCTGTTTCAAAAAGGACTTAAGGCTGCTTATAAAACCACATAACGAAGTTAAAGCACATAAATTAGATCAGTACTAGAGAAAGGCGAAGCAGAGAGAAAACACGAGTAGGGGCGTGAAACTGTGCTAAGAGTGAACAACAGCCCATGGAGCCCCAAAGTCACGCTGGGCTCTGGGCTCTTAAAAACTTGCTGAAGCTGTCAAACCAGTGTTGTTTTCATTCCCCAGAATCCTGTCATTGTTGGGGACAAAGCCCAGTGAAACAATCAAATCTGGATTCCCAGGACAGAAGCAGACCTCCTACCTAACCCGGTGCCCTAACCCATGGGGAGAGCACAGCCAAGTTCACCGACCAGTCCCTGCACAGGCTTTCCGGAACCTGCAATCACTGGACTGAAGCCTAAAAATTAAAAATACGTTTAAGGAGGGACTTCCCTGGTGGTCCACTGGTTAAGAATCCGCCTGCCAACAGAGGGGACAACTAAGCTGCTGAGCCACAGCTACAGAGTGTCCCAGCACCCTAGAGCCTATGCGCTGCAACAAGAGAAGCCATCGCAATGCGAAGACCACGCACCGCAATAAAGAGTAGCCCCCGCTCAATGCAATAGAGAAAGCCTGCATGCAGCAACAAAGACCCAGTACAGCCAAACACAAATAAATGATTTTTAAAAATAAGCTTGAGGAGATAGCTTTCAGGTGTTTTACTGTGGCATTGAAGATGCCTCAGAGCAGTCTGAGCTTTCGGCGAAAAGGGAGACTCCTAGCACCAGGGGAAGCAGGCAAAGTCATTGAGGCCACCTCCAAGCTGGATGGAGAATGAGTCAGCCTGGAGGGTGGAGGGCAGTGAGAAAACACCTCCAAATTTCCTGACCCCTCCTAAACAAGCTGCAGGTGGCCACCACCCAGGACTTCACCTGAACTGCATTCCAAAGACATCAGAGATGCCAACACACGTGGGAAGGACACCTGAGAGCAGATCCAGTCCTCCCCCTCCCTGGGGCCAGCTAAGGAGTTGTTTAGGGGTTGAAGAGGAAGGAGGTTCCTGTCTCCCCCACCCTCCTCTGCCTGGCCAGTGGAAGGAGAGAGGCTAGAGCTCCCCCACTTCTCAAGTTGAGAATTCAGGGTTCTTCTTCCCGGTTCCTAAGTTTGCTAAACAGCACCACCTACTGTCTCAAAAGTCAGGAAATGGGAGAGAGCCGATGTGTGTGAGCCTGGAAGAGTCCCGTTTAGAGAGGAATGAGTTTCCCTCTCACTGCACCCATGAGCCTCTTGGAAGAAGCTAAGATTGAGCAGGACAACCGGACAGGCCATGGAGATAGCTTTGTGTCCCCTGCCTACTCCACTCCAACCCCTCCTCCATCAAAACCCACTCATTTCTCAAGGCTTGATGCTCACTTCAACTGTACTGTTGGAGAAGACTCTTGAGAATCCCTTGGACTGCCAGGAGATCCGATCAGTCCATCCTAAAGGAGATCAGTCCTGAATATTCATTGGAAGGACTGATGCTGAAGCTGAAACTCCAAGTTTTGGCCACCTGATGTGAAGAGCTGACTCATCTGAAAAGACCCTGATGCTGGGAAAGATTGAAGGCAGGAGGAGAAGGGGATGACAGAGGATGAGATGGTTGGATGGCATCATCGACTCAATGGACATGAGTTTGAGTAAACTCTGGGAGTTGGCAATGAACAGGGAAGCCTGGCATGCTGCAGTGTGTGGGGTCACAAAGGGTTGGACACAACTGAGTGACTGAACTGAACTGAATGCTCACCCCATCCCCACACCAACCACATCAGCGATACCCGATATACTGTTGATAAGACAGGTCCTAAACCCAAATTCTGTCATTGAACTTCTGCACTTCCTGGTCGGAAGGGGTGGTTAGCAGCGAAGGGACTCATAGGGTAGACCGCCTAAAAGTTCTCATGGAAGATGTGTTGTTGCCCAGTAACTTTTTTTTTTTTCGGTAGTCGTAAAACACTCATAATACTAAATTTACATTTTTTAAAAAAATTTTTATTGGAGTATAGTTGATTTACAATGCTGTGTTAGTTTCTGCTGTACAGAAAGATGAATCAGCTATACATCTATATATATCCACTAGTTTTTAGATTCTTTTCCCATATAGGCCATTACAGAGTATGGAGAAGAGTTCCCTGTGCTATATACAGTATAAAATTCACATGTTTTAAGTTGTACTTCCCAAGTGGAGTAGTGGTAAAGAATCCTTCTGCCAATGCAGGAGACTCCAGTTCAATCCCTGAATCAGGAAGATTCCCTGGAGGAGGAAATGGCAGCCCATTCCAGTATTCTTCCCTGGAAAATTCCATGGACAGAGGAGCCTGGGGAGCTACAGTCCATGAGATCACAAAGAAGCGGGCACAACTGAGTACCAGCAAGCAAGTCCAGTAGTGTTAAGGACATTCACATTCTTGTGCAACCAGAATCCAGAACTCTTTTACATCTCTACCCTGGTATCATTTTTAATATCATTCTCCTAGGTCTAACCTCTATTCCCTGTCTCATAGCTCAAGTTCCTCTTGATTCTGAAAAAAAATATATGATCTTCAGATTTTTAAAATATTGTTTATTCATTTATTTGGCTGCCCCGGGTCTTTGCTGCTGCACGTGGGATCTAGTTCCGTGATTAGAGATTGAACCAGGCCCCCTGCTTTGGCAGTGTACTAGCCACTGGACCCCCAGGGAAGTCCCCACATTTTTTTTTTAAATTGATGCTATGAATCCCCATGCAAGGGCCCAGGAATCCTGCCCCTCAGAGGTAGCTGACTTTGTCTCTAAGGGAGGATTCAGGAAATGAAGACCACACTTAGGTACCAACCCAATACCCCAGTAGATTGGAGCTGCTGCAGACAGCACAGGTTTCTGCAGAACTGCCCTATCTCAAGGAGAAGGCAATGGCACCCCACTCCAGTACTCTTGCCTGGAAAATCCCATGGATGGAGGAGCCTGGTGGGCTGCATTCCATGGGGTCGCAAAGAGTCAGACACGACTGAACGACTTCATTTTCACTTTTCACTTTCCTGCATTGGAGAAGGAAATGGCAACCCACTCCAGTGTTCTTGCCTGGAGAATCCCAGGGACGGGAAAGGCTGGTGGGCTTCCGTCTATGGGGTCACACAGAGTCGGACACGACTGAAGTGACTTATTAGTAGCAGCAGCAGCCCTATCCCAGGAGGCATCTTCTAGTCCTAATGTTCTAAGGAGCAAGGAGGCCATTAGTTAATAAAAATGCTATCACAAGTACTGGAAAGACAATCTTATGTGCCAGTCACAGGCTTGACAGCACAAATATGTTCCTTGTGTTATGATACATTAAATTGGCAAAGTCAGAGAATAAAGCAAAATAAATACAAACTGCAGCAAGAAGTATAAAGGCAGCAAGAAGGAAAGGAAATGAGGTGTCTGCAGAGGAGGGGAGACCTTGCTCTGTAGGTTGTGAGTATTAGTCGCTCCGCCCTGTCCGACTTTTTGCTACCCCATAGATTGTAGCCCGTCAGGCTCCTCTGTCCGTGGGCTTCTCCAGGCAAGAATACTGGAGTGGGTTGACATTTCCGTCTCCAGGGGATCTTCTTGAACCAGGGATGGAACCCTGGTCCCCAGCATTGCAGGCTGATCTTTACCATCTGAGACACTAAGGAAACCCATACTTTATAGGCTGGTTACATAAAAACCCTTGAGTGTGTTGAGGGAGAGGAGTGGGGGGGGGGGGCAACATTTAAGCTGAGAGCTGGAGCCCATATGATGAGAAAGAACAGACCTTTCAAAAAGAGAAAGCAGGAGAGACTGTGCCAAGGCCCTGAGAAAGGAAGGCTTGTTTGTACTGGAGGAAATGGAAAAAGACTGGTGTGGCTGGTCAGTGGTGAGAAAGCTAGAGAATGGCGGTTAGATCTCAAATCACGGGATTGGATGAGGGTCGTTGTTAACATGTCCACGTCCACGAGAGAGGAGTAGGCTGCCCGGGAAGACCCTAGTGCCCAGGCAGGAGGAGAACCGCAAGTGAAGGCGAAGCCTGCTGGGGGCACTCACGAGCAGTCCTGAGCCCGTCCTCCACCAGGGCACCTACCCCCACAGCACCGCTGATCAGCCCTTCAGCCTCGTCTGGGGACACGAGCCCCAGCCTTCGAACAGGGTCCCAGACCTATTCCTAAGTAGAAAACGCCTTTCTCCCAGCCCTTGGCTCCCTTCTACTCGCCAGCGGGTGGTTGGCCCGGTAACCCTGCCACCTGCAGTCGGATGCTCTGCCCCGGGGTACCTTCCAGTTCTTCCAGGGTCCTCTCTGTCCTGGGGCCTCCTTGCTTGCCCCATCACAGAACCCCATCCTCCACTTTCCTCAGCCCAAGTTGGGCATCCTCCCAACCCTGCCTCCCTCCAACACACACACAGACATCCGGGATTTGGAGGCGAGCCTGGGGCCATCTCTACCTACAGAGAACTGGGTTTCCTAGAAGCAGCGCCCTGTTCAGGCTTCTCCTGGTACATTTGCAGCCACTCGCCGACCAATGAAAATCGGGAACAACCTCAGGTTTTCTTTCGGTGGAAGGTCTTGCTGGGACCTACAGCCGATGGAAAAAGGGAGAAGGCAGCCCCAGAAATGCTGGGAAAGCTTAGGGCACGCAATCACAAACTGCTGGACTCGGCGCCTGCAAGCGTGAGTAGAGCCTGGGGGACACTCGTCCCTGGATCCTTTGGAATCTTCTGGAATCCTGGCACACCCTGGCGGGGATAACCTTGGAGTCTCAGGGCACTGACAGAGGTGGATTCACTTGAAGACCAAGACCCTCCCGACGGGAGATGTAGGGGGAAAAGATGAGCCCACCATGGAATACTTCCTCCCTGGCGCCCTGCTCCCCAACACTCACACATCAGACAATTGAAGATGCCTGGGCCAGTGGTGTCCCCGGGAGGAACCTGCCTGGCACCAGGAAAAGCGGAACCGCAGTGTCGGTGCAGAATCGCCAGACCCAGAGCCTGAAACTTGGCCTCCCTGCAGTCTTGCCAGCCACAGACTGTTCATTTTATTTTATGTGCAGTGCAGCATGTGGGATCTTAGTTCTCCCACCGAGGATCAAACCCGTGCCTCCTGCGTTGGGAACCTGGAGCCCTAACCACTGGGCAGTCAGAGAAGTTCCAACCCGCTACCCTAGAGCGGTTGGTGGTGGCCACCTTCTCCAGCAGGGTTTTCCGGTCCTAAGAAAGCCTGTGGACCCCATCCCTCCCTCTTACGGTTCCTTCATCTCCTTGTCCTGATCAGCCCTCTGCTTAGAGGGCTGTATCTGCTGGGCAGGGAAGGCAGGGGAGGGGAGGGTGGGGGCTTGGGGGGCAAGTAGTTCTGCAGCTCTTAATTCTCTGCAAGGCAGGCGGTACACCTGGCTCTGGGCTCGTGGACCCTGGAGGCTCCTCTAGGGCCTAGCGGTCTCCCTCCAGGCTCTACTCTGGGTGCTTATTACCTCCTGGGGGTTGGGGGTCAAGAATGAAAGGGTGATGGAAGCAGCCTGCCTGGGGGAAGGCAGCACCCCGAAGCAGGGGGGTCAAGGCACCAAGGCTGGTCTGCAGCTCTTGTCAGCTGTGTGACCCAATCTGGACAGGTTACTGGTGCTCACTAACACTGCAAACAAGGATGATAATAATAATATTAACCTGCTTGAAATGTAATGAAAATTGAGAAGATGGACCTAAAGTGCTTAAATAATGCAGCTCCAGGTAGCATTCCACAACCATCAGCTATGATAGTAAAGGTCATTGTTACAGTCTGGACTCCTTGGAAGAATCAGATGCATTTCACTGACAGTTTACTCAACCCAAGCTCCCATGTCTCCAGTGTCCTACGCTGTGTTTCAAAGAAAGACTGGCTCCCAAGAATAAAAAGCGAAAAAATATTTCTTCCCATGTTATCACCACCCTAGTATGAAGAAATCCAAATGGAAAAATCACCCACCTCCTACTGTTCCTAACAAATCATTATTTTCAGTCTTTCATATTACTCCTGGCTTATATGCATGGAATTTTGTATTCTTGTTACTTATTATATAAGTATTTCCCTGGTTGCATGTAAGTGTACTGCCTGGTATTAATAACGATCATTTTAATGACTGCATAATATTCCACTAAGTTGATATGATTGCTACCCTATATCCTTATTGTTCATCTCTTAAGATGTTCACAAACTTTCATTAGTAATGCTGCTATGTAATCTTTGTTAATAAAACTTTTAAAGTAAAAGTTTAACTTATTTTAGGGAGTTCCCTGGTAGGCTAGTAGGGCTTCCCAGGTGGCTGGCTCAGTGATAAAAAAAATCTGACTACCAATGCAGGAGATGCAGGAGACACAGCTTCGATACCTGGGTTGGGAAGATCCCCTGGAGTAGGAAATAGCAACCCACTCCAGTATTCTTGTCTGGGAAATCCCATGGACAGAGGAGCCTGACGGGCTAAAGTCCATGGGGTTGCAAAGAGTCAGACATGACCAAGCATGCATGCCCACACTCTACACACCGGTGGGCTAGTGGTTAGGATTCCAGGCTTTCACTGACATGGCCCAGGTTCAATCCCTGGTAGGGGAAATTGAGGTCCTGAAAACCAGGTGGAGCAGCCAAAAGTAATAATTATTATTATTTTAATATTTTAAAGTTTATTTCTCCAAAAGCCATGCAAATCCAATCACCAAGACTCACCTCATATATATATACATATATATATATATATATAAGTAGTTTTTCATATAAAAGTTAAAATACACAAATATGAACATTATTTGTAATCCCATCAGTCAGAGATGCCTTAGAAGCATATCCTTCCAAACTTTTTTGAATATAAATATATATCGATATATAACCTGAAAGTCACTAGGATTATTTTATTAGGCTCAGGGGGTTGGGGAGAGCCTGGCTGAATAAATTCTATCTTTATGCTTTGAGGATGGTTAAAAACGCGATCCACAGGCACTAAGGGTTTTTCTAGAGATCTTCTGGCATTCAGGTTAGAAGCCCTTAGAACCTGGGACATAGGAATCTTCAAAAGACCTGAGAGAATAATCTTCATCTGTGGATAAACACCGACTCAAGAAAAATTCATCTTTAAGCACCAGGAAACCAAAGGAGATGACCCCACTTGCTCTATGAACTTGCTTGCAATCCTGCTCACTTATGAGATATCTAGACAGAATCTCTGCTTCCTCTCACAAGACTTACAATTTAGGGGAAAGGAACTATTTATTTTCCAGGCAGGAGCCCCCCAGCCTTTACAGATAGCTTTGGGGATCTTAAGCCCAACCCCATGAGGCTGTTCACTTTGTCTGCACTCCCTGTGAGAACAATCTTCAGGGAATTCAAAGAAGCTAAAAATGGACTTGCTGAAATCCTTGTGCTGTTACACTCATAGTTACAGTTTATTATAGTGAAAGGATACAGGCTGAAATTAGCAAAGGAAAAGGGTAGAAAGGATGGAATCTGGGAGATACCAGGCAGAAGCTTCCAGTTTCCTGTCCAGCTGTCCTGTTCCCGTTGCACAGACAGTGCTCAATTCTCCCAGCACCAACATGTGACAGTATGTGTGAGGTGTTGCCAGTGAGGCACACCAAGATTTTAGTATCCCAAGTTTTTATGGGGGGCTCAATCACGTGGGCATGCAGGGTCTGTATAACTGAACTCCTTAGTCTCCAGCCCCAGACACCCAACTGGCACAGAATGACCCAAGGGCTTCATCACACAAAGCTACTCTTGTCAGGCAGGAAACTCTAAGAGCTCAGACTTCATTTCTCAGCCACTGGTCAAGGGCCATTTCTGAAGTCCCTTAGAATATATGAAGTTTGGGCACTTAAGTCCTGCTGGGTTAACCTTTCCCTGAGACTTACTTGTTTACATGCCACCTTTTACGATTAGCTCCATTTTTACCGAGTGAGTTGTTTTTCCCCAGCTGGGGTGGAGGGTGTCATACCTGCTGGAGGTTTGCAGAGTTCTATGTATTAACAGACTCCCAATAGTCACATTAGTGGCCATAGTCCATAGGGTGGCAAAGAGTCGGACACGACAGAAGCGACTTCGCATGCCTACATGCAAGGCTGATTCTCCAACTAGATTGTAAACTTCCAGAGGAAATGAACTGGACTGTCTGCTTTTTACATAGCTTGTGATGCCTGTATGCTACAGTCTGCGTATTTGTATCCCCTCAAAATGTATATGCTGGGACTTCTCTGGTGGGCCAGTGGTTAAGAGTCTGCAGGCCAATGCACGGGACAAAGGTTTGATTCCTGGTCCAGGAAGATTCCACATGCCTCAGAGCAATTAAGCCCATATGCCACAGCTACTGAGATGTGCTCTAGAGTCCGTGCTCCACAAGAGAAGCCATTGCAATGAGAAGCCTGGGGACCACAACTAGAGAGCAGCCCCTGCTCACTGCAACTAGAGAAAGCCCATGTGCAGCCAAAATAAACAAATAAATAAAAAGCATAAATAAAAATGTTGGAACCTAATCTCAGACGTGATGGCATTGGGATGTCATTAGGTCATGAAGGTGGGGCCCTCGTGAACAGGGTTAGTGCCCTCATAAAAGAGGCCCCTGGGATCCCTCACTCCTCCCACCATGTGAGGCTGCAGCCAGAGCTGCTTATGAACCAGGAGATAGGCTTTCAGTAGGCACCAAATCTGTTGGTATAACTTGATCCCGGACTTCTCAGCTTCCAGAAATCTAAGAATCTTAATGAATTTCTGTTGTTAATAAGACACCCAGTCTATGATATTTTGTTACAGCAGCCCAAATGGACTAAGACACCAGATCAGGCCTCAGTATGGTATGTGAAAGTCACTCAGTCATGTCCAACTCTTTGCAACCCCATGGACTATACATGTCCTTGGAATTCTCCAGACCAGAGTACTGGAGTGGGTATTTCCCTTCTCCAGAGGAGCTTCCCAATCCAGGGATTGAACCCAGGTCTCCAGCATTGCAGATTCTTTACCAACTGAGCTACAAGGAAAGCCCAATATATGGTATGCCAGGTGCTCAACAAGGAGATACCAGGCAGAAGCTTCCAGTTTCCTGTCCAGCTGTCGTGTTCCAATTGCACAGACAGTGCTCAATTCTCAATGCTCAATATGAGATAGTCAATGAATGCAAACATTCCCTTCTTCTCTGGGTCTTTTTTACCCCTCTTTGCTGAGGCCAGGCCAATGCTTTATAGATAGATGGGGAGAGAGAGAGTGCTCTGCAGAGAAATGAACTATAGCAATGAATAATCAGCACAGGACTTTTGTAAAGACTAAAGCTTTATTCCAATCAGGGGTCATTTACTTTCAGAAGCTATCTCTCTGAGTCCTTTGTGAAGCAGACAGCCTCATTGATGCTCGAAGTGATGTAATCTATGTTGTAGGAATTGATACAGGTGAAGTTGATCCGACCATTCTTAGGGATATAGATATGCTTTTCACTGATCAGGTATTCCACCTGTTGGGCTGGTGACGACCATAGGGTCTCAGATCCTAGGGTGGTCCCATCCCGCTCCCCTCTAGCCCAGGGTGAATTATGGACAGTAGGAAGTGTCAGTATTTCTGGGGAGCCACAAGGGTCCCAAAGCAGCTCCACTTTCCTCAGGAAAGAATCAAAGTCTGAGGTGAAGCTAGGGACGGGTTACCTGGTCCATGAAGTTTATGCTCAAATACAAGCCCAAATCCAAGGTCAGAAACGAGAGAGCTGTCCCTTCCTAGGTACTTACAGTTGAGTCCAAGATAGCTGTGGGACCCTTTCTGCTCAGTGATGTGATCCCAGGAGCCAGGGGTTCCCAGAAGCCGGAGCTTCTCCTTCACCTTTTCCTTGGTCATCATGACGTTCTCTACAACCCCTTCCAGACTCTGTCTCCTGCCAAGGGAAGGACAGCAAGAAATGGAGAGCATAAGGTCTCCCCAGGCTCTCGACCTCTTCATTGCCTTTCCCCTCTTCTCCCTTCAAGAGTAAGCACCCATCTGGGATGGTTATAAACAGGAGGGGGTTTCAGCCCATATTAATGTAAGCAAGGGAAGCAGACTCTCCGGCCAACTTTGCCAGAGAAGCAGGTCCTTGGTGCTTCCTCATCTCCTCTTGCCACCTGAGAGCATTCAAACAATTCAATAATAAGCTGACCTGTGCCCCCAAAGAGCATCCCGTTACCCACTCCCCCAACCTTCAGCATTGCCACTGGGGCTCCTCAGTGAAAGAGGCAACGTGGGCAGGAAGGGAAGTAGCCGGGGCATCCTGTGAGTCAGCGGGTCTGCGGGAATGCGGAGCCTCTGCCCACCCGTCCTGCTCCTCTCCCTGCCTTACCATTCTCCCTGCATAGCAGGGTTACAGAGGACAGAGGTGATGATGCGAGCGCCCGTGGTGGGAGGGTTTAGCCACAGGGCCCGCGCAAAGTTCATCAGCTGGGAGAGGACGCGCAGCAGGAGCTGGTTGTCGAGGGTCACCACCACGAGAGTGCCCACTCCTTCATCTGCAGCGATGGGACAGACGGCCTGTTTCAGCACCCCCACCGCTCCTGGGCGGTGCCCTCAGTCTCTGCCTCCAGCCTTGCAGAGGGATGGGACAGACGGCCTGTTTCAGCACCCCCACCGCTCCTGGGCGGTGCCCTCAGTCTCTGCCTCCAGCCTTGCAGAGGGATGGGACAGACGGCCTGTTTCAGCACCCCCACCGCTCCTGGGCGGTGCCCTCAGTCTCTGCCTCCAGCCTTGCAGAGGGGAGGGCTGGACGACAGGGCCCTCTGCCCAGCCACACCAAGAAGGCCCCATCCAGGCCCCGAGAAGTAGGTGCAGGCTCTTCTTGCCAAGAAAAGTAGCTGCAAGTAAGAGTCTTAAAGGTGGAAGGCAGCCCCTCCCTGTGGTCCAGTGGTTAAGAATCCGCCTGCCAATGCAGGGGACACGGGTTCAATTCCTGGTCCAGGAAGATTCCACATGCCACGGAGCAACTAAGCCCCTGCACCACAACTACTGAGCTTGGACTCTAAAGCCCGGGAACCACGACTCCTGAGCCCCTGTGCCCTAGAGTCAATGCTCTGCAACAAGGGAAACCACCGCAGTGAGAAGCCCGTGTACTGCAACTAGAGAAAGCCCAAGCACAGCAACAGAGACCCAGCACAGCCAAAAATAAACAGATTGCAAAAAGTCTTTTTTTTTTAAGGTGAAAGGGACTTGAAACATCGCTAAGTCCCAGCCCCTCATCTTCCAGTTGAAGAAACAGAAGCCTAAGGGGTATGAGATGATTTACCCAGAGTCAGCTTTAGCAGCTGAGCTGAGACCGTACCACAGACCCTGATGTGTAGCTCAGTACCCTTCCCTCTGCCTCCAAGGTGCCCTGGGGTGCTCCGGGGCTCCGGGCTCTCTCCAGAGGGCAGGAGACGTCAAACGTGTCCTGTGCCCCAGCTGTGGCGCCATCAGGCCCTCCCTGCTCCCCCTGCCCACGACGTACCATAAATGCCAAAATTCTTGGATAGAGACTGGCTGCAGAAAAACTCAAAGCCTTGAGACACAAAGTAGTGTAAGAATCTAGCATCCTCCTCCAGGTCACCAGTGGATAAACCTTGATAGGGAATGTCAAAAAATGGAAATATCTCCTTGCTCTGTCGGATAAAAAGAGAATGAGAAGTGGGAGGGACTCCTGGAGGCATGGGAGGTGCTGAGACAGAGGAGAGCCGGGCGGGAGGTGCACTCACCTTCATCAGGGTCATCAACTGTGTCCACTGACTAGGGGTCAGCTGACAGTTGCCCATACTCCCGATCACAAAGACGCAGCCATGCGGGGCATGCTGCAGGGAAAGACTGTCCTGTCGGTGCCTCCCGGACCACACAGGTCGTGACAGGGGGACGGTGGGAGAAGCCATCCTCCACGTGGGTTCCTACTAAAGGACTGTGAATCTGAGCCTATAAAGGGTCTTGGATGACCAGAGTCGGGGTAGAGGGGGTGATTAGGAGAAAAGGGAAACTGTAAACCAGGTCTGGGGAGACACTGCTGAGAGCGGGGGCACCTCTACCTTCACCACATCGAGGAGCATGTTAGGGTCCAAGCACAGATGCGCAGAGTCCCAGAAGGTGTGTTCATAAACTGTAAAGCCCATGTCCTGGAAGATGAGTCCATGAGGTTCTGTGGGAACACAGCACCCCCTGCCACCAGCTGGCACGCGAGAAGTGGAGAGATGGGAGGCAGACACACCAGAGAACGGGGTCCGGGGGCAGGGGAGGGGGATGAGTCGCCAAAGGGAGGACAGGAACAGGAAAAGGACAAGGATACCGCAGCCCGGCGACCATTTTTCCCAGGACAGAGTGAGGAGGGAGAGCGGTGAAGACTGCAGGTGGTGGGGTGGGAATCAAGAACGGGGCGGGGCCAGGGGCTGCCACTCACCTTTTTGAGAAGAAACGATGTAAACTATCTGAGAACTCTGACACCAAGATTTGAGGAACTGAGCCCCGAGTTGGAAAGCGCCGCTGTCCCCGACGGTTTGCACACCCCCTGCCTGCCAGCAAAAAAAACGGTGCCAGTGTCTCCCAACACTGGGGAAGGAGGACCTTGCTCTAGGAGGTCAAGGCCACGTGCTCCCACACGTGCACCTCCACTGACTCATCCATCCGGGTTTACTGAGCCCCTACTGGGTGCCAGACACTGTGGTGGGCACTTGGGATACGTAAGGGAATGGAATGAACCCCCTCCACCCCTTGTGGTGCTCACGTTCATACCAGGCATGGGCAGCCTTTGTCTGCAAAGGACCAAACAGTCAATATTTCATGCTGAAATGGCAACCCACACTCCAGTATTCTTGCCTGGAGAATTCCAGGACAAAGGAGCCTGGTGGGGTACAGTCCATGGGGTCCCAAAGAGTTGGACACAACTGAGCTACGATCACTTGATCACTCGCTCACTCAGGTCGTATAACTACTCAACGCTGCCCTTAGCACAGAGTGCCACTCTTGACAAGTAAATGATTGTGACCATGTTCCAATAACATTTTTCTGGACACCAAAATTTGAATTTCATGTCATTTTCATGGGTCCCCAAATATCACCCCTCTTTGATTTTTCAACCATTAAAAATCATAAAACCATTAAAAAAAAAAAAAAAAGAGTGATGGTATATCAGCACCACTTCAGGTTCGGATCATTCCCTTCTTGAAAGAGCTGGCACCGCAGCAGTGGGGGCTGGTGTGGAGACCCCGGCTTTGGGTCTTGATCCCGGCTCTGTCCTCCAATGCAAGGACTTGGGTCACTCTGAACTTTGCGGGGCCCCTCTAAACTCTTTTCATGTTTGCGATTGTACAATCCCAGACCCCCAGTCTCTACTCCTCGTGTCTCAGTGAGCGAGAGAAGGGCCCTGCTTCTCACCCTGTTCTCCACAATGACTTGGCTGTTCTTTCCAAAGAGGAGGTTCAGGGAAGCCTGGACGAATGATTTCATGCCCATCACCGGCGTGTACTCATAGTTCAGGGAGGGATCTTGGGCAATCTGCATTCGAGTCTTGCGCACCACGGAGGACACCCAGGGTCTGCCTTTGCTGGTCATGCAGACTGTGACGGGAAGGGCAGAGGGGTCTCTGGAGGCCCACCGCGGTGCCTGCAAGCTTGTGGGCTCTGCAGACAGCCCGCGAATACTGTCCTGGTTCTCCTGGGGCTTTGGGAAGTTGCCTAGGAAAAGACAACTTTCCTTTTCTTCCCTCAACCCCTTTATAAAAAACAATGTGTTGTTAGTGGGTATGTCTAATTTTCATCTTTTTGGAAAAGACAACAGAAACCTATGCCATTTTAAAGGGCAAAGATGATAGACAATGGGAGAGTTATAGGTTGGGCTTCCCTGGTGGTTCAGACGGTAAAGAATCTGCCTGCAATGCAGGAGACCCAGGTTCGATCCCTGGGTCGGGAAGATCCCCTGGAGAAAGAAATGGCAACTCACTTCAGTATTCTTGCCTGGAGAATCCCACGGGCAGAGGGGCCTGGTGGGCTATAGTCCATGGGGTTGCAAAGAGTCAGACATGACTGAGTGACTAACACTTTCACTTTGCATGTGGGACTGAACAAAGGTGACACTGACTTTCACCGTGGCAAGGGCTGGCTGCATCCCCGAACAGTTTAGGGGCCATTCCTGGTTCAGGAGCAGAGGAGGGAGAAGGGGAGAATGAAGAGGCTGTAGGAAAGGCAGTGTCCTCATAGGCTCGAGCACAGAGCTGGGGGAAAGGATACATGTGTGCTACATTGATTCAGTCGTGTCCAACTTTTTGAGACCCTATGGACAGTAGCCCGCCAGGCTCCTTTGTCCACGGGATGCTCCAAGCAAGAATACTGGAGTGGGTTGCCATGCCCTTCTCCAGGAGATCTTCCCAACGCAAGCACTGAATGAACCCTGGTCACTTACGTCTCCTGCATTGGCAGGTGGGTTCTTGAGCGCCACCTGGGAAGCCCGGGAGAGGATACAGCCCTTATCAAATGCCAGGAACCCGCAGAGAAGGGCAGAGGGCCCAGACCCACCCACGAGGTTTTCTGCTCCTTTCCCCTCTAGGCAATTCTGTTCACAGCAACAGACCTCTCTGTCTAGGGAGGTTTGTGCTCTCTCTACCCCTCTGTGGCAGTGGGAACACTGCCCTCCTAGAGGCGGTCATGGCACCCTGCGTCTCAAACGACGAGGCTTCTACCTTTATAGGCCAGGAACATCTTGTTAGGGTTGTCATCTTGCTTGTAGGTCTTGAGCAAGCTGCCCTCTAGCTTCTGGGCCATAGGCACATCTGTGAACACAGACAGAGTGGGCATCGCTGAGGGAAAATAGAACCAGGACTGTGCTTCTGCTCCTGAGTTTTTCTCCTGAAGGCTCCTGCCTGCAGCCGGCCTCCAAGTCTGGGCCACCCAGATCTGCCTCTTTCCAGAATCTTGGCGGCAACCGGTCACCAGAGCAACAGAACCCCATCACTCACTGTGTCCATGGTGGCCCTCCCCAAGGGCTATGGGAGTATTCCAAGACGCTTGGGAAGGACCCTCTGAGAGACTGGGCTGGAGGAAGTCACAGTGAGGACCTAGAATTCCCAGGCGCATCTCCCTAACTCACTGCCTCCTCTAGTCACCTAATCCACCAATACATTTTTTTGGGGGAGGGGGGCTGCACAGCATGTGGGATCTTAGTTTCCTGACCAGGGATCGAACCAGTGACCCTTGAAGTGGAAGCACAGAATCTTAACCACTGAACTGCTCATCTAAAATAACAGATCAGCCCCTTAGAAGACGTGGAAACACAAGCAGCCATGAGCCCGGACAGGACTTCTTCTGCAGACGTGAAACCTCAGACCCAGCAGTAATGTGAGTCTAGGGATACATTTAAAAAGCTTCTACTTTCATTTTACTCAGGAGTCCAGGTGTTTAAAAGAAAAGAAAAACAACACTGCTTTCTTCCACAATTATTTTCAAGAGTCCTATTTCTAGAAAGAGTGTAATTTGCCATTCCTGCTGTTGTCTTAGTCAGTCATGTCCGACTCTTTGCGACCCAATAGACTGTACCACACCAGGCTCCTCTGTCCATGGGATTCTCCAGGGAAGAATACTGGAGTAGGTTGCCATTTTCTCCTCCAGGGATCTTCCCGACCCAAGGATTGAATCTGAGGCTGCATTGCAGGTGGATTCTTTACCACTGAGTCACCAGGGATGCCCATTAAGACAATCCTATTTCTCTGTTATTTACAGTGAAGTCTTCTACATTTACTAACTCTTTCAGTGGTGTCCCAGCAGCAAGTGTAGAAGGCAGAGATCAAGGGCAGAAAGCGTTGGCCTCTGTAGGATGTCCTATATATATTCTTTTCTTTCAAATGACTCTGTGATTGTTACAGATGTAGTTGGTGTCTCACCCAGATACCTTTACCAGCCCTGCTGGTGGATAAGGATTTTCTTTCTCATCTACCGTCCAGATTGTTCTTGGCAACAGGACACCACCTGGCAGGTTACACTCCCACAGGCAGCAGCAGCCAATTACTACCTGATCTTGCATACAAAAAGCCAGCCGTGGGACTTCCCTGGCCGTCCAGTGGTTAAGATCTCAAGTTTCCACTTCAGAGAGCACAGGTTAGATCCCTGGTGGGGGAATTAAGATTCCCATATGCCTTGGTGTGGCCAAAAAGATTTAAAGATAACAATAATTTAATTTAAAAAGTCATTCCTCTTGACTTGGGGGCTGCACGTGGCTCATTTTGCACTTCAGGGCCCATCCCCCAATCAGGCCATGGCTAGACTTGCCCCAGGGCCCCTTGTGTGGCCCCCTCCTCTTTACAATCCTGCTTCCTTCACTTCCTTGTGGGTTCCTCCTACAGAGCACTCCCTCTGCAAACCACATGCCCCAAATCCTTGTCTCAGCCTGTGTTTCCAGGGAACCTGCCTTGAGACAAATGATTGTGCAAGTTATCCCTATTACTGCAGAAACCTTTGGAAGCATTTATTTTTGGCTATGCTGGGTCTTCATTGCTGTGCTTGGGCTTTCTCGTGTGGCGAGCTGGGCTACTCTCGAGTCGTGGTGCGTGAGCTTCTCATTGCGGTGGCTTCTCCTGTTGCAGACCACAGGCTCTAGGGCATGCGGGCTTCATTATTTGCATCACGGGGGCCTAGCAGTTGTGGCTCCAGGGCGCTAGAGCACGGGCTCAGTAATTGTGGCACACGGGCTGAGTGGCCTCTTGGCATGTGGAATCTTCCTGGACCAGGGATTGAACCCGTGTCCCCTGCATTGGCAGACAGATTCTTAACCACTGGACCACCCAGGAAGTCCTGTAGAAACCTTTAAAACTTAAATATATATAGAACACAGATGTCTACAAGCAACCTACAACCACAGTTAACCTTTTGGTGTACCCTTTCTGGTTTCTTCTCTAAGATGTTTATATTTTAAGATGATGGATATCAAAAGCACCATGTCATTTTTCATCATACTTTTTTCATTTCACATCTTGGTTGTGAGGATTTAATATCTGTGCCAATGAGAATTTTTTATGCGACAAGAAACAACAACAACAACAAAACCATCCCAAACTAGCATGAACAGGAGAAGGAATTCATTGCCTCTGTAAGTGGGCAGGCTCAGGTACATCTGACTTCAAGCATCGTTCAGACCACAGTGTAACGACTCGTCAGGGTTCCAGCTTCATTCCCTGTAGTTCCCTTGGCTCTCCTTTTCTGGAGGCTTCCACTTTGTTCTTGGGGTGACTCTGGCCGTGGGAGCAAAAGCGAACGTAGCACTGACGCAAAGGATACACATTTGAACAATTTCCATTGCAGCTCTATTTGCAAATAAGCTAAATGCTGATTACTGAAGGAATGTTTACACTGGAATATCCATATAATAGAATTCTGTGCAGCAGTTAAAGGCAGCCCTACAGATACAAATGTGTAATAATATCCAAGATACATCATTAGGAACAAGGAGGTACACGTGGAGAGCAAAGTAGAGACCACTTCGGGAGAAATAAAAGATCATTTGCATGTATATGCACAGAGAAGCTCTGGAGGGGTGCCAGAAGAAGCAGGTAACTGTGATCACCTCTGGAAAGTGGAACAGGCTGGCCGGTGGACGAGAACAGGAACTAACGCTGACTTGCTTTCCACGGCATCCTACTTCATCCCTTGGAAATGTTAGACCACATGCAGATGACTGTTTATTTAGAAAGTGTTTTCAAACAATAGCTGCGGCACTATCCAGAGGAAGAGAGAGCATCTCTCCTCTTGGCTCCTTGCAAGAACCAGTAAGTTTCCCTCCCAGAACCCCCCACCTCCTTTCTCTCGACTGCACCAAGTCAGTCACTGGCCCATCCCTGACCTTATCATGGCCGAGGATGGGACACTCTGGTGAGTGTAACCCAACCACCTAGAGCTGAGGGGTGTGTTCCTCCCTCCCAAACTGCACAGCTAAGAATGGACAGAACTAGGCGAGCATGCTCAGTCGTGTCCAACCCTTTGCAACCCCATGAACTGTAGCCCACCAGATTCCTCTGTCCACGGGATTCTCCAGGCAAGAATACTAGAATGGATTGCCATTTCTTTTTCCAGGGGATCTTCCTGACTCAGAAATCAAACCTATGCCTAGAAGAGTTCCCTAAAAGAGTTTCCACAAATTGTCAGAAATGAGAGAGGGGAGAAGGGGTGCTGGGAAGGAAGTCAGAGAGTGTTCACAGAATTATCCAAGTCTTAAGAATCACCATCTTGGAAATTCCCTGGCAGTCCAGTGGTTAGGGCTCCAAGCTTTAGGGCCTGAGTTCAATCACTGATCAGGGAACTAAGATCCCATAAGCCATGAGGCATGGCAAAAAAAAAAAAAAGAGCCACTCTCTTTTAATTTTTTTTTTAATTATTTATTTATTTGGCCACATCAAGTTTTGGTTGCAGCACACAGGATCTTTAGTTGCTACATGTGGGATCTAGTTCCCTGACCAGGGATGGAACCTGGGCCCCCAGCAGTGGGAGCATAGGGTCTTAGCCAGCTGGACTACACAGAAGTCCCAAGAAGAAATACCATTTTTAATGTTTTTTTTTTAAAGACTATTTATTTATTTTTTGGCTGCATTGAGTCTTAATTGCAGCATGTGGGATCCTGGGGACTGAACCCTAGACTCCTGGGTTGGGAGCTTGGAGTCTTAACCACTGGACCACAAGGGAAATCCCAAGAAGAGCTGTCATCTTTAACGGCTATTTTTATGTTCGTTGGCCTTGTGCTTCCAAATCTGTCCAACATCCGTATCCCAGCAGAGACAGTGGGGAAGTCTCCTCTCTGGACTCTTGCAGGCTACAGAGAGTGACAGCCAGCAGGGAGTAACGGAGGTGGTGGTTGGCTTGTGCCTTGAGGCTCTACCCTGAAGGTGATCAGCCAATAACTGGGGACAGAGTGCTCGTGGCCCAAGTTCCATCCCTCACCAGCCCAGGTACAGATGTGGTTACATAAACTAGAATATCCTATCTTTTCCACAGACCACAGGACCACAGGCCTGTCTTAGTCTTTACCAGCTGTTTCTGGCCATTCCTGGGGTGTTCTCAAGTGACTCGGGGCTCACCCTCACATTCATCCAGTCTTACCCCCTCATTGACACTTGTTTCTTAGCCTGCCATTGGCTCCAGCACTTCCACATTGCACAGGGACTGGCAACCACGCTGACAATCATGCGGTATCAGTGTGGACGCCAAGGGTTCATTCTTCTGAAGCCTCTCAAGCCACAACACCCACCTACCAAAGCAGCCAGCACACACCTGTCACCCTCAGCGTCCACTGAAAATCCTTCATTCTGTTTTTACCTGCCTCCCCTTTTTGGCCACAGAACCGAGACCCTAACTAGAGCTTCGTGGTGTTTGAACGGAGGAGGGTCTTTGGTCCTAGGCAGCCTGGCTTTCCATCTTACTTCTTCCCCTTAGTACCTACAGGGCCTTCGGTAAGTAATTTAAAATCTCTCCATCTCAGTATATGCATTTTTTTTTTTTTAATTTGGCTCCACTGAATCTTAGTTGCAGACCGTGGGATCTTCGATCTTTGTTGGGGCATGCCAGATCTTTTCGTTGTGGCACATGGGATCCAGTTCCCCGACCAGGGATCAAATCTAGGCCCCTTGCACTGGAAGTCTCAGCCACTGGATCACTAGGGAAGTCCCAGTATATTTATTTTTAAATCAGGAAAACAAACATTATAGAATTGCGTGACAGTTATTATGGAAAGGGATTTGTCCCCTGGGCCATCACAAGGAGAGAAGAACTATAAACATAAGACCTAAATGCAAGAATTTCTGATTATAGAGTTTATACTATAGAATTCTTGGGAGGTCTCTTGAAATAAAATGGACATTTGAACAAACTAGGGCTTTGACATTTCCCCCCAGAAAATTGCAGATTCCGGTAACCACACTCACAGAAGCTAGCTGCTAAAGCAGAACAGCCCCCTTTACCAACCCACTCCCTAAGCAATCTTTACTTAGCCACTCTCAGGCTCAGCCAGGGAGACCAAAGGATAAAGGAAATTCCTGATAGGAGGCTGGGGGAAAAGGACACCCTCATTAACTGACCTCAAACACTCACTCTAGTGCCAGGACACTTTATGTCCATGTCCACACAGTTGTGGGGTGTGCTGCTCTGGGACCAGGGACTGCTGTACGTCACTTCCCTTTCCTGCTTTTCTAAATGGGGGCCTTATAGCAGTTTTCCTCCAGGCACGGAACACTGGGTGTACTGAGGAGTGGGTAAATTCATTTTGGGTATGTAAGCTACAGCGTCATACGTAGCTACTTTCAGATGAAGAAAAGGCACCTCACCCGGAGATCCTAAACTCCACATTGGATGTTGGATGTGACCTGAGTTGTTCCCTTTAGGGAGAAGACCATGAGTTTCTTTGATGTAGGAAAACTGCATCATGTGAGGTGAGACCATTCCTGGAATTACATGTTGGAGGAAAAGAACACTGGCTGATGAGCTGCCAAAAGGAAGGTAGTGGTTTTTCACAAAGTTCGCCCAGAAACCCTCTTCCTACTCCTTCCAGTAAGGAACCCCACTCAGCTCCCTAGCCTTGGTTCCCAAATCCTGGGGGCTGCTCTGAGAAGAGGCATGTGACTGAGCCTGGCCTATTGGAGTCCCATTAGAACTGGCAGAGAAGAGCCTTTTGTTACCCCTCTAGTCACGGAGTTCTCAGAAAATGACCTCAAAGTTTGAACCTACTGGCCCCTGACATGTAGGAAACCCTGACAAATGCTGCCAATCGAATGAAAAGAGAAGCATGTTACTGGCCTCCAGCCTTTCCTTCCTCTCAGTATCAATCTGGATTTCCGGTTGCAAGCGACAGAAACTGACTCTTGACCGAAGCATAAAAGGCGGGTTTATTGAAATGATATCTGGTAACTCACATGCTGGATGGGGAGGCTGGAGATCTGGGGCCAAACAGACGAACAACAGACAGTGCTCTGACAATTCCACCCTCACGTCCCTCTGTTGGCCCCGCTGCCCCTGCAGGTCCCAGGACCAGGTCTTGGCCGCCGCCATCCTTACATCCTAACTTCACAGAGTTCCGGAAGCACAGACCAAGGAGCCTGTTCTGATTGGCTGAGCCCACTCACGTGACCCACTGGCCCCACCCTATTTTCCAGCCAAGGGGTTCAGTTCAGTTCAGTTGCTGAGTCGTGTCAGAGTCTGCCACCCCGTGGACTGCAGCACGCCAGGCTTCCCTGTCCATCACCAACTCCCAGAGCTTGCTCAAACTCATGTCCGTCGAGTTGATGATGCCATCCAACCATCTCATGCTCTGTGAGAGAAGCGAAAGTCTGTTGGTTTCAGCTTCATTCCTGAGAGGTGGGCTCTGCCTCCTGCCAGACTGTGAAAGTGGAGACTTCTCTAAACCTTAGAATTGAAGTGAAGTGAACTCGAAAAGTCGTGTGTGACTCTCTGCGACCTCATGGACTGTACAGACCATAGAATTCTCGAGGCCAGATTACTGGAGTGGGTAGCCTTTCCCTTCTCCAGGGGATCTTCCCAACCCAGGGATGGAACCCAAGTCTCCTGCATTGCAGGCTGATTCTTTACCAGCTGAGCCACAAGAGCAGCCCCAAGAAGAGACAACGGTGGCCAAAAAAGACAGAGTGTCACAATTATATCACACTTTCTCCTTTCTCTTTAAATATCCCACCTTCCCCCCTGGTAGTCTCAACTACCGCTCTTACTTCTGTTCACAAGGACAATAAAAGTAATTGCAAGAGGCTCTCACATGTTCCCATCATAGCTACCAATCTCCTTCCATGGGTACCCACCCACAACTTAGCACCGTGCTTGAGCTCACCTCTCCTGAGCCCCTGTTGCCTCCAAGCCTTTCCTTCCTGCCCTGGATCCCGGGCTCCATGGCCCGTGCTGTTGGGCTTTCTCTGCCCTTTCCTCCATCTCCCCTCTCTATTAGAACATCCTCTGGAGCATACAAACAGGCGCGAAACTTGAATCTTGAACACAAATACTCCCATGACCTCACATCCCCTCTCCAGCTCTTACCCCATGTGTCCTGTAGGGTTCAGCCAAGGAAACAGGACTTCTGGGAGTGATGTGGGTGTTACAGGAACTAGAGCTTGCAGGAGTGGAAGAGAATCTGGGGGAGTGAAGGTCCAGAGGGAGCTGGAGAATGAGAAGAATTACGCATCAGGCTGCCTGAAGCCCCTGTATGTGAACATCTTAGAATGTACAGGGAAATTCGAGAAACCAGACACATCCAGCTGTGTGGGGGGCTAGAAGAGAGGGTGCATGGAGGGGTCTATGAGAAGATGCTTAACCCCGTGTGGGGCGGCAGCCAAGTGTCTTGTCGTGGGGTTGAGTGCTCCGTCACTCAGCAGGGCATCGGTCTGTGAGCAGAGCTGGACATGAGCGGAGGAGTCTGAAGACAAGTCGGATCCCACCCGGCGCCTCTGCTTCCATATCTCACCCTGAAATCCTTCAGGTATTAGTGAACGCTGCTTCATTTCCAGCTCTCAGATCTGAGGCAGGTTCCTCTTTTGGCCAACGCTCACCCGGAATCTAACAAGGATTCTGGGAAACAGGGGTCCCAGATTTAACCAAGGTGACAACAGGGTCATTGACCACACCATGTTCTCTGATCTTCAGTGCCACAGCTGTTGAAGCAGCATGTGTACTCTGTCTCCTTTTCACTTTCCAAGGTCTGCTGAACCCACTCTGATCAGCACTTCATCACCTCCGTCAAAGCTGACTTTGGGGGCTTCTCTGGTGGCTCAGTGGTAAAGAATCCGCCTGCCAATGCAGAGGACACAGGTTCCATCCCTGATCTGGGAAGATCCCACCTGCCTCGGAGCAACTAAGCCTGTATGCTATAACTGCTGAGCCTGTGCTCTAGAGCCCAGGAACCGCAACTACTGAAGCCCTTCCGCCCTACAGCCCTTGCTCCACAAGAGAAGCCACCAAAAAGAGAAGCAATATGGATGAGCCAGACTCATCACAGCCAGAGGAAAGCCCGCCCAGCACCCAAGACCCAGCACAGCAGAAAATCAATCAATCAATCAAAATTATTTTTAAAAAGCCGCTATTGTCAAGGTCACAAATGACAGATCTCTGTACTGTCTAATCTAAGAGCACGTTCTCAGCACATGCACAGAGAAGGCCCTCCATGTGGGGGAAGGACTAAAGGAGAGAGAGATGCCAGTTGGAATCCGTCTTGACTGAGAGATGCTCACCCACACCAGGACCAAATCTGGAGACGATTGGCCAGAGACAACCCAGAAAATTGCCCCCATACAAGCAACCTAAGCCACTCCTGTGGCAGGTAACTCACTCTGAGTCTGCCCGTATGTTCTTCCACACGTACGCTGCCTCTAATAAATGCTTTTATCTTTTTCACAGTTTTGGTCTCTTTTCTGAACTCTTTCTTCAAAGAAGACAAGAATCGACATTTTTTTTTTCTTCCAGCCTTTCACTGCCAAAATCCATCTATCAAACTTACTGTTGGGCTGCACCCGAAGGCCTGAAAACCCTGTACTTGCCCAGCCTCAAAACCAAAGAAAGAGCCCAGAGTTGGCAAAAGAGACATCAGCAGCGTAACGGATGAGGGACCTTACATGTCTGAAGTGAGGTCCTGGAGCGACACCCCACGGTGTGGGGCAGACAGCGGGTAAGACAAGGTAGCAGTCTTTGCTCCCGGGGTAATAGATTGCGGTTCCAGGGGGAGCTGACATCAGGTTGGCTTATCAGTTATTGCAGAAACCAGCAGAAGAGCGTGCCCCGCCCCCCACTGGCCCCTTTGATGCACTATCATAGCTGAAATAGTTCTGATCTAGAGATTAGAACTATCGCTATCTGGGGCTGAGGCAGACACATAGGCATTTACTGATGAGGCTCCATGATTAAGAGGGAAGGTCAGTCAAGGGTGAAGTCTACAGGTGAAGCAGGTACTGGTCAAGGAGGGGAAGTACAGAAAGCAGGAGAACAGCCATCTTGGGTGGCCTGACAATACACCTATACATCCAACTCGGCTTCTTTCCTAAACTTTAGACTCGGGAATCCAAATACCTACTTAATATTCCAATAAATCTTGAACAGACTTTTCAAACGTACGGTGTTCAAAAGCTAACTGGTAGTTTCACATCCTCCATTATTTCCCCCCGTTTTAGTAAGTGGCAAGTCCCTTCTCCCAGGTTCTCAGGCCAAAACATCCATCCCAGACTTCTCTCTTTTTCTGTTTCACTCTACACCCAAGTCATCTGCAAACCCTGCAAGTTTTACTTTGTAACATATTTAGAGCCTGTTCACTTTAAGTTTATTATTTAATTTATTGCCGGGAGGGATGGATGTGTGCATGAGCAGAGGATACAGTCTGTGTGAAGGTACAGTGACAAAGTTGAGTTCTTTAGTCAATTTAAGTGTGGTTGTGGGACTTCCATGGCAGTCAGTGGTTCTGACTCTACACTTCCACTGCCAAGAGCCTGGTTCAATCTCTGATTGGGGAACTAAGATCCCAGAAGCTGCACCCCCCAAAAAAAATTTTTTTTAAGTTCAAAAAAAATTAAATCTGTTTGGAATAAAAGTGTATAGGAGAGGGGAGTGGTACGAAATCAGATTGGGAAGGTAGGCACTTGTCCATCTGATGCTAAGCCCTTGCATTAAGGGGTCTGAATTCTGCCCCAAGCACTTGAAGATCATTGAATGATTTTAAGAAAGGGAATGACACTGTCAGATTTATGTTTTAGAAAAGTCTCTCTGAGGGCTGTGGAGGATGAACTGGAGAGGAGCCAGAACTAGGCAAGAAGGCCACGTGAAGACTATTTTAGTTAATTCAGTTAAGAAGTGATGAAGGCCTGAGATATGGCTGTGGGTACCGGGTAAACTTGCCAGATGTCCTCCATAAAAATACCAGGCACCACACCAACCCTGGAGGGAGATGTCAGTTCTGCAAAATATCTGCTTAATGTAAACAATATCTTATGTATCAGTGCTAATGTCTGCTTACTTGTGTCCAAGTTTTCTACCTTCTTTTATTATTAAGAAACAGATCTTTTTCATTACAACGACTTGCAAGAAATGGTAAAGGAACGCAAAGGCAAAGATTTTTAAAAACATTTCACTCTCTGAGGTCAGATGGGCAATGCCAGAGCAGGTGAAACCAACTAGGCAGCAAGCCTACTGAAGGGATGGGCATGAGGGTGGGTTGGGAAGGAAGAACTAGTTTGCTCTTAAGAAGAGTTCTTCCCTCCAGGTGTTTGTTGCAGTGAAAAGGAAAAAGGAGGACTGAGTTTTTCTCTTTCCCTTTCCTGAGGACAAAGAGTATAAACAGGACAGTGAGCAGGCCTGAACATTCCTAGTTTTTTTTTTTCCTTTAACTGATCCTAACTGTGAATGTCTGTGACTAAGTTTGCATTTCTGCCCCCTAACTCTGCAGGAGCTACACTTCACACCTATTTTCCTTTGACTCTGTGCTAAATACATCCCCTATCTGATGTTTACCCCAACAACACCCTTCCCCTTGGAGTTACACGCAGAGCCACCCAACTGCCAGACTCAATTACTGGGTTACTGACGCCAGTTTATGACTGTCTTTGAAACAATGCAAGAGGAAGGAATCAAGATCCTATCGGCTTCGGTCCTCATCACTGACTCCTGACAGCCAGCCCTTGCCTTATAAAAGCCCCTAGAGCTCCTTCTCAAGGAGGTGGGGACATAGTTCTTGAGGCTTGACCGCACTGTGTTGCCCTCTCCACCCGCTGAGGATAAAAGCCACCTTTCTATTTCCTCCAGTCTCTGTCTCTGTATTTTTCTTTTGGCTTCGGTGGGCAGAGTAGGCCAAGGTTTTGGCCAGCAACATCTTGACAACTGCAGTGATGTTTGCCATCAGCCCCGTATGTTTCTCTTTCCCCCAAGATGGTCAGAATGTCTCCATTGGGAAAGCAGTTGCCTGTGGTTCTGGGACAGCATTCCAACGTCAATTAGATTCAGACCTGGGCCCAAGGGGAGCCCTCAGGGGAAGGGCTCGAGCACGTGATCCACTGACCGGGAGAGAAAACAGAGACACCGCAGGTGGCACCCAGCTGATGCAAAGCTCTCCCATTCCCAGCAATCTCTTCTCTGGGAAGAAGTGGCCCATCCGCTCTCCCTCCTGGGAATACCAACAGCATAAGCTGGAAGACTGCATCTAGTTTCTTCCTGAAGAGGCTTTGAGAGCTATGTTCCCTGCGTTACAAAGTGTGTCTCCTCCCTAGTGAAGTCACTTAGTCGTGTCCAACTCTTTGCGACCCCATGGACTGTAGCCCACCTGGCTCCTCTGTCCATGGGATTTTCCAGGCAAGAATACTGGAGTGGGTTGCCATTTCCTTCTCCAGGGGATCTTCCCAACCCAGGGATCAAACCCAGGTCTTCCACATTGTAGGCAGATGCTTTACCATCTGAACCACCAGGGAAGCCTAGTCACTGTTCGGCTCCTCCCTAGCAACTCAGAAATGAAAACTGTAGTGAAATGGGTTCTTTAGTTCCTAATTTTCTTAAAAGATGGGGGAGGAGTCACAGAATGACTGGTCATTCTCTTAGGCGTGAAGGATGGAGGCTGGGATGCTCTTCCTGGACCAAGCAGACAAGAGGCTCCCAGAGTCCTTTGGAGAAGAGCAGACCACAGCAGATCTTAGGACCTTCCAGAGCTCAGAGTCCCATTGTATTCTGGTCTCTGATAGGAAATCTTTAAATACAGGACCAGAACTGGATTCGTTTTTTGTTGTGTAACAAATTACCACAAAGCAGCTCAGAGCAACACACTTCTTTTTCTTTTTTCTTTCTTTTTTTTGAGGGGAGCCACAACTTACCACATGCAGGATCTTAGTTCCCCCCGACTATGGATCAAAACCGTGCCCCTTGCAGTGGAAGCATGAAGTCTTAACAACTGGACTGCTACGGAAGTCCCAGCACACATTTATTATCTCAGTTTCCATGGGTCAGGGATCTGGGTCTCCTGCTCAGGGTCTCAGCAGGCTACAGTGATGGTGTTGGCCAGGGATGCAGTCTTATCTAAGACACAGGGTCCTCTTCCAGGCTCACAGGGAACCCATTTCCTTGTAGCTGTAGAACTCATGGTGGTGGGCTTCCTCGAGGCCAGCAGGAGTGTCTCTCTTCTATCTTTGACCTTATCTTAAAGGGCTCACCTGATTAAGTCGGGCCCACCCAAGATCATCTCCCTTTCTGCGAAGTCAAATGATTAGGGACCTTAATTACATCTTCAAAATCCCTTCCCATCTGCCATATAATATAACATAATCACAACAATCACATCCCATCACCTTTGCCATTTTCTGTTTGTTAGAAGCAAGTTATGCCCCCACCCACATTCACGGGGGAGGGATTATGCAAGGACATGGGTGTTTGGAGGTCATCAGAAGCTTCTGGAGAGAACAGTCCTTCCATGAGAGGTGATTGGGTTGGATGATAATTTCGCAAGATCAGAACTCTGTAGAGTTTACAAGGATCTCTCACTTTAATGGGATGAACAGTAACCCCCCTCCCCCAACAAAAGATACGCCACCCAGAACCTCAGAATGCGACCTTATTTGGAAGAAGGGTCTTTGCTGACATAATTAAGGCAAAGATCTTGAGATGAGATCATCCTGGTTTAGAACAGGCCCCAAATCCAAGTCTGATCTGTCTCTTACAAAGTCAGATCTGTGTCTTTAAAAGAGAGAAGGAGAGGCCACACAAGGACACAGGGAAAGTGATATAAGAGGTAGACATCAAAATGATGTATCTGTAAATCAACAAAAGCCAAGAATTGCTGTAGCCCGGGGCCTGGAACAGAGTCTCCTAGGGGGTTCTCTAGAAGGAACTAGCCCTGTCTACTTGATTTCAGATGTCCGGCCTCCAGAACTGTAAGAAAATAAATCTCTGTTGTCTTAAGTGACCATGGTTGTGGTCATATGTTGTGGTCGTCTCGGGAAACGAACACACTCATGGATCATTGTCCCCGTATGAATCAATGTCAAGGAGATGGACTTGGGGGCCACAGGCGTAATACAAACTCAGACTTTATGGAGATGCCAGTTCCCAGAGATCAGAAGTGCCCTAGGGGTGCCAAAGCAAGAGAGCATTGTAAGACAAGCCACATTCATTACAGAAGGTAGGAGATGCCCATTCATTGTTCTATCTTGTAGTCTCCCTTCACTGATGAATGTGTTTGATTCAGATGATGTTTTAAAAAAAAAAAGGCTAAAACAGCTGCAGCTTAAACAAGATAGAAGTTTATTTCTCTTTAAGAGTTGGTGATGGACAGGGAAGCCTTGCGTGCTACAGTCCTTGGGGTTGCAAAGAGTCAGACACGACTGAGTGACTGAACTGAACTGAAGAGTCCTAAACATAAGCTATGGTTTTTCCTGTGGTCATGTATGGATGTGAGAGTTGGACTGTGAAGAAAGCTGAGTGCCGAAGAATTGATGCTTTTGAACTGTGGTGTTGGAGAAGACTCTTGAGAGTCCCTTGGACTGCAAGGAGATCCAACCAGTCCATTCTGAAGGAGATCAGCCCTGGGATTTCTTTGGAAGGAATGATGCTAAAGCTGAAACTCCAGTACTTTGGCCACCTCTTGTGAAGAGTTGACTCACTGGAAAAGACTCTGATGCTGGGAGGGATTGGGGGCAGGAGGAGAAGGGGATGACAGAGGATGAGATGGCTGGATGGCATCACTGACTTGATGGACATGAGTCTCAGTGAACTCCGGGAGTTGATGATGGACAGGGAGGCCTGGTGTGCTGCGATTCATGGGGTCACAAAGAGTCGGACATGACTGAGTGACTGAACTGAACTGAACTGAAACATAAGCAATTTAGGACTAAAATGGTAACTTCACACTGTGGGACCCACAGGCTCCCCCTGACTGGTTCTTCTGTCATCAGCAATATATGGTTTCCATCTCATGACCCAACACGGCTACTTCAGTCCTTACCATCACACCTGCATTCCAGCCAGTTGGAAAGGGGCAATCAAATGTGGAGGATATACCTTTTCCCTTTAAGACCCAGAAGCTTCACACTTCATTCAACTAGAATTTAGTCACTTAGTCACAGCAGGCTGCAGGGGAAGCTCCAATGTGTTTTTAGGTAGGCCATGTGCCTGGTAAAACTTAGGTGTTCTGTTACTCAAGGAAGGAAAGGAGAATGGACAGCAAATTCTGCCAACAGGAGAAAACAAACACAAGGTCTGACTTGATGAGGCCTGTGATCAGTCGTGTCCGACTCTTTGCAGCCCTGTGGCCTGTAGCCCACCAGGCTCCTCTGTCCATGGGATTCTCCAGGCAAGAATACTGGAGTGGGTTGCCATTTCCTCCTCCAGGGGATCTTCCCCACCCAGGGATTGAATCCCTGTCTCTTGCATCTCCTGCACTGGCAGGGAGATTCTTTACCTTTTAGCCACCTGGGAATCTCCTGACTCGATGAATCACCTCTCAAATCTGGGACCCAGAGAAAAGGCTTAGAAGAACCCCACCGCCCTTCATTATAGATGAAATAGCCTGCGAAATGTGGGTTCGAAACAGCAGGAATAAGATGAGCATGCAGAGGCTGGAGTGAGAGTGTTCCTCCTTCCCCATTACACCCTCAGCTGTGGGTTGAATTGTGCCCCCCGAAAAGATATGCTGAAGTCCTAACCCCCAGAACTTGGGCATGTGACCTTATTTGGAGGTAGGGTCTTTGTACATGTAGTCAAGTTAAAATGAAGTCACACAGAATCAAGCTGGACCCCGATCCAGTGGCTGGTGTCCTTACAAGAGGAGGGAACTTTGGTCACAGACACTCACAGTGGGAGAAGGCCAGGTGAAGATGGAGGCAGATGTCGCCCTGCGGCAGCTACAAGCAAACAACACCCAGGAAGCTGGAGACAAAAAGGGCCTTCCCCCAGCGCCTTACCTTAGTCTTGGACCTCTAGCCTCTAGAACTGTGACGATACCTTTCTGTTTGGGATAATTCATTATGGAAGGTTTAACAAACTAAAATACCATCTCCCTCTTCTGGCTCTTTAGGGCCCCGTCCTCATGAAGATACCATAAGGCACTGACACCTGGAAGTGTCCTCGCTCTTAAACCTTCCATCCATCATTTTTTTTTCTTTTTGGCCACGCCACACAGCATGTGAGATCTCAGTTCCTCGTTCAGTTCAGTTCAGTCGCTCAGTCGTGTCTGACTCTTTGCGACCCCATGGACTGCAGCACACTAGGCTTCCCTGTCTATCACCAACTCCTGGAGCTTGCTCAAACTCATGTCCATCGAGTCGGCGATTCCAACCATCTCATCCTCTGTCATTCCTAAACCAGGGATCAAACCTAGGCCCCCTGCAGTGGAAGCTCAGAGTCCTAACCACTGGACAGCCAGGGAAGTCCCTCTCTGTCCTTAAAATTAGCTCATTATAGAGACTTCCCTGGTAGTCCAGTGGCTAAGACTCTGCACTCCCAATGCAGGATTCCCAGGCTTGATCCCTGGTCAGGGAACTAGATCCCATATGCCACAGCTAAGACTCAGTGCAGCCAAATAAGTAAATAAAACTGTTTTTGAAAAAAAAAATTAGATCATTATAAATGCTGCAACCCAAAGATAGGGTGAACCAAACCATGACCAAACGGTCAGGCACAGGCTAGACCAGGGTCCGAACGTGAAAAGAGGGCCAGAGGGGGAGGTATACAGTGAAATGGGTGTGACACCAGCGGGATCGCTGACACCTGAGGTGGGGGTGAACCTGCAGAAGGAAGACCAGGCAGGACACACCCACAGTGACCAAAGGTCAGTGAGTCCAGGATCTGGGCTGTCGATGGAAGCAGGACCAAACAAGGGCTGCAGCCAGGAGCCCTGGGACTGAAGCCAGGAGCCCTGGGACTAGTCGGAGCCCCACACTCAAATGACACCCCTTACAACTGGAAGGACCCTTTCAGTTTCCAAATCTTTTCACATACAGTCTCTCATCTGAGCTTCAAAACCAGTCTGCAAGAATTGAGTAGAGCAATTATATCATCTCCATTTGATTCACAGGCCAAGAGAGAGGCTAAGTCCCTTGTTCTGTGTGACTGATGGTGAACAGTCAGTGCAAAGAAAGTGAACTTGGGAGTCTGGTAGATTGGGTTAAAAGCAGCACAGCAAGCTCTTTGATTTCTACACAGCTGTATTTTTTCCTTTTTTGTCACTGCAAGGTAACATTTGGAGAGCACCTCTTGCAAGGTTGGTATATTTATTGGTACTCCTAAAAAAGGTCACTTCCATCCTTATTTGTTTTTTCCAGCTCCAAATGCCATGCAATTTATACTGAAAACACAGTATTGCCAAGTAATCTTGGCTACTTACAATTCATCTTGCTAGAGATCAGTTTCTTCATTTTATCAAGAAAGTGAAGTTGCTCGGTCATGTCCAGCTCTTTGTGACCCCATGGACTGTAGCCTACCACGCTCTTCCATCCATGGGATTTTCCAGGCAAGAATACTGGAGTGGGTTGCCATTTCCTTCTCCAAGGGATCTTCTCCACCCAGGGATCAAACCCAGGTCTCCTGCATTATAGGCAGACGCTTGACTGTCTGAGCCACCATGGAAGTCTCATTTTATCAAAGGACTGGGCTAAACCATTTCCAGTTGAGCTATTTCAAATCCTAAAAGATGATGCTGTTAAAATGCTGCACTCAATATGCCATCAAATTTGGAAAACTCAGCAGTGGTCACAGGACTGGAAAGGGCATTTTTCATTTCAATCCCAAAGAAAGGCAATGCCATAGAATGCTCAAACTACCGCACAATTGCACTCATCTCACTTGCTAGCAAAGTTATGCTCAAAATTCTCCAACTGAGGCTTCAATAGTACATGAACCAAGAACTTTCAGATGTTCAAGTTGGATTTAGAAAAGGCAGAGGAACCAGAGATCAAATTGCCAACATCTGTTGGATCACAGAAAAGCAAGAGAGTTCCAGAAAAACATCTACTTCTACCAAAGCCTTTGACTGTATGGATCAAAACAAACTGTGGAAAATTCTTAAAGAGATGGGAATACCAGACCACCTTACCTGCCTCCTGAGAAATCTGTATGCAGGTCAGGAAGCAACAATTAGAAATGGACATGGAACAACAGACTGGTTCCAAATTGGGAAAGGAGTACATCAAGGCTGTATATTGTCACCTTGCTTATTTAACTTATATGCAGAGTACACCATGCAAATTGCTGGGCTGGATGAAACACAAGCTGGAATCAAGATTGCCAGGAGAGATATCAATAACCTCAGATACGCAGAGACACCACCCTTATGGCAGAAAGCAAAGAGGAACTGAAGAGCTTCTTCTTTTTTTTTTTTGAAGAGCTTCTTGATGAAAGTGAAAGAGGAGAGTGAAAAGGCTGGCTTAAAACTCAAAATTCAAAAAACAAAGATCCATCACTTCATGGCAAATAGATGGGGAAACAATGGAAACAGTGAGAGACTTTATTTTCTTGGGCTCCAAAATCACTGCAGATGGTGACTGCAGCCATGAAATTAAAAGGCACTTGCTCCTTGGAAGAAAAGCTATGACCAACCTAGACAGCATATTAAAAAGCAGAGACATTAACTTTGCCGACAAAGGTCCCTGTAGTTGAAGCTATGGTTTTTCCAGTAATCATGTACAGATGTGGGAATTGGACTATAAAGAAAGCTGAGCACAGAAGAATTGATGCTTTTGAACAGTGGTGTTGGAGAAGACTCTTGAGAGTCCCTTGGACTGTAAGGAGATCAAACCAGTCAATCCTAAAGGAAAGCAGTCCTCAATATTCATTGGAAGGACTGATGCTGAAGCTGAAACTCCAATACTTTGGCCACCTGATGCAAAGAACAGACTCATTGGAATAAGACCCTGATGCTGGGAAAGATTGAAGGTGGGAGGAGAAGGGGATGAGGATGAGATGGTTGGATGGCATCACCAACTCGACGGACATGAGTTTGAACAAGCTCCGGGAGTTGGTGATGCACAGGGAAGCCTGGTATGCTGAAGTTCATAGGGTTGTAAAGAGTCAGACACGACTGAGCAATTCAAGTGAACTGAAACCATATCCATTTATTGAAACTTACTTATTTGGGGCCACACCACGGGCATGCGAGATCTTACTTCCCTGACCAGGGATCCAATCAGGGCCCCCTGCAGTGGAAGTGCGCAGTCTTAACCACCAGACCGCCAGGGAATTCCCCTGACCAAGCCGCTTCTAGGGTCGCTTCAAGTTTTTCCAGCTCAGGCCAGCTTGTAAACTCGGTCTACACCTGTTGTACTTCAAACAGCCATCAGGGGGCGCTTCGCACCGCTTATGCCTTGAACGGAGCACAGCCGCTTGCAGAAACGCTGAAGAGGCAAAGCTCTGCCTAGGGCTTCCCAGAGGTTGGTGAGAGTCAGCCATCCCAGTCACCTTCATTCCCCTTCTAAAGGCAAGAATGAAGAGAAAAATTTATCCTCCGTTTACTTTATAGAGGCTTCCCTAGTGGCTCAGAGGGTAAAGCGTCTGCCTGCAATGCAGGAGACCCAGGTTCAATCCCTGGGTCGGGAAGATCCCCTGGAGAAGGAAACGGCAACCCACTCCAGTATTCTTGCCTGGAGAATCCCATGGACAGAGGAGCCTGGTGGGCTACAGTGCACGGGGTCGCAAAGAGTTGGACACGACCGAGCGACTTCACTTTCACTTTCTTTCACTTACTTTATAGATGGGGAAACTGAGGAATGTGTTTTGATTTTCTTTCATCCCATAATAGGATGAACTATGAAAAAGCTGATGGCTTTCTGGAGTTGCTGCTAATCAAACAGTTTCACATCACACCTCAACTACTCACTAGCTGGCCTAAGGCAGACTATCCCCAGGGGGTTTGGCAGGGGGCTAGGGAGGCCATTGGCAGGTCTGTACAGCCTCTGCCAACTCCCGCTTCTCCGCTGGACAGACACACAAACACAGACATACTGCCCCTGCCCAGGGATCTGAGAAGGGAGCCTACATCTCTGGCTTTTAGGATGGAACCATAAAGGGCACCATTTCCATGGCCTTTACCTGTGCCCGCAGGCCGAGAGAAAGAAACTGCTAGATGCCGTAAAGGCTGAGGAATGAAGCTGGTGTGGAATGTTCATCCCGTGACTGCCCACGAGGACCACAGACTGCATTTACCACTGTTCCCCAGAACAGGGGTCCCCAGCCTCTGGTATCTAAGGTCTGACTATCTGAGGTGGAGCCGATGTAATAATAATGGAAATAAAATGTACAATACATGTAATGCACCTGAGTCATCCCGAAATAACCACACACACCTCCCCCCCGACCAACCACCACTTTGTGAAAAAGTGGTCTTCCATGAAACCAGTCCCTGGTGCCAAAAAGGTTAGGGACTCTGCCGCTAGTGGTAAGGAACCCACCTGCCAATGCAGGGACATAAGAGACGTGGGTTCGATCCTTGGGTTGGGAAGATCTGCCGGAGGAAAGCATGGCAACCCACTCCAGTATTCTTGCCTGGAGAATCCCATGGACAGAGGAACGTGGTGGGCTACAGTCCATGGGGTCGCAAAGAGTCGGACACGATTGAAGCAACTTAGCACACGTGCACATCACAGAAGAACCTACCACGGGAGAGTCCTAGGAAAGCGTGTTATCAACAACACCCTCCCCCTAACTCTGCCTGCTCCTCAGCGGTCTCAGAGGTTGCAGAAGGCAGGTTCCCTCTGAAAAAGCCAGTCACTCCTCATCCCGTTTCCTCCCACCTTGTCACTTCTGCTCAGGCAGAGCCAGCAGTTCCATGGACCCTTTTTCCCTCACTGGTCCCAGGTGGTGCCGTGGTAAAGCATCCACCTGCCATTGCAAGAGATGCAGGTTTGATCCCTGAGTCAGAAAGATCACCTGGAGGAGGAAAGAGCAAACCACTCCAGTATTCCTGCCTAGAAAATTCCAGAGGAACCTGGAGGGCTATACAGTTCATGGGGTCGCAAAGAGTCAGGCACCACTGAGCACACACCACCACTAGCACCATGTGCAAGTCTTCACATCTCTAGGTTCAGACGATGGTTGTTTGTCTTCCCCAGTTCAAGTGCTCCGGGCCTGTGCTACAGAGAGCAACCCACTCAACATCCAAGGGTATAAATCTCCCTTGGCCTGACACCTGACAGCAAGTTGCTAGAGAAATGACCGGAGTGGCTGGCTGCCTCTCCACCTGTCAGACACAGTGGTGACAATTGGCAGACAGAGTCCACAGCTCCAGCGCAAGTCTAAACACTCCAGAGGAACCTGACAGCTGGCACACGGGTGCGTATCGAGTAAGACTCAAGCCCTGTGAGCTCCTGGATGGTGTTCAAGGACCATTCTACAAACCAGAGCACCCTCCTGCCCCCAAATCATTCTTCTCCCCCGCCTAGCACCCTGGCACCGACTGGACAACTTCCCTCAGCGATGTTGGGAAAATATCCAGAGATGGGGAGAGAGAAGAGGCCCTCTTACTTATGCTCAGGCTAAAGCGAGACTTCCTTCTCCACTAAAGGTTCAACAGTTGAGTCTTTGCCAAGAAACCTTCCACACCTCAGACACCAGAGACCTCGTACTGCTGAGTGAAGGAGAAAGTCATCTTTGGTATGCAAACATCCTAAGAAATAAAACCTGGACTCCTAGACAGAAGAAAGCAGCTAAGGCCAGGACCAGTTCACAGGGAACACCCATATGTGGAAATCCACTGAGCTTATCCTCAGGGCCGATCAAAGTTTTATAACCCTGGAGCCCCTGAAGGTAGCCAATGCATTGTATGCTGCCGTCACCCAGCTCGTTCAACTTTTACTGATTTACTGGCTCTCCCGTAAATCAGCCTGGACAATGGTCTCTGCTCACGGAGTCTAAATAAGAACTCACAAATGACCCGGGGGGTTTCCATAGAAATTTTCTTTCCCTGGAAACTGCCTGATAAGATTCATAAAATTGGAATAAGAGGGGAAAAATATTATCAAGGAGCTCAAACTTGGAACTCCAGTTTTAGTTCAAGAAGATAATACAGATTTCTGCTGCCCAGGAAAGGGAGTGGGAAGGTAGAGGTTAATAGAGGTTATGGAAAGGATAAGAAATGTCAGAATATATTTATAACCCAAGAACATCTGCCCAACACAAACAATGGTCTGTGCCGCCACACACACGTACAGCACAGGACAAAACTGGTTCCTGGTGGCAGCGGGATGTTATGAATCCACCTCTGGCTTGTAGCGCAAGAGCTCCATGTGCCCTGATCCCTGGCACAGCAAACCCCACCCTCCTGCGGGCACTTCAGTGAATCCCAAGGGCAGAACGGCCTCCAGGGTCGGGAGATGGGAGTGTCAAAGGCTCAAACTCTGCCTCCTTCACCCCAAAAGACTTTTCATTCTTTGTTTCAAGAGGATCAAGAAGAAAGGGACAAGGATTAGGCCTAATTTCTTGCCTCTGTCACAGAGGCAGCTCTATGAAAGGATTAAGTGGATTACACAGAGAAAACAAAGGGAGAGAAAGAGGGCGATGGATAAACTGCATTCAGTAACATTTATTAATTTGATTTCAAAAGGAAAAGGGACCCATTCTAATGGTTCACCTTCCCAGGAAACCAGGAGCGCCCCCCTACCCCCACCCCAAAGGCTAAAGTAAAGTCCTGAAACTGCTGTGAGGTAGGTGTGTCTACAGTGAGGAAGCCAGGGACAGAAGCCCAAACCGTGACCTTCCCCACCTTCCTCTTCTCAGCCTGGGCCTCCAGCACCCCGGTGGGTTCCTCAGGGTCTGGGCGGCAGAAGGAACAGAATGAAGGTGCCCGCCTTGCCCCTGCGCACACAGCACCCGAGTGGGACAGGTGCGGGTCCCGGGGCTAAACGCAGCCCAGCTCCTGCCCGGGCACCTGGGCATGGGAAGCCGGACGCGGGAGCTGCTGAGGTAGCGGTGAAGTTCAGGGCTGGGGTGTAGAAAACTTCTCTCAGAAAGAGAGCGAAAACCCACTTGGTAAGGATTTCCCCTCCCCAGTCAGCCCCCGCGCCTCCTCCCAGGACCCAGTCGTCAGGCTGGGGAGGGCAGAGTTTTCCAGCTGGGAAACTCCACGGGGCTCATTCTGAACCGAGGCCGGCCAGAGGCTTTCCAAAGGTTCCGGATCAATGGAGTTGTTTCTTCAAGGCCTAAGAAAGTCCGCAGGAAGCCCTGAAAAAACGGAGATAACAGTACCTTGGGGTGAGGGGGCAAAGGGTGGGAACGAGGGTTGGGGGTGGGGGGGGGCCCGTTGGTCAGGGACCTTGGGAAGCCCCTCTGGGATCCACCGAGCCATAAAGCCCACCCCCAACTCCAACCCGACCCGCTTCTACTGGGGAAGAATTTGCACTCACAGCTTCCTCAGCCCGCCTAGCCTTCATTCCGGAAGCGAATCCTCACCTTCAGGGCTATCAGACTTTTCAAAGAAACCAGAACTAAGCCCGAAGGCTTGGGGACGGGCGCGGGGGTGGGGTGGGGTGGGGTGGGGGATGGGGGGTTGCCCTCTAGTCTTCTCGGCAAGTCAAAGCCAGCCCGCGAGATGGTAAGAAATTTGGGCAGAGAAAGAACTAAGCTAGCAAACCAAAACTAGAGCTGACCGGTCGAGCCGGGGGCCCTCCGCACCGCGGCACCTTCGGGCGCACTGTTGTTCCTGGGCTGGAGAACCACCCGGCCGCCTCCTTTGCTTCCACCGCCCCCCTCGCCCCGCCCTGGCAGGGTGGGTAGGAAACGGGAAAGGAAAGGGCTCTGGGTTCCACTTTGATTCCTTACTCTGTGCCCCCCTTCTCTTGATTGCAAAGACCCTCCTCAGCCCCATCTTCTCCTCCCGAACCCCGAACTCAAAAAAAAATTGACCAGCGGAGATACAGAAAGCTTCCTGATCCCTTCGCCTCGATTACCTACCCGTCGAGCTGTGGGGGCTGCATGGGGCCAGCGGGGCTGGTCAGGGCCGTGGGGGCGCCGGAGGGGGCTCGGGGCGGGGAGGCAGCGGCGAGGTGCTCCTCCGGCCGGCAGCGACACAGCAGGCGGCGGAAGGCGCTCCGAAAGTCCGGGCTGCGGCAGTAGATGAGCGGGTTGAAGGCAGAGTTGGCATAGCCCAGCCAGTTAAGGGCGAGGAAAGTGGGGCCGGACACCAGAGAGGGGCCCCCGAGGGCGCGCACCACGTTGACCACAAAGAAAGGCAACCAGCAGAGAGTGAAGGTTCCCATGATGAGCCCCAAGGTGCGCAGGGCGCGGTGTTCCCGCAGAGGCAGAAGGCGCGCCGGCCGCCGGCCGTAGGAGGGCACCCCCGCGGGCGAGGCGCACGGCCCCGCCAGGCCAGGGGATCCGGAGCGAGAAGGAGCCGGCGGAGACTCCTCTGGCGGGAAGCGACCCAGCTCCCGGCGCAGCAAGCGCAGCTGGCGCGTGGCCACCACGAAAACTCGTGCGTAGACGAAGAGCATCACCAGGAGCGGAAGATAGAACGAGACCGAGGAGGAGAGCAGCGCGTAGGGCATGTTGGAGGCGAAGGTGCAGCAGCGCGGGTTGGAGTGGCAACGCTGCGCCTCGGCATCGGCCCCGATGCGCCACCATTTGCTCATGATGGGCGCAAACGACACCGCGGCGGACACCACCCACACCAGGACCACGGCTGCTAGGGCGCGGCGTTTGGTGACCAGCGCGCCGTAGCGCAGCGGGTTGGTCACGGCCAGGTAGCGGTCCACCGCCAGGGCGCACAGGGTTTCGATGCTGGCGGTCACACACAGCACGTCCACCGAGGTCCACAGCTCGCAACCGGTGACGCCCAGGGGCCAGTGGCCGGTCAGCGCCAACGTGGCCCCCGGGGGCACGACCAGGAGCCCCACCACCAGGTCGGCTGTGGCCAGCGAAGTCACGAACACGTTGGTCATGGTCTGGAGTCTCGGCGTCCGGGCGATGGCCACGATTACCAGCAGGTTGCCTCCCACGGTGGCCAGCACCGCTAGCGCCAACAGCGCCCCCGCCAGCGCCACCGCCCAGGGCACCCCTGGCAGCCCACTCGCGTTGGCAGTATTGGGTGCCAGGGTGGGGATATCTGGCCACGGGGTCAGAGAGCTGTTCCCGGGAGGCCACGGAGCCATCCCCGCGTCGCGCGTGGGGCGGGAAGGAATGAGGGAAAGGGTCTCCCAGCTCACCCTGCTCAGCGGCGAGGGCATCGGGGCGTGGGAGCGATTTCCCTGGCCTGGGCCATCTTCCCCAGTTTGACCGGCCGAGAACGCACAGTCTCCCCGCCACCCCCACCCCTTGGGTGCCACCGCTGGGGAGGGGATGGGGGTGGGGGAGTGGCGGCTCTTAAAGGGGCCGCGGCCAATAGGCTCCACGCTGGGCCTCCGGAGCGGGAATCGAGCCGTGGGGACTGAAGCCAGATGGACGCCCGCCTTTCCTATTAGTCAAACCCCCAGTAAGATTCGTAAGAGTAAAGTCACGCCGTGTGTTTTCTGCTACGACGTGCCCCTCTCCTGCCGTGACAGCTCCCCGCTCTCTGGCGGCACTGGCTTTCTGGAACTCTGTACCAATTTCCCGGGAAGGTCCGGGAGCATTGCTCGGGGAAGGAAGAGCCCCCGCCCCCTTACCGCTTAGGAGGGAAAGGTAACCCCCTGGAGGCAAAGGAAAGGACCCACAGCAGCCCCTCCTCCACGCAGGCATCCTCCCCTGAGACTCTGTAAGTCATAGAGGACACCGGCTTCTTCCGTCTTCTCCCAAGACCTCCTTCCATGAGATCTGGCCTCTACCCTTCTATTCACTTACCTCCCCTGTCATTCTAGTCTTACTTTTCTTTCTCTTTCTTTTTTCCCTTTTCAGCTACTGGAAGAAAAAAAAAATCTTCCATTTTCCAGGAGTCTTTATGATTGCCTGCTCATTTGAGTTTGGATTTGACCTCTGAACTGAGCCCAGGATGCTAGGAGTTTCCATTTCTCTGTTTTCCCCACTCCATGTTGCCCCTTCCCCACACTTTCCACGGAGAAAACTTCTAGATGGACCCCTTCTCTTAAAACGCTTCTCTTATAACGACTGCTGAAAATGAATGAATGGGGATTTCTCTGGTGGTACAGTCGATACCCTGGTAGCTCAGATGGTAAAGAATCTGCCTGCAATGCGGGAGTCCCGAGTTCGATCTCTGGGTCGGGAAGATCCCCTGGAGAAGGAAATGGCAACCCACTCCAGTATTGTTGCCTGGAAAATCCCATGGACAGAGGAGCCTGGCAGGCTACAGTCCATCGGGTCACAAAGAGTTGGACACGACTGAGGGACTAACACACACAGTGGATAAGAGTCTGCCTACCAATGCAAGGTATGCAAGTTCGATCCCTGGTCCGGGCAGATTTCCGCATGCAGGCAACTAAGCCCCTGGGCTGCAACTTTTGAGCCCATGCTCTGGAGTCCATGAGAGACAGCTAATGAGCCCCTGCGGTACAACGACTGAGCCCAAGTACTGCACCAAGCCACCATAATGAGGAGCCTGTGCACGGCAAGGAACAGTAGCTCATGCTCACCACAACTAGAGAAAGCCCAGCAGCAATGAAGACTCAGCACAGCCAAAAGTAAAGAATGAAGCCGACTTCCTCGGTGGTCCAGTGGCTAAGACTCCACACTCCCAATGGAAGGGAGCCCAGGTTCGATCCCTGATCAGGGAACTAGATCCCACCTGCCCCGACTGAGACCCAGGGAAGACATAAAAAGAACCAATGGCTTCCAAGTTGAGTCTTATCCACCATCACTCCCAGCTCTCCACAAATCTTCCATCACCGTGGCAAAGTTTTCTCTACTTCCCTGAAGATTTTATTCATGAACTTTTAAAAATTAGAAGACACTGAAGTGAGGACTTCACACATGGCATCTCGGAGTGTGTGGCACCGCAGGCCTGGCACTTGAATGCCTGCTGGAGTCTCTCCTACAATGACATCAGAGGTTCCCCGAACCTAAGAAGCCCAGGGCCTCCTCCCCCACCTCCCCTCCCCCAGACCAAAGACTGGTTCTCAGCCAAGCTCTGTCTCTAAGCCAGTTCCTCTCAAACTGGGTGTGGGGAGATGAAGCTGAAAAACACGCCCCTAGGTTAAAGTTGAAGGGCAGGAAGATCTGATACCCTTATTAAATCCTACCAGAACCTGATCCTCGAGCCATCTTGCTTCCTCTCCAGAAACAATGGGAGAAAAGGGGGAAAATATGATGGAAAAAGCCTCCAGGGCCATGCCTTAGCAAGTCTCTTTTGAAGAGCTCTATATTTCAACAGTACCCTGTCGAGTCACTGGTCTCAGCAATCCCTCTGGGAGGCCGAGCCAGGGGCTGGGAGTTGGAGAGACTGGAGGCGAAGTGAAGACCTAAAATTATCCCCAAGGAAAAAGAACCCGTGTCATCTCCCAGGGACCCCGTGCTCACCCGCGAGCAGGGCTGGTCAGTGGCTCCCAAGCAAATGCCTTCCGTGCCCAGGCTGTACCCCCGGCAGGCCCAGCCTCTCCTCCTCACCCCTCGTACCATCCTGCCGAGCAGCGCAGGTTGCACTTGGCCGGAGTCTTAACCTCTTGACGGAGGCCTCTTGCCCACCGTCAGGGCAGTCCCCCCCAAGTCAGGTTTTGCAATACCCCAGAGTGTTGCCAGTTATCTCCAAGGGGTGTCAGAAGATTCTCAAAGAGTAACCTCTAAAACAAATCCCAGCCATTCAGCAAGGTTTGGGGTGTTTTTGTTTTCAGGACATCTGAGTTGGTTGGGGGGAAAGGAGAGGGGTGCCAGGAAGTCAAGTCGCTTCAAAGGCTGCCATGGCTTTAGGGGTGACCTTGTTAATCTGAGGAAGTGTGTTCCAATATTTACGTTCAAGAAAGACAAGATTTCCCAAACCACATGCGTGTGCCTGCCTTTAGGGAATGATTAGGCCTATAACCAACGGAGATTGTGGGGAGAGGAATTCTGGCCCCTGTTTTGAAGGCTTTTACGCGCCAGCAGACAGCAGTGCCCAGCACCTGGAGAGCTTTTCCTCTGCTCTGGCCCATCCCCTCAACGTTCTCAGTCTGGCCGGCCCATCCCCCACCCCACCCACCGTCCACCCCTGGCCTTGGGGCTCCCCGGCAGGAAGGAGTCCATCTTTCATCACTTGGGTCTCTTCTTCTTGTGCTTTTGTGTTTCTTCATTTTATGTTTTGAATCTGTAACGCATTCACGTTATTCAGCCATCAAAATACACGAACTCATTTACTAGAAAATTGCCATCTCCCTAATAGTGGCCACCATTAGTCTCCTGTTTATCTTTCTGCTAATATTTTACGTAAGGTCAATAAAAAATATATATGCCTTTGTTCTTTATTTTCCTTTCTTTTCGACCCAAATAGTAGTAAAATATACCCACTGTCCTGAACCTTGCTTATCTTAATAATATATATCCGTGATTCTTCCATACCAATGTGCAGAAGCCTCCCATTTTCAGTATTCCATTGTGGGGATATACCAGAATCTATGAAACCAGACAGCTACCGATAGACATCTCACTGACTTCCAATCGTTCCTAACAGATGATGTTGCAGCGCATCGCTTGTAATCATGTCATTTCACACCTGTGTAAGTATATTTGTAGAATAAATTCCTGTAGAATCACTGTATCATGCAGTATACACGTTTGCAAATTTAAAAGATACGGCCAAATTTCCCTCTCCAGGCGATGTACCCATTTACCCTCGTGCCAGTGTTTCTGACAGCCTGCCAAGGGTGGGAGGCGAGTGACCCACTGCTGGGAAGTCATCCTAATTGCTGGCCGCAAGGGAGTTAGGCTGCCCAGTCTATAGGGGTCATCCAACTGTGGACAGAAGTGTGCATTGCCCAGTGAGAGTTTACCCTGGCCCTGGGCCCCCAGATGACCTTTGTCCTGTGCCCTTGGAGGCAGACTGGGAATGTGGGCCTCTGAAGCTACTGAGTTCAGGCTGCTGCTGTTTCTGTACTGGGGGCTCTGAGGATGCAACAGGTCATCCTATCGTGTCAGGGGCCAGTTGTGTGATGGTCTGTGATTTGGAGAACGCTGTCAGCAGAAGCAGAAGAGGCAGCCACTGCCTTGCTCTGTCGGCAGAAGTTCTAATAGCAGGACGTGCTCTCTGCCCTTGTTGATTGTAGCTCATGGTCAATCCCCTGAGCACCCCAGCTGGGTCCACATACGTGTGTGTCTGTGCGTGTGTTTGTAAGGATCCTAGCTCAGGAGGCTGAGCCTTGTGCTTTGTCCAAGACTACCTGTGTTCAAGCTTTCCCCCTCTGTCCTGTCTTTCTTCAAACATCATGTGTAGGTGTGACTTCTGAACAGCTGACCTTCTAATCTTTGCTTCTCCTTCCGTCATAATCAGTCTGGGAGGTTAGGATGATGGTGGCATCAAAGAAGAGCTAAAAGTTAGGATCTGAAAGATCCAGTCCAACACCAGCATTGGGAAGAATGAAAAAGTTGCGGTCTGGGGGACTTCCCGGGTGGTTCAGCAGTTAAGAGTCTGCACTTCCACTGAAGGGGGTGAGGGTTTGCTCCCTGGTTGGGGAACTAAGATCCCACATGTCACAGGGCATGGCCAAAAACTAAAAAAAAAAGAAAAAGCTGAGGTCCAGAGGGGAAACTGAGGCTGGACTGAGATCACACAGGAAAGGTTCACTCGGGGCATCCCAGGGTCAGGAGAGTGAGGGAGGGAGAGAGCAGGTGAGGGTGCCCACCAATCCCCAGATCCTGCAGTCATCCTGGAGACTGGCTGACTTCAGTGCAGCCCACGTCTCTGACTGGCCAAGGAGGCAACCAGGAAGAGGGCAGATCTGCTGTGCTGCTTGGATCCGTGGTTTCTTCCATCCCTCTCCCCGAGAGGGAAAGCTTGAACAAGGCAAGAGCCTGTCTGGTACTCGGGCCACACATTCTCTGGCCTTTCTCTCTCATCAGCCCATACTTTGCCTCCGGGAACAGGTGCTGAGTCAAAGGTGGCCGGTGCTTGGAAGGACAGGGAGCAAAACAAGAGGATGGCTTCTTCCCTAAACAGGAAACCCACGCCTCAAGTATGAGACCCTCCAATTAAGACAGAGCCTGGAGTTTTCTTTCCCATCTGGAAAGAGGAAGGAAGCTGAGCCTCACAGGGGTTCTGGGGTAGCCAAAGCCCATCAGAAAAGACCCCCGTCTGGGAGTGGTCAAGGTCCAGGTGTCAGTGGAGAGGCTATGACAAGGGAAAAATGTTTCTTGTTTTTAATAGGGAAATGCCACTTTTTTTTTTTCCCCAATCCCAAGGGGAGAGAAGGCATTTTGCTGCAACAGGAGGAGAAAGAGGAGGAAGAGGAGACTGCCTCTGGGCTGCCATGTGGACCCTGCTGGTGGGGGTGCGACAGCCTGGGGCTCACTGGGCACTTTCCTCTCTGCCAGTACCCACATGGCCATCTGATGCAAAGAACCGACTCATTGGGAAAGACCCTGATGCTGGGAAAGATTGAAGGCGGGAGGAGAAGGGGACGACAGAGGATGAGATGGTTGGATGGCATTGCCGACGTGAGGGACATGAGTTTGAGTAGTCTCCAGGAGTTGATGATGGACAGGGAAGCCTGGCATGTATAGTGCATTGGGTCACAAAGAGTCAGACATGACTGAGCAACTGAACTGATACAAAGGTGATCAGGACCAGTCCAAGCTCCTGGCAGGAACTCCCATCCCATAGAGAAAGTCGGGGTTCACTTCGTTCCACGGAAGCAGCACTACCAGTGTTTGACCGGCAGTTTTGGACACAGACATCAGGCAGGGCAGCTTTGTCCCGTGGTGGAGAAGGGAAAGAAAGCAAGGAAGAGCATCCCTTGGGGAAACCAAGGTGATACCATTGAGGACAGCCTGCTGTACCTCAGATCCCCCTCCCCCACAACAGACAGGTTCTTCCCACACTACTGGAAAGACAAAGGCATTTAACTCTTTCCTTCCAATTCTGGCCACACCTCCTGCCTCTCAGTGCCTGAGTCCCCTCACCCCCTCACCGCCCCACGCCCAGGTTTCCTGGGCTCCTGTGAAAATGCTGCTTCGTGGATGTTCTGCGGGAGGCAGGAAGCAGAAGGAGGCTGGGGTGATCCTGTCTCCTTTACAAACCGCACTATTGGGATTTAGTAGGAGACTGTCCAGGGTCACAAAGGAAATGACCAGCCTGGCTATCTCCTCTGGGCGTGGCTGGCAGCTTGTTCCACCTTCTCAGCTGGACAGGGTTTGGGAGCTGAGGGCAGGGAGGTGGAGGTGCAGGGCAGGCTGGAGACTGGGGCCAGCCGTTAGCACTGACCTTCGCTTCCTGGAATCTGGGTTGCTCCCTGGTTCGTGGAAGGAGATGAAAGGGTTAATCCAGGGGTGCTGGAGGGTGTAGAAGAAGAAGGGGTGAAGAAAGGGTGGAAATCGGAGCTGGTGGCATCCCGACAAACTGGGGTAAGGCTGGGCATCCTCCCTTCCTCCCCAAGCAGGAAGGTAGTCTTGTCTCTAGGGGCACAGTCTGTCTGCCAGCCCAAAATAAGGAGGACCTAGAAGGGATGTGGGACGGGGCAGCAAGAAAAAGAAAAGAATGTAAACTGTGCTGGGAATGTCAGCTCTCTCCTGGGGCGGGGGCTGTGGAAGACAGCCCCGGATTTCTAAAGAGCATCCATCTTTCCTTTTTGGCTAAAAAGCATCTTCCTCTCCCCCTGTCAAGGTTCAGAGCTCCTCAAGGAGAGAGGATCACCCCAGCGTCCTTAGGTACTCCAGCCTCCCACGAAGCAGCATTTTCACAGGAGCCCAGGAACTGGGCAGACTCAGGCATGGGGAGGCAGGAGGTGTGGCCAGGATTGGGAGGAGAGTTATATTCCTTCCTCCTTCCAGTAGTGGGGAAGAACCTTTTTATTTCCTATTCCAAATGGTGCCACAGACACTCAAGGTTCAGGGCTTCCATGGCTCTCAAAGCCGAATCAGAACCACAAAATACCAAAGAAATGACATGATCAAGGAAAAGAGTCCTAGCTAAAGGCACTATGGTCTTCCTCCATTTCTTCATCCCCAACCCCAGAAGAAGGAAGAGCTAGCGAATGGATCAGGATCTATTTCACATTGTGCCGAGGTTGGGGTCTGGGGACAGGAGGGATCCATCAGTTCTTGGGAACCAGTTGGAGAAAGGCTCACATTCTTTGCATAGCCATCCACACGTGAAGGCAGGCGGCGCTGATGTACACAGTCAGCAAAGCATAAGCTCAGATGGGAGAGCACGCACACACAGGCCCACACAGACGGGCACAAGTGTAACACACACATACACACACCTGCAAATAGGCACGCCCCATCGTGAGTCCTGCAGCGCTGGAGATGTGAACACACAATCCACAGAAAGTCAATCAGACGTGCACCCTCCCGGCCTGCAGTGAGTCACTGCATCCATATTTTTGGTCACGTGCATCCAGCCTAGGTCCACCCGCCCATGGATGCATGCCTCCACCCCCGAACCGAAGCCCAGAGCCTGTGCTCCACGTGGGCAGGCTCCAGCTGATGAGCTGGGAATGAAACAGCAAACATCAAGGCTGCAAAAAGCTTCAGCCCCATGCAGAAGCAGAACCAGGTCAGAGGCCGGCACCCCCGACAGCATCATCCCTACTCATCTCTCCGTAGTGGTGCGAATGGCACAGAAGGCCAGGTTCCCAGTCTGTCGTGGGAAAGTCCTTTCAAAGCATGAAGGGCAGAGCAGGCTAAATTAAACCCAGCACCAGCCCAGCTTGTTCAGAGGGGACAAGTCCCTGGCTGACCAACTGTCTGCTTTGCCTTGTCATTCATCCCAGGGAAACAGCTCAGGCCTGTCCTTTTTTTGGCAGATGATGGCTGAGAAAGAATGCCTGTGCAATGGCATCCATTACTCATTCATCAATCAACACCTACTATATACAGCCCTGGACTGGGCCCCCAGGAGAGATGCTGGGAGACCCCAAGAGGTATCAGACACCGTGGCCGCCTTCACACAGAGTCCATTCTAGAAGGCAGGGCTTAAACACCAGAAAAGAAGTGCGGCTTGACAAGGACAGAGGAAGGGCAGTGAGCGCTGGGGTGTGCTGGATTCTGAGAAAGAAGAAATTACTTCCAGATGAGGGTGATTAGAAAGGAACTTCGTGAAGACAGGGATTGGATTGAGTGTGAACAAGTGATTAGGACTTGGAAAGGCATAGAAGAGGGACATGGTGTCCCAGATGTAGGACGGCCATAAGCAAGACAGGAGAGGTTCAGACTGGCGGCTTCTCGGAGCGGCCGTGCGCACCTCGTTTAACACGGCGGGCACCCTGGAAAAGGGCCCCACGGGCATTTATTCATCGTTCTCAGCCTCACTCCCAGGTGCCTTCATTCATTCACTCCTAGTTACACTCACAGAATTGATGTTCATTACATTTGGGCTCTTGTTTTAAATGTGACAAAAGCTAATATCTTCCTACTGAAAAGGTTTCTCTTTCCCAAGGCCAGAAATCCCACCAAGGTGTTCCTTGAACACTCTTTCCCCAACTGACTTGCTCTTAGCAACCTGGTCCACCATCATCTCCTCCCAGGGTAACTCTCTCACCTGATTCACCAGCCTAGGAAGAGGGTGGGAAGCCCCCCCTTCCCCCAGCACAACTCCTGAGAGATTGTAGCACCCCGGGAAGAACAAAGCATCAAGAAATGTTGTTAGAGGGCGTTCCCTGGTGGTCCAGTGATTAAGAATCTGCCTGCTAATGCAGGCAACTGGGGTTCGATACCTGGTGAGGAATCTAAGATCCCACATGCCCTGGCATGCAGTGACTAAGCCTGTGGGTCACAGCTACTAAGCCCACACTCTAGAGCCCACGAACCGTAACTACTGAGCCCCAGAACCACAACTACTGAAGCCCGAGCACCCTAGAGCCCTGCAAAAGGAGAAGCCACCGCCATGAGGAGCCTGCAAACTGCAGCTAGAGAGTAGCCCCCACTCTCCACGACTAGAGAAAAGCTGCACGCGACGGTAAAGACTCAGCGCAGGCAAAACTAAAAAGAGGGAAAAAAAGAAAGAAAGAAACATTCTTAGAACCATTGCAGTGAACTGCTGCTTTAAGGATAGTACAGCATGTGGATTCGGGAGAGATAGAAAGATGCCCTCCTCCAAGGGAAAAAAAACCCTGAAAATCCCATCACTATAAATACATGCTTTTGACTGATGGTCTTACCTCTTTATTAAAATGAAAGGACCCCAAAAGAGAAAGTCTCTTGGTCGATTATACCTTAGGGCGATTGATTTTACAAGCTCCCCCAACCTCGAGAAGTTTGCCCAACTGGTAGAGCACGTTAGGAAACCTACATGCTCTTGGGGGAAATGGCAGGAATTTCTCTCTGTACAGCCCAGTCCCAAGTGTGGGCAGTGTTTGAGGGACTGAGCCCTTTGATAAGGCAGAGGTATGGTCCCTCTGAGCAACTTGGGTGGATGATGTCTCGTGCGCTAAGCATAACCAGTAAGATACTATGGACTGGATCAGGATTATTTCATAAAAGTTTGAGACAAGGGTCATTTTTGGTAATATAAGGGATAGGTGACCTGAAATCTACTGACCGGTCATAACAGTGATTACATGTTAAATTAAAATAATAGACCTCTGCAGAGTGCAACCGTGAGGTGCTTTGATGGGTCACCTGTGTTCTTTAAAACATCCACATCCCCGAGTGAAATCATTTCCCCCCCATTATAGTAAGTGGCAAATTGCTTCTGCCGGGTTTTCCAGCCAAAACTCTTGGTCCCATCCTGGACCTCTGTCTTTCTTATACTCTACACAGGAGGCATCAACAAACCCTGTAAGTTTTACTTTGTAACATATTTATAGTCTGTTCACTTTAAATTTATTATTTATTGCTAGGAGGGAAGGATTTGTGGGTGAGCAGAGGGTGGGTGATAGAGGTATAGTCTGAAAGTACAGAGACAAATAAAGATGAGTTTTTTAGTGAATTTAAGTGTGGTTGGGGGAATTCCTTGGCGGTCCAGTGGTTAGGACTCTACTCTTTCACTGCAAAGGGCCTGAGTTCAACCTTTGGTCAGGGAACTAAGATCCCACAAGCCAATGCAAGGTAAAAAAAAAAGAAAAAAATCAATACACAAAAATCTGTTGTATTCCTATACATTACCATTGATCAATCCTTCCCAAAAATTGAAAAAATAATTCCATCTCTAAGAGCATCAAAAATAATAAAATATTTAGGAATAAATTTAACCAAAGAGACAAAAGACTGAAAGAAAACCCTAAATACATGGGAAAATGTCCCACGCTCCTGAATTGGAAGACAATATTATTAAGATGATGATACAACTGTATAGCACAGAGAACTCTACTCAATAGTGTGTAATGAACTATATGGGAAAAGAGTCTAAAAAGAGTGTATATATGTACACATGTAACTGATTCGCTTTGCTGCACACGAGAAACTAACACAATATTGGAAATCAACTATACTCCAATTAAAAAATAACAATAAGAGAAACTTGAAAAAGCTGATGATACAACCCCAAACAATATGCAAATTCAGTGCAATCCGTATCAAAATTCCAGTGGTGTTTTTTGCAGAGATAGAAAAACTCATCTTAAAATTAAAATAAAATCCTTTGTATGAATTTTTTTGCAGTCTCAAGGGGCTGCAAATAGCAAAAAAAAAAAAAAAAAAACAATCTTGAGAAAGACGAACAAAGTTAGGGGACTCATTCTCAATTTCAAAACTTACTACGAAGCCACACTAATGAAAACAGCACTGTGCCTGGTATAAGGATAAATGTATAGATCAAGGATTTATCAAACTGAGAACTCAGAAATAAACCCTGACATAGTCAACTGATTGTCAAAAAGGTAACACAGTCATTCAATAGGAAAAAATTCTCTTTAACGAATGGTGCTGGGAAAACTAGATATCCACGTGCAAAAGCATGAAGCTGGACCCTTACCTTACACCCTTAAAATCAAACAGAGACCAGACTTGAAAATTCATTCCCTAAGCAGACAAAACCAGTTTTGTCAGAAAAACAAAGTTTAATTTAGCTTATTGTGCAAGACAAGCAAGACTAACTTGCCCTGGATCATCTCTTGCTTATGCCTCTGAAAATCATAAGTGAAACTTAAAGTCTTCCCCGAACTGATATGAAGTAACCATTCCCGATCATTTAAGAAAACTCTATAACCAAGCACTGTGAAGAATAAACAGTCACTGCCTCCCTACTGTATAAACTGCCATACAATGACGTATCTCTGCCCCTCATTCCATGCTACATTTGAATGCTCCCAGTTCAAAAACTCTCTTTTTCTGGTGTGTGCACAATGAACTTTTATTAATTACTGCCTTTGTGATTCACTTCTGCTATTTCTGAACTTTGGACACACTACAAAGAAAAATTAACTAACAATGGATCGAAGACCTAAATTTAAGACATAAAACTACAAAACTTACAAGAAAACATAGGGGAAACTCTTTGTGACCTAGATTTGGCAACAATTTCCTAAATATGACACCAAAAACACAGGCCTCAAGTGGAAAAGTAGATAAGTTGAACCTCATTAACATTAAAAACTTTGTGTATCAAAAAACTCTATTGAGAAAATGAAGTGACGATCCTCAGGATGGGAGAAATATTTGTAAATCATATCTAGTAAGAGTTTAATAACCTGAATATATTTTTTAAAACTCCTGCATCTCAACAACAAAAGATAAACAGCCCAGTTTTAAAATGGGCAAAGGACCTGAAAAGATGTTTGTCTGAAGAAGATATACAAATAGCCAATAAGCACAGCAAAAGACAACATCATAAGTCATCAGTAACATGCAATGAGATATGACTTCACACCTACTAGAATGGCTGTACTTTTTAAAGTGGAAAATAACAAGTGTCGGACAGGATATGGAGAAATTGAAATCTTTCTTCGTTTCTGCTGCTGCTGCTAAGTCGCTTCAGTCGTGTCTGACTCTGTGCGACCCCATAGATGGCAGCCCACCAGGCTCCCCCGTCCCTGGGATTCTCTGCGTTTCTGGTGGGGATGTAAAATGGTGCAGCAGCAGTCCTCAGAAAGTGAAACATAGAGCTGCCATATGACCCAGCAATTCCTCTCTTAGATATGCATCCAAAAGAATTGAAAACAGGGACTCAAACAGATACGTGCACACCAATGTTCATCGCAGCATTAGTCACAATAGCCAAAGGTGTAAACAACTCAGTGTCCATCAACAGATGGACATCAGTGGATAAACAAAACTTGGTATATCCATTCAATGCAATACTATTCAGCCTTAAAAAGGAATGACGTTCTGATACAGGCTGAAACCTGGATGAAACTTAAAAACGTCGTCCAAGCAAAATAAGCCAGAAACAAAAAGATAAATATGGTAGGATTTCACTTACGTGAAATATCAAAAATAGGTAGATTCACAGAAACAGAAGTTAGATTAGAAATTACCAGGGTAAGGGAAAGGAAGAGTTATTGCTTATGGGTACAGAATTTCTGTTTGGGATGATGAAAAAAATTTTAGAAATAGTGGTGATAATTGCATAACATTGAGAATGTAATCACATAATTGCACATCCAAAAGTGATTAATGTGGCAAATTTTATTTATAGATGTTTTCCAACCATAAAGATATCTTTAAAAATTCAGTAAGAAATACGAGACAATCCAAGAAATTTGAACACTGACAGCATGTTTGATAATACTGAGTTATTGTTGACTTTTTAAAGAATGACGATGTTATTGTTGTGTTTTTAAGATAAGAAGCCCTTCTCCTTTGGTAACAGAGACTATATAATTACAGAGGAAACGGTAGGATGGCTAGGAGAGAGCTTTAAAATCATCCAGTGGGTGAAAAAAGGCAGGGCATTGACCATTCCGGAAGCTGGGTGATGGGAACACGGGAGGGGAAACACTATTCTCTTCACTTTTGTATGTGTTTGAAACAAGACAAAAAGTAAAAAGACCCCAGTCATTGTGTTGTTACAATTGAGCTTAAAAGGAAAAGGTGTTTGTTAATTCCAGCCCAGCAGCTTTATGTGGGAATGGCCATGATGTTGGTGGTACAGGAGAGCTGCCTGGCCCCTCTGGGCTGGGCAGACAGAAGGTGGGATCCCAGAGGAAACAAGGAAAGGGCCAGGACCCTACACTGCAGGTGAAATACCGACTTCCTGCCAGCTTTACGCCTTTGACAGAAGGCACACCCACCCAGCTCCTCTCCCCCTACCTCTGGGGACTGGCTGCAAGAGTTTGTTTCACTCTCTCTCACTTCTAAAGATAACCTCTGTTTACTGCACCCTACACTCACCTTCCTTGTAAACTAAGCGGGGACGCTTACACACCATGGAAAGCTCAGGGCGATTTCCAGTTCATTGGGTTTTTAATATTTTCTGTATGCCAGGCACCTTGCTATGTGCTTAGGAAACAAAAAGATAGTTAAGATGTGCTTTGTGGAAAAAAGGAAAAAAAAATGTGCTTTCTACCCTTCAAGGGGCTTACAGTCCAGGACATCAAAAAACATATCCCTAAGTTAAAAAAAAAAATTGTTATGTATGAATCCTCTCTCTTGGAACCAGGACTCTGAGAGGCCCACGTTTGAACAATCTATCTGGAGTCTTCGAGGCAGGCAGCCTTGCCCCAAGTCTGTCACAGCAGACTAGCGTGAGTCCAGCCTCAGGAATGCAAGTCCAATGGACCGTTCTGTTTTCTTGCTTGCTTCCAAATCCCCTCTTTCCTGTCTGCTCCCTTCCCCGCCATGTCCCCAGTGTCGTAAGTACATTTTGTAAAAATAGAGCGAGAAACAGAAAGATCCCCCCTGACAACCCCGCAGCCTGTCCCCACCACTTCCCCAATTTCACGCCAGCAGACGATGGTGTCCAAGCTCTGTCCTGCTGGGGAGGTCATCCCCAGGGACCGCCCCCTCTCGGTTCCTTGTTGGTTCCCACGGGTGAAGGAGGAGGCCTGAGAGCCGAAAGGGAGCACGAGATCTAGGTGTGATCTGGCCGGTCCTCCTCTGGAGGCCCGTGTGAGTGCTGTGAGAAAGCTGGTGAGTGGGAAGGCGGAAGGGAGCCACCTGCAATGCCAGCAACTGCCCAGACTTGGGTGGGGAGCCTTTTCTGGGGGCCTCTGGCTAAGATGCCCAACTTGTAGGGAGTGCGGAAGGGACCAGAAGCCCAGCCCAAGGATCTAGGAGGGCCACGAGCGGCAAGAGCTATGAAAAACACACGCAGAGAGAAGAATTCTGACAAAGGCAGCCACTCAGCCCCACGGTGTGCTGGGCTCTGGCTACAAGCACGTCCACCCAGGTCTTGCTTGACCCATTATGCATCACTTAGGACTCATTTCTTACTTGAGCTTCTTTGCTTGGTTTGGCTTACTCTCCGCTCACATGCCTGGACTCACATCTCCCTGCCCGCACCCTCCCCCCGCCCCCCCACAGATGAGAAAATTATTTCACTGCCATGATACCATTTAAGACCAAAGGCAGGAGCCCCAAGAGCCAGCAAGGCGTTCCAGGATGCTCTGATAGGAGTGAGGAATTCTGGGCTTGCAGGCAACAGGAAGTGCACACAGACACCATCTGTGGTCACCAGGGAAACAGGACAGGGCCGGAGCAGGGGTGTCATTTTAGCCACTTCTAGCATCTCTCTCCGGAGAAGGCAATGGCACCCCACTCCAGTACTCTTGCCTGGAAAATCCCATGGACAGAGGAGCCTGGTAGGCTGCAGTCCATGGGGTCGCATAGAGCCGGACACGACTGAGCGACTTCACTTTCACTTTTCACTTTCACTTTTCACTTTCATGCATTGGAGAAGGAAATGGCAACCCACTCCAGTGTTCTTGCCTGGAGAATCCCAGGGACGGAGGAGCCTGGTGGCCTGCTGTCTATGGGGTCACACAGAGTCGGACACGACTGAAGCAATTTAGCAGCAGCAGCAGCATCTGTCTCTCTCTTAATGTCACTCAGTCTGTGTCCGACTCTTTGTGACCCCATGGATTATAGCCCTCCAGGCTTCTCTGTCCATGGAATTCTCCAGGCAAGGATACTGGAATGGGTTGCCATTCTCTTCTCCAGGGGATCTTCCCAACACAGGGATCGAACCCTGGTCTCCTGCATTGCAGGGCAGGTTCTTTACCGTCTGAGTCCCCAGGGAAGCCCTCTAGCATCTGGAATCCTCTTTTCAGGCTGCAGGAAGGGCAGTCCCTCCAAAGTCATCCTGCCAGGCCCTCCACCACCTCCTCAATATAAAAATGAAATGCTGGACTCCCCTGGTGATTCAGTGATTAAGGATTTGTCTGCCAATGCAGGGGACGTGGGTTCCATCCCTGATCTAGGAAGATCGCACATGCCTTGGAGCAACGAAGCCCAGGCACCACAACTACTGACCCTGTGCTCCAGGGCCCACGAGCCGCAATAAGAGAAGCCACCGCAGTGAGAACCCCAAGCACTGCAATGACGAGCAATGAAGATCCAGCACGGCCAGGAAAAAAAAAGTAGAGATTCTGCCTCTTCCAAGTGCTTCCGGCCTGGAAACCAAAGAGTCACAGGCTCCTGCTTTTCATTGCACTGTTCCCATTTCCCTGGCCCCAACCCAAGCCCTCTACCCCGTCATGAGCCATTGAGTACCGGAAGAGGAACTGCCACAGAATGGACAGCCTGGTGGCCCCAAGGGTTCCAAAGCAGAGCCTGGCGGAGGCCAGAGGAAGACTCTCCTGACATCATCAGTTTTCAGGAGACCTTGGGCGCTTCCTGCCCTGCTTTGGGTAATGGGATCAGCAGCTGGTGCTGGGAGGTGAGGAAGCCTCTGAGATCTAAGCTGCGATTTTGGATTCCTGATGCACCCTGGAGACAAGGTGCCAGGTGGGAGCCAGGAGGCCCTGAGAAGAGTAAGATGAGAATAATCATCTCAGTCTGTTCTGGCTGCAAAACAACTGAATGCCCACTAGGTTCAGAACGCCTTCCTGGGCCTGGTGAGAAAAGCAAAAAGGCAGAAGCCATTATAATGCCCTCACCAAGCTCTGTGTATGGCAGATTATTGAATACATAGCTGAGAAATAGGAATGCTCACCAATTCCCATATTAATAAAGGGAAAATAATTTGATACAGTTCAAGTAGGGTATATACCCAGGGGCCAGTGAAGTATAGGAGCTAATCCAGGAAGACTGTTTGGAGGAGATGCTATTTCTACTTTCAGGGAAGGGCTGGTCAGTGTTTGATCCTTCCTTTATTTCATCCTGGTCTCATACAATATCTTATATGGGGTAGTTCCTCACAGTTTATTCTTTTGTTTTTTAAAATTCCTTTAGTCATTTTAGGGCTTGTGCTTCTTCATGTAAATATTAGAATATGCTTATCTATGTCTACAGAATATCTTGTTGGGATTTTGATAGGAATTACATTAAACCTATAAATTGGGGAAGAATTGACATGTTTACTATGCTGTGTCTTCTAGTCCGTGACCGCAGTGTATGTCTCCATTTATTTACATCTTCTTTGATTGACTTTATCAGTGTCAGTAATTTTCAGCATACAGATCCTGTGCATGTTTTGTTAAATATGTAACTAGGTATCTCATTTTCTTTGAAACAATTAGTTTCTGCCTATTTGCTGTTGCTATATAGAAATGCAGTTGTTTATGCATCGATCTTGTATCCTGTGACCTTGCAGAACTTACATAGCAGTTACAGGAGCTCTTCTGTAGAGTCTTTGGGATTTTTTTTATAAACAATTGTAACATTTGCAAATAAGGACAGTTTTACTTCTTCCTTTCCACTCTGTATGCCTTTTTACTTCTTGTTCTTGCTTTACAGCGACTAGAACTTCCAGCACTGTATAAATAGGAGTAGTGAAAGCAAGTGAAAGCAAGTCTTCCTCAATGACTCAGTGTGAAAAGAGTCTGCCTGCAATGCAGGAGACCCAGGAGACTCGAATTCAATCCCTGGAAGAGGAAACGGCAACCCACTCCAGTATTCTTGACTGAAAAAAAAAAAATTCCATGCACAGAGAAGCCTGGCAGCTTACAGCCCAAAGGGTCAAAAAGAGCTGGACTCGACTGAGCAAGCACGCATACAGTGAGAGCAGATATTCCTGCCTTGTTCCCAAACTTAGGGAGAAAGCATTCTGTCTTTCACCATCAATTATGAAGTTAGCAATAGACTTTTTGCAGATGTTCTTTATCAAACTGAGGTTAGTTCCCCTTTCTTCCTAGCTTGCTGAGAGTCTTAAATCATGAACAGATGTTGGATTTTGTCAAATGTTTTTTCTGTACTAGTTGATATGATTATGATTATCTTCATGAAGGACTTCCCTTGTGGCTCAGCTGGTAAAGAATCCACCTGCAATGCGGGAGACTTGGGTTCAGTCTCAGGGTTGGGACGATCCCCTGGAGAAGGGGAAGGCTACCCACTCCAGTACTCTGGCCTGGAGAATTCCGTTCAGGTATGACCTAAATCAAATCCCTTATGATTATACAGTGGAAGTGAGAAATAGATTCAAGGGATTAGATCTCATAGACAGAGTGCCTGAAGAACTATGGATAGAGGTTTATGACATGGTACAGGAGGCGTTGATCATGACCATCCCCAAGAAAAAGAAATGCAAAAAGGCAATGGTTGTCTGAGGAGGCCTTACAAATAGCTGAGAAAAGAAGAGAAGTGAAAGACAAAGGAGAAAAAGAAAGATATACCCATCTGAAGGCAGAGCTCCAAAGAACAGCAAGGAGAGATAAGAAAGTCTTCCTCAGTGATCAATGCAAAGAAATAGAGGAAAACAATAGAATGGGAAAGACTAGAGATCTCTTCAAGAAAATTAGAGATACCAAGGGAACATGCACAGATGGGCACAATAAGGATAGAAATGGTATGGACCTATCAGAACCAGAAGATATTAAGAAGAGGTGGCAAGAATATGCAGAAGAACTATACAAAAAAGATCTTCATGACCCAGATAACCATGATGGTGTGATTACTCACCTAGAGCCAGACATCCTGGAATGTGAAGTCAAGTGGGCCTTAGGAAGCATCTCTACGAACAAAGCTAGAGGAGGCAATGGAATTCCAGTTGAGCTATTTCAAATCCTAAAAGATGATGCTGTGAAAGCGCTGCACTCAATATGTCAGCATATTTAGAAAACTCAGCAGTGGCCCCAGGAATGGAAAATGTCAGTTTTCATTCCAATCCCAAAGAAAGGCAATGCCAAAGAAAGCTCAAACTACCACACAATTGCACTCATCTCACATGCTAGCAAAGCAATGCTCAAAATTCTCCAAGTGAGGCTTCAACAGTACAGTGAACCAAGAACTTCCAGATGTTCAAGTTGGATTTAGAAAAGGCAGAGGAATCAGAGATCAAATTGCCAACATCTGTTGGATCATAGAAAAAGCAATAGAGTTCGAGAAAAACATCTGCTTCTGCTTTATTGACCACACTAAAGCCTTTGACTGTGTGGATCACAACAAACTGTGGAAAAGTCTTAAAGAGACTGGTGGTCTTATCAGACCACCAGACCACCTTATCTACCTCCTGAGAAATCTGTATGCAGGTCAAGGAGCAACAGTTAGAACTGGACATGGAACAATAGACTGGTTCCAAATTGGGAAAGGAGTAAGTACATCAATGCTGTATATTGTCACCCTGCTTATTTAATTTATATGCAGAGTACATCATGCGAAATGCTGGGCTGGATGAAGCAGAAGCTGGAATCAAGATTGCCAGGAGAAATATCAATAACCTCAGATATGCAGATGACACCACCCTTATGGCAGAAAGCGAAGAGGAACTAAAGAGCCTCTTGATGAAAGTGAAAGAGGAGAGCGAAAAAGCTGGCTTAAAACTCAACATTCAGAAAACGAAGATCATGGCATCCGGTCCCATCACTTCATGGCAAATAGATGGGGAAACAATGGAAACAGTGACAGACTTTATTTTCTTGGGCTCCAAAATCACTGCAGATGGTGACTGCAACCATGAAATTAAAAGACACTTGCTCCTTATAAGAAAAGTTATGACCAACCTAGACAGCATATTAAAAAGCAGAGACATTACTTTGCCGACAAAGGTCCATCTAGTCAAAGCTACATTTTTTCCAGTGGTCATGTATGGATGTGAGAGTTGGACTATAAAGAAAGCCGAGTGCCAAAGAATTGATGCTTTTGAACTGTGGTGTTGGAGAAGACTCTTGAGAGTCCCTTGGACTGCAAGGAGATCCAACCAGTCCATCCTAAAAGAAATCAGTCCTGAATATTCATTGGAAGGACTGATACTGAAGCTGAAACTCCAATACTTTGGCCACCTGATGTGAAGAACTGACTCATTAGAAAAGACCCTGATGCTGGGAAAGATTGAAGGCAGGAGGAGAAGGGGATGACAGAGGATGAGATGGTTGGATGGCATCACTGACTCAATGGACATGAGTTTTAACAAGCTCCAGGAGTTGGTGATGGACAGGGAGGCCTGGCATGCTGCAGTCCATGGGGTCGCAAAGAGTCCAACACAGCTCTATAGCTTGATTATATTTAGCTTATTTCTATGATGGACTTTTTTAAACTCAACTTTATTAACCACTTGATATCCATGGAATTTCGAATAATGAATCAGACTACATATCTGGAATAAATCCTATGTGGTCCCTTTATATAATCCTTCTCATATTTATAATTATTTTAGAACAATTAATTAAATTTGCTAATATTTTATTGAGGATTTTGAGAGTTATTGGTCTAAGTTCATGAAAGATATTGGTTCCTAGTTGCTTTCTTTAGTACTATCTTTATCTGGTTTTGATATCAAAATAATACTGGCCTAAAAGTAAGTTGGGAAGTGTTCCCTCCTCGTTCATTTTCTGGAAGAATTTGTGTAAAATTGGTGTTTAGTCTTCTTCAGGTTTTGGAGTGAAACCATTTGAGCCAGGAGATTCCTCTTTGGGGAGGGGAGAATCTGTTCTATCTTGATAATAACTTGTTGTGCACTAGAATCACAAAGGCAGTGGCCAAGTTACAGACTCTAGAATTGCAGAAGACCTTGGAAATCATCAAGTCCCCCATCCCTCATTACGTAGGAAGAAACTGAGACTTGGGGGTAAGAGAAAGGACTTGCCCATAGTCACAGAACAAGTTAGCCGCAGAAATGAGAAGAGCCTGTGTACCAGGATGCTCTGTCCAGCTTCCTCTGCTCCTAAGTTAATGGTAGTGGCTCAAGAAGTGGAGACTTTTAACTTTCAGACACTCCAGCATCCATTGCCCACTCGCTCTCTCGTTGGCGATCAGAGACTTCCCAGTATACAAGAGCTTGGTAAGAAGGTTCCCCAAGCCCCTTCCAGCCCACAGTTAGAACCAGAAAGGGCAGAGGTCAAGAGCAGAGCTGGCAACCCAGGACCAAGGGCACAGAGAGACAAACCTTTGGCAACTGAACTCTCCCAAGAGAAAAGCAACCACAGGGTTGATCAGCCTGGGACCCAGCTCTCTCTGTTGGTCTGCTGTGCACTGGGGTTCGATCCCTGGTCAGAGAACTAAGATCCTGCAAGCCGTGCAGTGAGGCAGAAAGAAATGTTTGTAATAAATCGATAAGTAAAATTAAATTTTAAAAAAAGAAGAAGAAGAAGAAAGAAGGGGGGCATATCTCCCAACTGGCTCAGCAAACAGTACAAAGTTAGGTCTTCTGGCTCACACCCCTCTGCTACCAGCCAGAGGCCACTGTCCAAACTGCAGATAAGAAGGTAGAAGGAGGGGACTTCCCTGGTGGGCCACTGGTTAAGAATCTGCCTGCCAATATGCAGGGGACACAGGTTCAATCCCTGGTCCAGGAACTAAGACCCCACGTGCTGTGGGATAACTAATCCTGTGCACCATAACTACTGAAGCCCACACACCCTAGAGCCCACACTCTGCAACAAGAGAAGCCACTGCAGTGAGAAGCCTGCTCACCACAACTAGAGAAAGCCTGTGCACTGCAACAAAGACCCAGCATGGGGAAAAGCAAACAAATAAATAAGAGCAATCCTTAAAAGAAAAGAAGCCAGAAGGAAGGAATGGGTAGATCATACCTTCACACTAACTCAACATTCCTCGAGCCAAATCCCCATCACGGCTACAGGGTCATCCAGTTGAACCTTCTGCATTGGAAATATTACATATCAGTGCTATTCAATGAGATAGCTGCCAGTCACACGTGGGGAATAAACACTGGAAATGTGAGTGGTGCAAATAAGAAACTACATTTTTAGTCTTATTAAATTTTTAAATTAATTTAATTTAAATAGTCATGGGTGACTAGTGGCTACCGTATTGGATAGCATAGATCTAGTAGAACCTCTGCAAGTGCTCTCATGAACAAACTTAAAAAGCAGGGGGAAAGCAAAATCTTAATCTATAATAAAGGAAAGAAGTGCTAAGAGACAGCAAGTCACTTAAAATTGAGCAAAATACCTCTCCCCTCAGATTTGCCCCCGTATTACCCAATGCTCTGGTTTCATCTTATTTGGAGGTCTATGCATGCTAGTTTCTTAAAATTTCACCTTTGGCAATACAAAAGGAGGAGCAGATATCAGCCTTCAGGGACCCAGATGGAAGTTGCTAAGCAAGTGAAGAATTAGTGTAGGAGTTTGTTTTGTTCTCTGCTAAATCTCCAGTGCCTAGACTATCTCCCCCCTGGCAAAGAACTCTCTCAGTAAAAACTTGAGTGGGGACCTCCCTGGTGGTCCACTGGTTAAAAATCCACCTGCCAAGGCAGGGGATGTGGGTTCGATCCCTGGTCCAGGAAGATGCCACGTGCCACGGAGCAAGTCAGCCCATGGGCCACAAGTACTGAACCTGTGCTTTAGAGCCCAGGGAGTCTCAGCTACTGAACCCACACTTTCTAGAGTGCTCTCTCTGCAACTAGAGAAGCCTCCACAATGAGAAGCCCATGAACTGCAAGTAAAGAGTAGCCCCGATCACTTCAACTAGAGAAAGCCTGCCTGCAGTAACGAAGACCCAGTGCAGCCATAATAAATAAATAAGTAAAAAGTCATATGCTTTTAAAAAATTGAGTGAACTTAAAGTAGGTCGCACAGAGTCGGACACGACTGAAGTGACTTAGCAGCAGCAGCGACTGAGCGACTTCACTTTGACTTTTCACTTTCATGCATTGGAGAAGGAAATGGCAACCCACTCCAGTGTTCTTGCCTGGAGAATCCCAGGGACGGGGGAGCCTGGTGGGCTGCCGTCTATGGTGTCGCACAGAGTCGGACACGACTGAAGCGACTTAGCAGCAGCAGCAGCTAAGTAGGACAGACTGCCAAAGAAACTGGTCTAATTAAAAAAGACATCAGGAGGACCACTAGAGGGCGCGCCAGCCCAGCAGCCGCGAAGCTGCGGATCAGCAGCGAGTAAATTGCTCACCGTGTGGGAGTCTCCGGGTTCTCAGCGCTTTCCACGCCCCGGAGTTGCTTCAAAAGGGTCAATTCAGCCACCTCGCTTCCATCACACGATAGGTCTTCCTTTCCTTTTTATTCATCCCCACGTTTTCTCGTATGTGCAACCAGCCCACTGACTCCAAGATCAGGATGGCCAGCTACTGATGGACAGTGAAAGGCCCCCAGTCCCTGGAATGCTTAATAAATGCCACATTTTGCCCCTCGAATAAAGGAAATGGAAAGTCAAGGCATAGCCCAGGCCTGGAAACCAAGAGGTTAGCTTCTAGACAGCTCTTTACACTCACTGGAAGTCCACCAAGTCCCAAAAATTGTGCTGCCCGTTTTAACCCAGGTGGCTAGTGTTGCTTCCATTTTGTTGCTGTGGTTTGGTCACTAAGTCTGACTCTTTGTGACCCCATGGGCTGTATAGCCTTCCAGGCTCCTCTGTCAGTGGAATTCTCCAGGCAAGAATACTGGAGTGGGTTGCCATTCCCTTTTCCAAGGGATCTTCCCCATTCAGGGATCAAATGGGATCTCCTGCATTGTGGCAGATTCTTTGCCATCTGAGCTACCAGGACAGCCATTCTACATATAAGAAAGTTGTACTTCCAGACTTCCCGGATGGAACAGTGGATAGGAATCCACCTAGCCTACCCAGAGGACCCCGGTTCGATCCCTGGTCCAGGAAGTTCCCACAGGCTGCAGAGAAACTAAGTCCTTGCACCTCTACTACTGAGCCGGCATGCCCTAGAGCTGGTCCTCCGCAACAAGAGAAGCCACCACAATGAGAAGTCCTCCAACCGCAACTACAGAGTGGCCCCTGCTCACCGCAACTAGAGAAAGCCCAAGCAAAAGCAATGGAGGCCTAGTGCACCCAAAAATAAAATAAATAAAATTAAAATTTATAAAAAGATGCTACAGAAAATTGCATTTCAGAGTGACTGACACAGGTCGCATAGATCATAAGTGGATTGTGAGCCCATGATATTTTCTTTACAAAACTTGTGGAATTAACACTATGCCATCAACTTTGAGTTCGAAGATGTTGCTACTGAAAGCACTGCTTTCTGTGGGGTCTACTGAGTTAGGAAGCATGAATGTCGAGTCCAGGGAGGGGAAAGAGAGGCAGTTATGTTGGATCCCTTCCCGTGGGGGCTGGAGGGAGGCACAGTCACCACCCAGAAAAGCAGGGTGAACCCACCCTGGGCAAAAGTCTTTAAGGTTCCTTTCTGATATGGATTGAATGTGTCTGGTCCCAAATTCATGTGTGATGGTAACTCCCCCCGTGGAGTGATGGGAGGTATTTAGTGGTATTTAGTGATTAGACCTTTGGGAGGTTATAGTTAGGCTTAGTTGGGGTCATAGGGTGTCCTGGAGAAGGCAATGGTACCCCACTCCAGTACTCTTGTCTGGAAAATCCCATGGACGGAGGAGCCTGGTAGGCTGCAGTCCATGGGGTCGCTACAAGTCGGACACGACTGAGCGACTTCACTTTGACTTTTCACTTTCATGCATTAGAGAAGGAAATGGCAACCCACTCCAGTGTTCTTGCCTGGAGAATCCCAGGGATGGGGGAGCCTGGTGGGCTGCTGTCTATGGGGTCGCACAGAGTCGGACACAACTGAAGTGACTTAGCAGCAGCAGCAGAAGGGTGTCCCACCCCCACTGTGATGGGAATGGTGTCCTTATAAGGAGAAAGGAGAGACAGAGTTCTCTTTCCCCGCACCATGTGATAATGTTATTCAGTCCAAGCTCGCTTTGCTTGCCTCAAGTTAAGTCAATGAATCGGAGATGAGATGTTGGGATCAGGAAGGGACTTTATTTGGGAGCCAATTGACCGAGAAGACAGCAGGCTAGCGCCTCAAAATAACCAATTAGCCAACTAGTGGGAGCCTGGATGTCAGATTCTTTTATGGATTAGAGATGGCAGGAGGTGAAGAAATGAAGCCTCAGATAGGGGGGATATGTTAGTTTCATTTCCTACCAGTCATTTCATGGGTGGTGTGAAATGGAATATTCCCTGTCACATCCACAAACAAAGATGTCACATCTATCTGTGATTCTGGCCTCCCCAAATGTGAATTTCTGAGTCTCAAGCAGTGGGCACCGGGCCCAGAGCCATTTGCCACACACAGGATTCAAGAATGTCACAGTCCATCACCGGTGGGCGGGGTCAGGTTATCTCCCTGAGGCAGGCCATTATGTATGCTTATAATAACAAAAAGAGTTAAAGTCCTGGAAGCAGATCCAGTGCAAATTCAAAATTAGCGCTTCCTGGTTGAAGGAACACTCTGAGACAGCAGCTGTCTGCAAACTAGGAAGCCAGGTCTCACCCGGAGCTCTGTCTGCCGGCACCCTGATCTTGGACTCCCAGCCCCCAGAAATGAAAAGTCAATATCTGCTGCTTAAACACCACCCTTGCCTCCACTGCAGCCTTTCCTGTCCTCTGGGATGGTTCCCCCCTCCTCACGTCAAGACCAGCTCCTCAGCTCCTATGGAGTTTGGGGATCACAGGGGTGGTGGTGACCTGTATGGGCTTTGGACTAAGTGGGTTATAAAAACATCTAGATGTGGGCCGTGGTGTGGGGCTGGCTAGGCCCCCCAGCCCCACACGCCTCATGTGTGAATTAGTAACACTTGTCCTGCAAGGCCATGGGACCACGTACCTGTCTCATCAGTGTCAGATCTCTCTCACTCAGTGCAGGCCCAGAGTAAGGACACAGGAAGCGTCCGCTGCTCTTCTCCCTTGCTGCTGCTGTCTTGGAGGTCACTTCACAGTTAGCAGAACCTTTAGCTTGGAGCAGAGAGCTTTTCGTTTTATTATTTTATATATTTTTCATTTGCGGATCTTAGTTCCTCGACCCAGGGATTGAACCCGGGGCCCTCATCAGTGAAAGCTGGGAGTCTTAACCACTGGATCATCAGGGAATTCCCAGTTCCCTGCAAAAAGTTTTGTGTTTTTTTTTTTTTTAATGAGGGGATTTCAGGTATCAAGCTGGGAGCAGAGAATATTTAAGGACTGAGAACCTTGAGCGTAAGGGTTCTGTGGTCCCCACTCTCACCCCAAAGCAAGAAGAGTGCATTGTGGGGCTACACACACACACACACTCACACACACACACACTCACTTGCTCAGGACCTGCACTCGCTTTGGGCTGCCCCTCCTGCACCCTTCCTAAAGCCTTGTGCTGCCCCTTCCATCCACTCTCCACCTTCTTCTGCCCTGCTCGGTGCTCCAGGAGGCTAGCCCATAGGGCAGCATCAGTGGGCTCCCTTGTCCTCTGTCTTCCGGCTGGATGGGGCAGGTGGGTTGCCAGCAAGGGCAGGAGGGCAGGTCTACCTTCCAGCTCTTTCCAGCCTGGACAGCAGGTGACAGCTCCTGTGAGCCTCTCCTCTCCACCTCTGTCCATGTGTCTCTCTCTAGATTCCAGTAAACACGCCTGTCTTACTCCTTCAGGCCCAGCTCCCAGTTCCCACGACTTCCCTTTTGGTTTGCCAACCTCCCAGCCATACCTTTGCAGATCATCCCGCTATTAAACTCAATTACCCCATGTGAGTGACCCTGATGGATACATCTCTGAGGGCTGGTTAGGACCACGGATCTGACATTGGTCCCTCGTGGCCTCCAGGCCATGCTCCTTCAGCTGCCACCAAAGACTCTCAGCTGTCCCGCTCTCCTGGCTAACACATAAAACCTTCTAAGCCTGCATGGCCACAGCTCAGGTAAACACACAGAGGGTCATTCACAGAGGCCACCCCCAACCCTCTCCAGCGCCTTGCATTGTTCCCATACCCAGAAGAAGAGATCCCCAGGGATGCTCTCAAAGTCCAGGTAAAGATGGCAGAGCAAGTTCTGATGGCAGATGGCAGAGTGACTTTAAAAAAATAAAATGTTTTTTGTAAACTCTTTAGCCCTGAAGTCATATTAAAACATTAAATTCATCATTGGGAACCCGTCATGTCAACTCCTGTGTCCTGTCCCCCCGGCCCTGTGTCCTTTAGAGGCTCCTTTGCTATATACTTCCTGCCTCAGATGGAGATACAACCATTGACAAAAGAGATGTTTAAAAACAAACAAGCTCTGAGACACAGAGAACAAATGGGTGGTTGTCAGAGGAAGGGAGTGGGGGTGGGAGAAATGGGTGAAGGAGGTCCAAAGGTACAAAAAAAAAAAAGACATGTTGAAGAAAACAGGCAGGACATGCCTGGTGGCCCAATGGTTAAGACTCCACGCTTCCTCCCACCCGCCAGGACAAGGAGCTGCTCACGGAACCCCACCAGCCAGACCTCCTCTGCAGAAGGTGGGCGTTCAGTCCCTGGTTGGGGAACTAAGAGCCTGCATGCCCATGGTGTGGCCAAAAAAAAAAATAGTATACAAAGGAAAACAGGCAGATTCTCCACTGACAAGAGGATAACAGAGGGCCGTTGAAAAGAGCGCTTGGTGTAAGAAATAGTCGTGCCATTGAGTTTATCGGAGGCCAAGCATTGCTGAGAACCACGAGTACCAAAAAGGGGCTAAATCCTGGGGTGACCAGAGGCATGGCGTGGAGGCGTACATCCGCCACCAGCTCAGGTTTGGCGGCGGGGCCATCCAAAAATGAAGCAGGAGACGGGGAGGACGAGAGACAGACAGAGGCCAGGCAGGATCAGGACCAGCAGCCACCAGGACAAGGAGCCTCCCACAGAAGCCCCACCAGCCAGGCACGCACAGATGTGTCTGGAATGGAAACCAGAGCTCTGGGAAGAAAGGCTGCGTCTACGCCTGGGGCAGGACGTACAGAACAGGGGCCGAGAATCCCGAACTGGACAAGAAAGGATAGGAGCCTCCCCAGGCCACTGGGGGCTTAGCAACAGAACATGCTCGCTAATAGAACGGGCGCTTGTCTAACTCTTGGAGATGATTGGTCTCAGGAGACACATGTGCTGATAAAGCAAGAGACTTGGGCAGGGAGGGGGGCTCTGGGCGGAGTTGTAAGGGAACCCAGGAGAACAGCTCTGCCACGTGGCTCACAGTCTTGGGTTTTACGGGGATGGGATTAGTTTCTGGGTGGTCTCTGGCCAAGTCATGCTGACCCCGATGAGTCAGGGTCCACACATTGTCCAGCCAATATGGATCCCAGCGACAAGGATCCTGGGAGGTTGGTGAGACCACTGGCATCTCCTTTTGACCTCTCCCGAATTCTTCCAGTTGGTGGTGACTTGGGAGTCCCGCGTATTCCCTGCCAGGACCTCTGGTCTTAAAACAGCTCAGGCAAATGGTTACACTGGTCCTAGCCAGGCTGGTGTGGTTTCAGTCGTGTTTCCCCTAACAAAGGGGGACCATTTTCAGCATCAAATAACATGAGGAGTGGATTCAAACAGACAAACATACCAGCTCCCTTCTCTCCCACTACTCCCCCACCCCTCAGGACCCCCTGGCTTCCACTGTGACTCCCCCCAGATTCTGGAAGCCTTACTTCCTCTTGTGGACCCTGCTCTGTCCTCCCCAGACAACCAGTCCCACGACCCTCTCCCAGCACTCCTTCCCCACTCTGGTCCAGCTCCACTCAACCGGTGTTGAGATGGATGCTAGGGAGGGCCAGTGCCCTCTTAGGGCCATTCTTGATTACCCCAGATGTTATTTGGTAACCTCACAAAGCATTTCATCCTGGAAGGGCTGGGCCTGTGTGCCTGGTTGCTATTCAGAGAAATTCCACTTCCTTCAGCTGATAAGATGGGACCCTTGGCCTTTCCTGCCTATAGGTCAAGAAGAGCAAACTGGGATGGAAACTGTTTCCTCCCTCCCCCATTCCCCTCCTTATCTTTCTTCTAGAAAACAATCCTTGGCTCACTCTGTTTTCTTTCTTTTGACCTTCCCTTGCTCGAAGGGAAGATAGAAATAGATAAGTCTGGCTTTTGGTAGCAGCACCCAAAAGGATTCCAATGGCCTCTGTCAACATCAACAGCAGGAACCTCCCTCATGGTCCAGTGGCTAAGACTCGGTGTTCCCAATGCAGGAGGCCCAGGTTCAATCCCTGGTCAGGAAACAAGCTCCAACACGCCTCAACTAAGAATTCACTTGCCACAGCGAAGATTCCACATGCTGGGATCTTATTTATTTGACCATGTGCAGTCAAATGAATAAATATTAAAAACAAAAACGAGTGGGGGTAAACCCTTGGTCCCTGCCTGTGGGAGCTTATACCTGATGACAAAACTTCCTCTAATCAAGCCCCTGCTCCATGAAGAAGCAGAAATCACCAGAGGTGAACTGTCTGGGCAGGAAACAGAATTCAGCAGTGAGTTTATCAAAGACATAAAATATCATAAAACACTGAGGGTCCTCAGAGATGTTCAAACACTGGCCGCCTCTCCTGCCATCTGACAGGAGATGCTAGGGGAAGAAAGGCCTAGAGAGGGAAATAGCTCTTCAGTCTGGTCCAGGACTAAAGAGTTATTTGCTGTTGGCACCAGGCCCAGGTTGTGGCTTCCCAGGTAAGAACCCACCTGCCCATGCAGGCGACGTGGGTTCGATCCCTGGGTCGGGAAGATCTCCTGGAAGGGAAAATGGCAACCCTCTCCAGTATTCCTGCCTGGAGAATCCCCATGGACAGAGAAGCCTGGTGGGCTACAGTCCATGGGGTCGCAAAGAGTCGGACACAACTGAAGCGACTTTGCACACAGCACACACCCACCAGGCCCATGCTAGTGTTCTTCCTAGATCTTTGAGGGGCCCAGGTCTAGCCAGCCCCAGCCCTCTGACTCCGCTGCAGTCCTCCGACTCTCCTCTGCAGCTCCGACAGCCCTCGGGCAGAGAGGTCATAGTGAGTATGGAGTTCTCTAAGCAGGCCCCTTCCCTAAAGCTTCCACTGTAGCCAAACCTGCCTGTCTGATGAGGCAACCAAACAGATCTTTACAAAACAGTCCTCCCCAAGGGAGGGGGTGAGCCCCTGTGTTTTCTTGTGGGCTGAGAAGGGGGCTGGCCAGGAAGGGAGGAGAGTCCTGCTCCACCTCAAGCATTTCACAGCTGTGTGATCTTGAGCAAACCCCCATTCCTCTCTTGAGACAGGAAGGAAGCAGGGCACAACCCCTAAAAGAATGACACAGCCTGGGAACAAGATTCCCAGTTGGCTCAGTGGTAAGGAATCCACCTGCCAATGCAGGAGATGCAAGTTTGATCCCCACGTTGAGAAGATCCCCTGGAGGAGGAAATGGTAACTCACTCCAGTATTCTTGCTTGGAAAATTCCAGAGATAGAGGAGCCTGGCGGGCTATTGTTCATGGGGTCACAAAGTCGGACACGACTGAGCACACACACACACACAGACACATGAGGAGGAGACATAAGCCAATAAGAGCAAAGTAGGTCCAAGATGGCATACGAGTTGACTTCCTCTAGACCTTGAGCCTCAGCACACGCTCATTGTAACACATCAGCAAACTGAAAGACACACCTACAGCTGCCATGACATCCCCAGGATAACCACAAAGAGTCAAAAAGTGGGCAGTGGCCCAATCCCGGGAAATTCCCATCCCTTCCCGCAAATAGCTGGAATATTGCTTCCACTCATTCAGTTCAGTTGCTCAGTCATGTCCGACTCTTTGCAACCCCATGGACTACAGCACGCCGGGCTTCCCTGTCCATCACCAACTCCCAGAGCCTACTAAAACTCATGTCCATCAGTGGCTGATGCCATCCAAACATCTCATCCTCTGTCATCCCCTTCTCCTCCTGCCCTCAATCTTCCCAGCATCGGGGTCTTTTCCAATGAGTCAGTTCTTCATATCAGGTAGCCAAGGTATCGGAGCTTCAGCTTCAGCATCAGTCCTTCCAATGAATATTCATGACTGATTTCCTTTAGATGGACTGGTTGGATCTCCTTGCAGTCCAAGGGACTCTCAAGAATCTTCTCCAACACCAGAGTTCAACAGCATCAGTTCTTCGGTGCTCAGCTTTTTTTATGGTCCAACTTTCACATCCATACACAACTACTGAAAAACCATAGCTTTGACTAGACGGACCTTTGTAGGCAAAGTAATGTCTCTGCCTTTTAATATGCTGTCTAGGTTTGTCATAGCTTTTCTTCCAAGGAGCAGGCATCTTCTAATTTTATGGCTGCAGTCACCATCTGCAGTGATTTTGGAACCCAAGAAAAGGACGTCTGTCACTGTTTCCACTGTTTCCGCATCTATTTGCCATGAAGTGATGGGACCAGATGTCATGATCTTCGTTTTCTGAATGTTGAGTTTTAAGCCAGTTTTTTCACTCTCCTCTTTCACCCTCATCAAGAGACTCTTTAATTCCTCTTCTCTTTCTGCCACAAGGGTGGTGTCATCTGCATATCCAAGGTTATTGATATTTCTCCTGGCATTCTTGATTCTAGCTTGTGATTCATCCAGCCCGGCATTTCTCATGATGTACCCTGCATATAAGTTAAATAAGCAGGGTGATAATATACAGCCTTGACGTACTCCTTTCCCAACTTGGAACCAGTCCATTGTTCCATGTCTGGTTCTAACTGTTGCTTCTTGCAGATTCTTGAGAATCTGCATACAGATTTCTCAGGAGGCAGGTAAGGTGGTCTGGTATTCCCACTTCTTGAAGAAATTTTCAGTTTGTTGTGATCCACACAGTCAAAGGCTTTGGCATAGTCAATAAAGCAGAAGTAGATGTTTTTCTGGAATTCACTTGCTTTTTCTATGATTCAACGGATGTTGGCAATTTGATGTCTGGTTCCTTTGCTTTTGTTAAACCCAGCTTGAACATCTGGAAGTTGTCGATTCACACACTGTTGAAGTCTCACTTGGAAAATTTTGAGCAATACCCACCCCTTTGCTTCTTACTGCAAAATTCAAGCTTTAATTGGAAAAGGAGGGAAAACCACTAGGCCATTCAGGTTTGACCTAAATCAAATCTCTTATGATTATACAGTTGTGGTGATGAATAGATTCACGAGATTAGATCTGGTAGACAGAGTGACTGAAGAACTATGGACTGAAGTTTGTAACAACATACAGGAATCAATGACCAAAACCACTGTGTACAAAGGTTCATAACATAGTACAGGAGTCAGTGACCAAATCATTCCAAAGAAAAATAAATGCAAGAAGGTGAAGTGTTTGTTTGAAGAGGCTTTACACATAGCTAAGGAAAGAAGAGCAGACATTACTTTGTCAAAAAAGGTCTGTCTAGTCAAGGCTATGGTTTTTCCAGTAGTCATGTATGGATGTGAGAGTTGGACAGTGAAGAAAGCTGAGCGCTGAAGAATTGATGCTTTTGAACTGTGGTGTTGGAGAAGACTCTTGAGAGTCCCTTGGACTGCAAGGAGATCCAATCAGTCCATTCTAAAGGACATCAGTCCTGGGTGTTCTTTGGAAGGAATGATGCTAAAGCTGAAACTCCAGTACTTTGGCCACCTCATGTGAAGAGTTGACTCATTGGAGAAGACTCTGATGCTGGGAGGGATTGGGGGCAGGAGGAGAAGGGGATGACAGAGGATAAGATGGCTGGATGGCATCACCTACTCGATGGATGTGAGTTTGAGTGAACTCCGGGAGTTGGTGATGGACAGGGAGGCCTGGCGTGCTGCAATTCATGGGGTTGCAAAGAGTTGGACACGACTGAGCAACTGAACTGAACTGAACTGAAGGAAAGAAGAGAAGCAAAAAGCAAGGGAGAAAGGGAAAGATACACCCAACTGAATGCAGAGTTCCAGAGAATGGCAAGGACAGATAAGAAGGCCTTCTTAAATAAACAGTGCAAATAAGTAAAAGAAACAATAGAATGGGAAAGACTAGAGATTTATTCAAGAAAATTGGAGATAACAAGGGAATATTTCATGTAAGGATGGACACTATAAAGGACAGAAATGATAAGGACCTAACTGAAGTAGAAGAGATTAAAAAGAGGTGACAAGAATACACAGAAAGACCTATTCAGAAAAGGTCTTAATGACCCAGATAACCACCATGGTGTGGTTACTCAACATGAAATCTTGGAGTGTGAAGTCAAGTGGGTCTTTGGAAGCATCACTACAAACAAGGCCAGTGGAGGTGATGGAATTCCAGCTGAGCTATTTCAAATCTTAAAAGATGATGCTGTTAAAGTGTTGCACTCAATATGTCATCAAACTTGGAAAACTCAGCAGTGGCAACAGGACTGGAAAAAGTCAGTTTACATTCCAATTCCAAAGAAGGGCAGTGCCAAGCAAGGTTATGCTCAAAATCCTTCAAGCTAGGCTTAGCAGTACCTGAATGAAGAACTTCCAGATTACAAGCTGGGTTTAGAAAAGGCAGAGGAACCAGAGATCAAATTGTTAACATTCGTTGGATCATAGAGAAAGCAAGGGAATCCCAGAAAAACATCTACCTCTGTTTCACTAACTCTGCTAAAGCTTTTGACTGTGGAAAATTCTTAAAGAGATGGGAATATCAGACCACCTTACCTATCCCCTGAGAAAACTATGCAGGTCAAGAAGCAACAGTAGGAACCTTACATGGAACAACTGACTGGTTCCAAATTAGGAAAGGAGTACAGCAAGGCTGTATTTTGTTTCCCTATTTAACTTATATGCAGAGGACATCATGTGAAATGCTGGGCTGGATGAATCACAAGCTAGAATCAATATTGCTATGAGAAATACCCACAGACTCAAATGTGCAGATGATATCACTCTAATGGCAGAAAGTGAAGAGGAACTAAAGAGCCTCTTGATGAAGGGGAAAGAGGAGAGTGAAAAAGCTGGCTTAAAACTCAACATTCAAAAAACTAAGATCATGGCATCCAGTCCCATCACTTCAAGGCAAATAGATGGAAGAAAAAGTGAAAACAGTGTCAGACTTTATTTTTCTGGGCTCCAAAATCACTGCAGACAGTGATGGCAGCCATGAAACTAAAAGACGCTTGCTCTTTGGAAGAAAAGCTATGACAAACCTAGACAGCATATTAAAAGGCAGAGACATTACTTTGCCTACAAAGGTCCGTCTAGTCAAAGCTATGTTTTTTCCAGTAGTCATGTATGGATGTGAGAGTTCCACCATAAAAAAGGCTGAGCGCCGAAGAACTGATGCTTTCAAATTGTGATGCTGGAGAAGACTCTTGAGAGTCCCTTGAACTGCAAAGAGATCAAACTAGTCAAATCTTAAAGGAAATCAACCCAGAATATTCATTGGAAAGACAGATGCTAAAGCTCCAATACTTTGGCCACCAGATACGAAGAGCTGACTCACTGGAAAAGACCCTGATGCTGGGAAAGATTGAAGGCAAAGAAGAGGGTGGCAGAGGATGAGATAGTTAGATAGCATCACTGACCCAATGGACATGAATCTGAGCAAACTCTGGAAGATAGTGAAGGACAGGGAAGCTTTGTGTGCTGCAGTCCATGGGGTTGCAAAGAGTTGGGCACGACTTAGTGACTGAAAAACAGCAAAAATAAAAACTGACAACCCCATGCCCTGGGGCCTCACTTGCCCACATTCTCTCTAAGGAGTGTGTTTCCTTCCTAAATAGCCCTTTTTGAAAAAAAATAAAGAAATTGTGGTTGCACTGGGTCTTCATTCCTTTTTGGCGCGGGCTTTCTCTAGTGGCAGTGAGTGGGGGTTACTCTGTGGCTGGGTGTGGCCTCTAGGCTTGCAGGCTTGTAGCTGTGGCCCACGGGTTTAGTGTCTTCGAGACATGTGGAATCTTCCTGGACCAGGGATGGAACACACGTCCTCTGCACTGGCGGGTGATTCCTATCCACTTCGCCCCCAGGGAAGTCCCTGAGGAGCTCTTCTTTCACTTTACTCTGACTCGCTCTTTAATTCTTTCCTGTGAGAAGCCAAGAACCCACACTTGGAGACCATCCCAGGGACTCGGATGTGACCTGGGGATGTGACCGTCCTCTTGGGCCCCACTTTCTTTCCTGTAACACTCTGGGCCTCTGTTTTATGTTTGTTCTGTTTTTCAATATGATCGAGGTAAGTATCGTCCTGGATGAGCTATAATGTACCTGGCCAGAGCTAACATTTGATGAGTCCATAGTTTTCCGGGAAGAAGTTTTGAGAACTTAAGTATTGCTTTCATAACACCTCATTCTAGAGCAAGGTTGTCTAATAGCAATACATTATGATCCATATATATATATATTTCTTCTAGTCCTATCAAAAAAAAACACAAACAGGTGAAATTAATTTTAGTAATAGATTTTACTTAGCCCAATATATTCAAAATATTATTTCATTATTCAATTAGTGTAAAAAAATTATTGAGATATTTTGCACTTGTGGCCAGTGGCTAGCATGCTGGACAGCGTAGGCCTAGGGTTTAGCTCAAGAGTGACCAAATCCAACCAGTCTTCCTACCTCAGGCCTCACTCTCCTGTAGTCCATTCTAAGAAGATCTTGTGTCACTCCCCAGCTTAAAAGATCTCTGAGCGACTTCCCTGGTGGTCCAGTGGTTAAGTGTCCACCCTACCAATGCAGTGGGCATGAGTTTGATCCCCAGAGAGCTAAGATCCCACATGGCATGCAGAGTGGCCGATAAATAAATTAATTAATAATAATAAAGATCTCCAGCTGCTCTTGGAGGACAAGGTCTGCAACACACCGTCATGATGTGAAAGACCCTTCACAATCCGCCCAGATTTGCCTTTTAAACTTCTTTTCTTGGAGAAGGAAATGGCAACCTGCTCCAGTGTTCTTGCCTGGAGAATCCCAGGGACAGGGGAGCCTGGTGGGCTGCCGTCTATGGGGTCGCACAGAGTCGGACACGACTGAAGTGACTCAGCAGTAGTAGTAGTAGTTAATGGTGGGGAGAATGGCTGCAACGGAGGAAGGGGTCAACTGTATGATGATGGATGGTAATTATTAAAAAGTAATAATCACTTTGTAATGTACAGAGGACTAATTATAACGGTGTACATCTGAAACTTTTATAATGTTATATATTAATTTTACCTCAATAAAAAAGGGCAAAATAAATAAATAAACAAATAAATAAACTTCTTTTCTCTCCCCTCCAAGAAGTGATCACTGCAGGCTTTTCTGTCCTTCACTTGGGGACCTCCTTGAAGATTCATTCGTTGGTTCATTCATTCAAGGAGCGCCTACCAAACTTCAGGCAGCGCGGCGGGCTACGGACCCAACCCAAAGGGTGTCAAGAATCTTCTCTGACCAACTCTTAAGCCTCCCCGCAACACCCACCTCACCGAGGTCCAACCCCATCTCGCCCCACCTCGCTCCGGTCAACCAACTGGGTGGTTGGTTTCCGGGTCCTTCTCCCCACCCTCGGGCAAAGGAATGTGCATTTTTCGCCATTTCTTCCACCCCTGCCACACGACCTATGTTCAACCAGTTGATGAATGACCTACCGACCAACGCCCACCTTCTGGTCTGAGGAACTAGAACACGGAACAGGGGCGGGCTGAAGGAGGCCTTCCGCTGAGGTCCCAGTGTTGAAACTAGCCAGGGTGGGCTAGGATCCCCGCACAGCCTGAGATGCGCCCCCGACCCAGCAGCAAGGCATTAACCAGGGCAAGCTCGCGACCACCACCCCCGTTCGACCAGTCCCTGCCGGCGTGTCAACGGGGACCCGAAAGGACTAGGGACATGGCTGCGAGGGATCTGGAAGGCACTGGGGCCGGGCGCAGGCTCCGGCCGCCCGGGAGCAGGAGCCTGCGCTGGGGGCGAGGAGCCAGCGCTGGGGGCGAGGAGCGCCCGCGCCAGCAGCCCTGGGGAAAGGTAGGCGGCGCGGCGGGAACTACAAATCCCAAGGGTCGTCTGCCTGAGAGGCGGAAGGGGCGGTCTCGGGCGGGGCGGAGCGAGGCCCGAGGGGCTCTAGGGCCACGCCCCGGCTGCGGGCTCAGCTTGCGGGGCGACCATGTCCGGAGGTAGCAGCTGCAGCCAGACCCCGAGCCGGGCCATCCCCACCACTCGGAGGGTGGTCCTCGCCGACGGCGTGCAGCTGCCCCCTGGGGACTACAGCACCACCCCCGGCGGCACGCTCTTCAGCACCACCCCTGGAGGTAGGCGCGGGCTCCGGGGAGGTGGCCCCCTGCGCCCCGGCTCTGGGTGCGGGCGGTGGGGAGTCCGGACTCAACAGGAGCGGGGAGTGCTCGGGAGCCGCCAGCTGGACGGGGCGACCGAGTTCCGGGGCGCGATGACTGGGAAGAACGGAACGGGGTATCAGGAAGGCAGTAAGAGTCCGGGAGGTGGCCGCAGGGAGCGAGCATGGGGGTCGCCTGCGATCGCCAGCCCTCGGGCGCGAACTCCAGTGCAGCGTCTGCCAATGCCAGGAGTTTTCTTCTTTCTGAGAGAGACACCTGACTCCCCCGATCGTTGACAAACGCACAAACACACTCTTCCAAGACCACCACATGCTGAGGTGTGCTGCCCCTTGTGGGTATTGGGGGCAGTTCTGAGGCTGAATAGGGTGGGGTCAGGGTGGGCCACGCACCACGGAGAGGCCGGGCCAAGGGTTTTGTGGGATGGGATGTTGGGATCAATGACCCTCGCAGAACCCTTCTTCCTTCCCGAGGCCCCCGACCCCACCCGACCCCCAACCCCGGTTTTGGGTGGAGGGTGCTCGCCTGCTCCTGCGGCGCCTCGGCGGCACGGGGAGCAGATGGTTCTTTCAGGCGCGCGGCGGTTCTCCGCGCAGGGACCTGGGGCCGCGAGGCGCGCTATGCAGAAAAACACGTTCTTCTGTCCGCGGGGGAGGGGAGGGAGGGAACCGTGTGACCTCCGGGAGCGTGGATGAGGAAGAGGAAGCTGAGCTGGCGCGGGTGGGGGCCCGCTTCGCGCTGCCCTCGGGAGCCTGGCATTCGCTCCCAGCTCCGGAGCCCGGGTGCTGATGAAACCTGCCAGCGCGTTTGAGTGATGAAATCCCCGAGCTTGTCGCTTTGCTCCCTCCCTCGCGCTGTCCTCACCCGCTCCTGCCCTTCTCCCCTTCCCTTTACGCCCTCTCCCGCTTCCCAAACTACTCGAGAAGAGCGCCGCACATTTTGGCGTCCGGCCTGAGACGCACGCACTCGGGCGGGGCTGCCCGCCTTGTCGCCTGGCAGCGTCGGGGGCCACTTGCTTCTTTTCTCAGGCAGCTGTCCCACCCCCGGCGAGCACAGCCAGATCCGAGGCCCTGGTTTTGTTTGACTCAAAACATACAGCCTGCGAGCTGTTAGCCAGCTAAGTGGTTCCTGGACAGCGGGGGCCGCCTTTTTTTATGGGACGCGGCACCGAGGCCCCCAAACACATGCCCATGGTCCAATCTAACACCCGATTTCCCAAACTGAACAAGAAAACAGCCGCCAAGCGCAGAAGGGAAGAAGTGCTGCCGCGTCTATTAAAAATGATCCAAGGGAAAGTTCCCAGTGACTCTTGCTGTCTCTCTTTCCACGCTGGACCTTATGTAGTCCATGCTACTCAGCTTTTTCTGTGCTACAATGTGTCTACTGGGACCTTTCGGGACAATTTTGGGGTCCCTTCTAGTGAAGGTGTAAGCCACTGCTTCATCTGTTCAGGGTGGGCACTGACTCAGGCCTGAAGGCTTAAGTGGCCCTATTTTGCACCCTTGTTGCTAGATGGGGTGGATCAGCTTGGAAGCAACAGCCGGCGGTGCTGTTTATGGGAAACTCTCTTCCACTTCTCCCTTTGCACTGGTAAATTGCGGTTTGGGGCAGACCTCAGCCAGTCTCCCTCCTTTTGAAGGTGTTCATTTGGGAGAGGGACAAGGGGCTTCTGCATCAGTGTGACAGTTTCTGAGGCCAACTGGAAGGAAGCTAGCAGTGCCAGGAGCCTAGAGAGTGACTAGCCTAGTGACCAGCGAGGGAGACGCAGCTTACAGTCCATAACCCAGAGAATCCAGGCTTGCCTCTGTACAACCAAGGCGTAGAGTCTTCCTCCAAGGCCCACTTTAGCACAACCCTTTGCCTGGGCGGAGGAGCTTGACCTAATGAGTAAAGGTCATTCCTGGCCCCCTTCTGCTTCGGTCAAGAGTGCTGTTTCTCAGTCTTCTAGGGGGCACATGAATTACCTGGGGACCACATCTGATTCAGTAGGTTAGGGGTAGGGCCTAAGATTCCACATTTCTAACTAGCTCCCAGTGACTGGTATAAGGACTGTTCTCTGAGCTCTCAGGAATTGGTGGAATGTGACAGCCCTCACCAGGCTCTCCTCAGTGGTCTGACAAAAAAAGTGATGCATCCATCCAGGTAAACTTCTCGTGAGGTTGGGTTTGGCATCTGTCTTTAAACTAGACTCTGAAGAGCCAGGCTCTTGGCAGAGTCTGCGTGGTTGGATCGTGTCAGAAGCTACTGGAGTAAACTATCTGCTGGTCACTCTTGCTGGGAATGGCTCTGCAGTGTGTGTCTCAGGGGAGGATAAGAGCAGATGACTTGAGCCATCTCCAGTCCTCTGACTCCAGTTTGCTTTCCATGCTCATTAACCCTACACAGGCTGAACCACTGATCTGAAGAAGCTGGAGAACTGAAGAGAAATTTACTTAAGAAAATTACTTAAGAGAGTGTCACTGATGAACACTCAAGTTTGTAGAATCTTATGGTTTTGTTTTTTCCAATTTTATTGAAATATAGTGCATTGACAGTGTGTTCATTTCTGCTGTACAGCAAAATGATTCAGTTATATATTCTTTTTCATATTCTTTTCCATTAAGTTTTTTTTTTTTTTTTTTTCCTTTTTTGGTCGTGCCATGCTTCTTGCAGGATCTTAGTTTCCTGATGAGTGATTGAGCCTGTCCCCCTTTCCTTGGAAGCGTGGAGTCCTATCCACTGGACCACCAGGGAAGTCCCTCTGTTGGGGTTTATCACATTGAATATAGTTCCCTGTGCTATACAGGAGAACCTTGTTCTCTATCCATTCTGTATATAATAGTTTGAATCTGCTAATCCCAAACTCCCAACCCTTACCTTCCCCACCCCAACCCCTTTCCTTTGGCAACAAGTCTGTTCTCTGTATCTGTGAGTCTTAAAAGTCTTAAGTAACACCATAAACCACCAGAACCTTTGAGTGGGTCAGAACCCTTCATCCACCCTTCCCCCACCAACCTCTACATTCCCAGTTCCTTACTGGATGTTTGACCCAAAGCTACAGGAGTTGTGGCTTGGGTGGTAGTCGTACCTAAGCCCTGGGTCTGGATAAGGTTAATCAGAGGTAAGCAGCTAGGACTGCAGGTGTTACTGGCACCCTATTTGGTTAGACAAACAAAGCCTGCGCCCAGGAAGCTTACCTTGGGGCAGCTCCCGGGTCTGGCCCTGGAACAGAGAGTGCCAGGAAGAGGATAGGGTAGGCTGGGTACTGAAGCCGGAGCGCGGCCAGTGTCCCGAGGCCTCAGTTACACTGCCTCTTTATTACAGGTCAAGAGAACTTGACATTGACATTAAGGCAAAGAGGGAATTATAATGGGTCTCTTTTTATACTGACCCGACCTTCCTTTTAAAGCATTTAGAACATTCCATACTATGTGCTTCATTAAAGACTGGCAGGGACCCTGGTGTAGAGCACCCATAGCCTTCCTGATCTTACGGCCATGGCATTGGAAGACAAAGTGTGACCTCGAGGGCTTCCATTGCAAGCTAGAAAGATGAACACACCCGAAATAGAATTATAAGCATCAGAGTTGTATCTGAAGTAATTAGACAGACACTCACCCCACCCCTGAAAACTTACATGATATTAAATGAGACTTGCCCACTCCAAGTAGCCAGTGTGGTTGGCCTTACAGTCTAACAATGTATACACAGCTGTTGGATATGAGTTGCCTTCAGACCTTACTTTTTTTTCCCAATATCCTCAAGGGTGGCAGGGCCTCATTATTGATAAAGGGGTTTGTTTGTTCTTTTCCTGAAAGAGCAAAAAAAAGTACTTCATTACCAAATTTGGAGAAAGGGCCAGCAGGATGGTGCCATATTGACTATTGGTATAAAGCAGCGAGGCATTTGCTTGTCAGGGTTTTTATTTGATGTCGAGTTAGGAAAAGGCAGCATTATTGAAACAAGGATTGCTTCCCAGGGTGAAATGAATGAAAAGTGTTCATTTGTACACATAGATTCTTGATTCTTGAGTGTTCAAACGTATGAACGAAAAACATGTTACTTTCTCGTTTTACTGAGATCCATGCCAGTGTTCTTCCTCTTTTGTGATTCACGACAATGATTCACATGTCTTTGTTTATGTATTTGTTCCCTAGATTAGACAGGAAGTTCTTTCAGAGATGGCTTACTCATGTTTGTAGTGCGGCCAGCCACATCAGATGTCTAAAAGGTGAAGGGTGAAAGACTCCTGTGATGAGAGTGTTCTCAGGGTGACCTAGTGTCTCTAAGACTAGACCTGGGTCTGGGCTGGCTTAATAAGAATGTTTAAAGTTTCTTTTCTGTCCTCTTAGTTACAAGTATAACTATTTATCTTGGAATGTCCCAGAAGCAGAAGCTAACTTTCTCTGAACTTTCCCACTTATCCCAGTATTATTCCAAGTTATTATGAAGCAGACTGTGGAAGGAGGTGACTTTTTATACTGAACTAGTCAGTGTTGGGGCCCAGGTCTCAGACACTGGGATTCATAGTCTTCATTTACTTGTTTGTGGCCAGTATTGCTGACTCAGCAGAAATATGTGACATCTGCCCGTGGCATTTGGATGCTTAGGATATGGGCCTTATAATCCACTGCCTATGCCCATGAGGGTTCACGGGGAGAGCTCAGATCCTAGGCCCAGAGATCTCGTCTTGATGAGAAGGATTGTATCAGCTACTGTTGTACACAGCTACTGCTGTGTCACAGGCAACCCCCAAACTTAGTAACTTCAACCACCACCACAGCAATCTGTTATTTCTCTTCATTCTTTGGGTAAATTGGACATTTTTGGATCATCTTGTCTGAGCCCACTCATCTGGCTGCATACAGTTGACCATTGGATTGCCCTGGGCTAGAAGTTTCAAGGTGGCCCTAGCCACCTGTCTGGGTATTGCTGGGGACAGCTGGAAGGCTGGGCTCTCTCTCTGTCCTCATGGCCTCACACCATTCAGAATATGAGTTACTTACATGGCAGCTTCCAAGGCCTCTTAAGGCCTTTATTCAGAAGTCACAGTATGGCACTTGCACAGTGTTCTGTCTGTCAGAGTAAGCCTCAAGGCTAGCCCAGATTCTAGAAGGGAAATGACTCCTTTGAATGAGAGAAGCTGGGTATAAACAGGGATAGGAGGATTTATGTGGGCCATGCTTTGAGACGATGTTCAACAAGGGTCAAGCCTCAAGGAACAGTCCTTTGAGGGGATTTAACTGCCTCTCCTGCTGAGTGGCCAACAGAGCCAGGGCCAGATGTTGATATCCAGTCACTCAGTCATGTCCGACTCTGCAACTGCAGTATGTCAGGACTTCCATGTCCTTCACCATCTCCTGGTGCTTGCTCAAACTCATGTCCATTGAGTCAGTGATGCCATCCAACCATCGTGCCCTCTGTCATCCCCTTCCCCTCCTGCCACAGTCCTTCCCGGCATCAGGGTCTTTTCCAATGAGTCAGGGCTTCACATCAGGTGGCCAAAGTATTGGAGCTTCAGCTTCAGCATCATTCCTTCCAATGAACATTCAGGATTGATTTCCTTTCGGATTGACTGGTTTGTCCAAGGGACTTTCAAGAGTCTTGTCCAACACCACAGTTCAAAAGCATCAATTCTTTGGCGCTCGGCTTTCTTTATAGTCCAACTCTCACATCCATACATGACTACTGGAAAAACCATAGCTTTGACTAGATGGACCTTTGTCGGCAAAGTAATGTCTCTGCTTTTTAATATGCTGTCTAGGTTGGTCATAACTTTTCTTATAAGGAGCAAGTGTCTTTTAATTTCATGGTTGCAGTCACCATCTGCAGTGATTTTGGAGCCCAAGAAAATAAAGTCTGTCACTGTTTCCATTGTTTCCCCATTTATTTGCTGTGAAGTGATGGGACTGGATGCCATGATCTTCATTTTTTGAATGTTGAGTTTTAAGCCAACTTTTTCACTCTCCACTTTCACCTTTATCAAGAGGCACTTTGGTTCCTCTTCACTTTCTGCCATTAAGGGTGATGTCATCTGCATCTGAGGTTATTGATATTTCTCCCAGCAATCTTGATGCCAGCTTGTGCTTTATCCAGCCAGGTGTAGGAGACAGGAATCACGAGCCTGTGTGTTTATTGACTATTGGTTTAAGAACAGAGGACGCCTTCCTGAAAACATTGAGTCATGGACCCCATGTCCTGCTTTCAAGCCCTTCTACTCAGCTCCACAAGGCAAAACACACAGGTGGACATGGTGCCAGGGCTCTGGGCCATATATTCACTTGGTGTCACACGTACTAACTGCCAGCCAGCCTACCTCCTGTTTCCCCTTCAAATGGCCAGGCTTCAGGTACTGGCCCCCTCTGCCCAGCACCTGCATTTGAATATCCTTGATTTTCTGGAGTACCGGCAAGAGGCAGGTGTCTGAGCCCAGGAGTCCACAGGTGAGTGGGAGGGAGACTACTGCTGGTGTGGCCAGGATCACACTCAGCACATGCACTGGGTCTCTTGCCTTAAGGAGTGTGAACAGGTTTCCCTCTTCTCTCTTCCGAACAAAAGGGGACAGTGAGCCTGTGCAGATGTGCTAGGTCTCCTGTAACCAAATCCACAGACCAGGTAGTTTAAACAACAGAAATTTATATTCTTCTTGGTCTGGAAGCCCAAGATCCAAGTGTGGTTTCTGCTGAGGCCCCCTCCGTGGCTTGCAGAGGCCACCTCCTGCTGCCCCTGTTCAAGGTGGTGGTCGTGGTCCTGTGGAACGGCTCTCTCTCACAAGGACACCGGCACATTGTTTTAGGGCTCCACCCTAACGGTCTCCTTTTCACATAATAGCCTGGTTAAGAGACCTTATCTCCAAATACAGCTACACTGAGGTACTAGGAGCTGGGGCTTCAGCATGTGAATTTGGGGGTGTGCCATTCACACCAAAAAACAGGACTCCTTCACTTTCCAGCAGCAAGGGGGGTGGTGGATTTCGGAAGGGCACTCACTGTTCGTAGTGCATTTCAGGGGGCAGCCTTACTTGGCTATGCCAGGTGCAGAGGGAAAGGGGAGGAGCTTGGCCAGCCTTAGAAGTTGGTCAGCTGTTTTGTTCTGTCTCCGGAGAAACTTTGTCCCTTCTGCTTAATTTTCAAATCAGCCTACCTGTTCCCTCGTGGGACCTGAAGGAAGGGCCATTTGCCATTGGCTGATGGTCCCTTTGTTACTCCAGGGCCTTCATAAGACCCCTAAAGGGTCTTTTTCGGGGCGGGGCGGGGGGCGGTTATTTTATTTTATTTTTTAATATTTATTTATCTGGTTGTGGCAGGTCTTGGTTGTAAGATCTAGTTCTCTGACCAGGGATGGAACCCGGGTCCTCTGCATTGGGAGCCTGGAGTCTTAGCCACTAGACCATCAGGGAAGTCCAGAGATTGTAGGGGTCTTGGTTCTCCCCGGAGAGCTGGCAGGGTGGGAGGGGAAGGGCAGACTTGGAGTGAGCGAGCTTTGCTTCTTTACCAAACTACAACCCCACCCCCTCGGCCAGTCAGCTGTGCTTGCCAAGCAGACTGTCCTGCAAGAAAGAGCCAGGCCCTGCTGCTGAGCTGAGCATACGCTCGTTCCAATGGGTTTCTCCCGGGCGGCTGGCCCACGTCCCAGCACAGGCGTTCAGCCCTCTGCCTGACCCTGTTATGAAATGCTCTCCCGCCCCTGGAAGGGGAACAGCAGTTCTAGGAATTCCGTGCTTGTACTCTTGCTGGGCCTCACGTCCTCGGCCCCTGGGAGGCACATTCCTGCCAGTGGAGGCCTGGGAAGAAAGAGGGTCCAGCTTCTCAACTTACAGGAGCCGCATCCAGCCGCCTCTGGGCCCCCGGAGCTGGACCGCAGGGAGATGGAGGAGGAATGTAGGAGGCCTCCCTCCCAGGGAACATCCTGTCCTCAAACAGGCAGAAGAGGAGGCAGAAGCCTGAAGACCCTGGTGGCTTCCCCTTGGCCGGTGCCGGCTGGCGCAGGGGCCCGGGCTGCCTGGCTCATTGTAAACAGAGGCTGGTCTTTAGGGTGGGAGGCGAGACAAGCTGGGTCTATCTTGGGATGGCTGCAAGGGGCTGGCCTTTCTGAACCTGTTTCCTGCCTATGAATTCAGAATAAGGTGTCTCCCTCGTGGGGGTCCACAGAGACCTAGCAGGTCAGGCTGTGGCAGGCAGGGCTCACATGGTGCTATGATTTTCACAACCTGACAGTCCTGTGAGGCTCGGGTTCTGTGCTCACCGAGTGAAGAACTGGGACTTGGAGGTGAGGGCTGGTGCAATGTCGCATCCAATTTTGAGCCCAGAACTGCTGCCTCCCGTCCCCAAGCTAGTTGCACCACTTTCAATTTAAAAGCACCTGCCCACAAGGGGATCCTAAAAATAAATGGTTGGTATCAGAACTGGAACACATCCGAGAGATTATCTCTAAAGCCTGGCCTAGGGTTGGGGCTTTAAAAATAGTTTGAATGAGCCCAGAACAAGCCCTTGTTTACAGGCGAGGAAACCAGACCCTGGGGCATGTGTGCCTTGCTTTATACGTTCAAGCAAGCTGTCCTCACCACCAAAGCCTGCCTGAAGAAAATATACAATTCTTGTATTCGGTGCATACCTGGAGTGTAAAGTCCCAGATGACACTGGTTACCGAACAAGCCACAGCTCATGGTGCTGCTTGAAGCCCGTTTCTTTGTGGATGAAAACAGGAGGGAGAATGCCCTTACCCTCCCCCCCAACCCCTCCCCCTTCTCTCCAAGTCTCTTTTCAGGGTTCTTACCTCCCCTCTGGTTTATCCCAGCTTTTTTTTTTTTAACCTCCATATAACTGAAGTCACACTGGTCGTGGCAATACCGAGGACTTGCTTGTTTAGGGCTGACTTTGTGAGCCACGGTGCTAACCCACATGGTGACCCCGGGAGGCTTGAGCTGCCATCATCACCATCACCCCCATTCTTCAGGGGAAGAGATCGCAGCACGAGGACTTCTCTGGTGGGCCAGTGGTCAAGAATTTCCAGTGAAGGGGATGCGGATTCAAACCCTGGTTGGGAAACTAAGATCCCACACTTCAAGGGGCAGCTAAGCTCACAGGCACAACTACTGAGCCCTCGTGCCTCACCTAAGACCTGACGCAGCCAATAAATAAATAAAAGAGAAAGAAAAGAAATCAGGGCACAGCAATATGGAGCAATAATGCCCAGAGTGGATAGAACCAACAAGCCGGAGAGCTGGGTTTCTAACCACTAGGCTGTAATAAGAACAGCAGGCATTCACATCCCGCCCCCCGTCATGTTGTCCCCACCGCTCTCTCTCCGTAGCTGGGAACTCTGGCAGCCAGATGGACTCAGGGTGATGCATTTACATGGGCTTCCAGTTAGAAGACAGCCTCAGCTATTCTCTGCATGTAGTTCGAGATGCACCCTTGAACTCAGAACCCAGTAGGATCTCAGCTACACAAATGGTTGGAAGGGTTGGGGGCAAGGTTCACCTCTGTTCTGCCCCCACCCTGTGGGAGGCAGGTTCTGGATTCCCTGGCTCTGCACCGGTAGTCCCTCCCGTCTAGATCATCCAAGGACCTCCCCCAACTCCGGGTCAGTGTAGAATTTGGGTAACAAGGATGCTTCCATGGCTCGGGTTGAGAGTCAGGGGGCTTGGATTTCCTGTTGCCAGTGGTACACGGGGTAGACCTCTCCCTGCCCCTCTGTGGTCCCCATCTATGTCTCTAGACTCCACACACTTGTTTCCAGGTCTTTCTCCGACTAAGTGTGTGTCTGAGATCAGGGGGCTGTTCCTATATCTAATGGCCCCTTGCATCCGTCACACCTGGCTTGCTGTGGTCCAGAGGGGTTCAGTGATAGGGAATATATGACCCAGAACCCCTACTCTTGGGGCATGTGATTGAGCAAAGGTTGGCAGTTGTGTGGGTGGGTGTTAATGCTTGTCCCGATCCTTGAATACAGTTCCTGGGGATGCTAGAGGGGTGAGCTTACCACTCTTTCCCCAGCCCAGCAGAGATTGTTCAGGACATGGGGAATCTGTCTTGTTCCAACCACGGCAGTTTTAACTTGACTTACTAGGAAAGGAGAGTCTGACCCTATATCCTTATTTATTTGTTTGTTTACTATCCCTGTATCTTTATTACATGTCAAAGAGTCAGACACAACTGAGCAACTAACACACAGATCGCTGTATTTTTTTATTTTGAAAGGATTCAGTATAAAAGGTGTATTCCTTGCTTTAATCCTTATCTCACCCCCAGAGATAAGTAAACAAAAAATACAGTTCTGTGATTTTTTTTTTTTTTTTGTGGCCAGTGTGGTGGTGGTTTAGTCGTTCATTCGTGTCCAACTCATTGTGACCCCGTGGACTGCAGCCTGCCAGGTTCCTTGTCCGTGGAATTTTCCAGGCAAGAATGCTGGAGTGGGTTGCTATTTCCTTCTCCAGGAGATCTTCCCAACCCAGGGATCAAACCCAGGTTCCTGCATTGCAGGCGGGTTCTTTGCCAACTGAGCCACAAAGGAAGCCCAGACAGTGTACACTTTATTCCAAGTAGTACCTGCACAGCATTGCACTGTATGTCTGATGCATAGTTCATTTAACCTGTCCCTTAGTTCTTTTTTCTTTTTTAAGTCAAAGTGTGTGTATATGTGTGTGTGTGTGCATGCACATGTGCGCACACGTGTGCTCAGTCATGTCTGACTCTTTGTGACCCCATGGACTGCAGCCTGCCAGGCCTCCCTATCCTTCACCATCTCCCGGAGCTTGCTCAAACTCAGGTCCATTGAGTCAATGATGTCATCCAACCATCTCATCCTCTTTCATTCCCTTCTCCACCTGCCTTCAATCTTTCCCAACATCAGGGTCTTTTCCAATGAGTCAGTTCTTTGCGTCAGATGGTCAAAGTATTGCAGCTTCAGCATCAGTCCTTCCAATGAATATTTAGGATTGATTTCCTTTAGGATGGACTGGTTTGATCTCCTTGCAGTCCAAGGGACTCTTAAGAGTCTTCTCCAGATGGAGAATCTCTATACAGTCCACAAAAACAAGATTTGGAACTGACTGTGGCTCAGATCATGAACTCCTTATTGCAAAATTCAGGCTTAAATTGAAGCAGGGAAAACCATTAGGCCATTCAGGTATAACCTAAATCAAATCACTTATGATTATACAGTGGAGGTGACAAATAGATTCAAGGGATCAGACAGGGTTCCTGAAGAAATATGAATGGAGATTTGTAACATTATACAGTGTAAAACATACTGACCCAATATTTTTATAGATCATACTACATTTAAAGTTATTACAAAATAATAGCTATGATTCCCAAAGTTGTGCAATATATCCTTGTAGCTTATTTTATACATAGTAATTCATACCTATTAAATCCTCTACCGCCTTGCCCCCTTCCCTCTCCCCATTGGTAACCACAGGTTTGTTCTCTGTTTTCTGTGAGTCTGTTTCTGTGCTGTTATATTCATTTATTTGTTTTATTTTTAGATTCCACACATAAGCTATTACAGAATATTTGTCTTTCTCTCTGATTTGTTTCACTAAGCATAATACCTTCCAGATCTATCCACATTGTTGCAAATGGCACATTTTTCATTCTTTTTTATGACTGAGTAGTATTTCATTGTGTATATGTATTTCACATTTTCTTTATCCATTCATCTGTTGGTGGACACAGGTTGCTTCTATATTACATATTTATTGTTTTTAATACTATGATTCTTGATGAGCCGTGTAGATTTTAGTGATAGCATTTCCATTTTTTACAACCTTTTTTTTAAAAGTAGAATTACTAATTTCTTTAGTTTAAAATGTGCTCAGTACCCAAATCCTGAAATCATGGAACTCTGCTCAACAGTCTTGTTCAGTCGCTAAGTCTGACTCTTTTCGACCCCATAGACTGCAGTTTGCTAGGCCTCCCCGTCCCTCATTATTTCATGGAGTTTGCCCAAGTCCATATCCATTGAATCAGTGATGCTGTCCAACCATTTCATCCTGTGCTGCCCTCTTTCTTCAACAGTCTGTAATAGTCTCAGTATTCTGCAATAACCTAAATGGGGAAAGAATTTGAAAAAGAAGAGATACACGTGAATCACTTTGCTGTACACCTGAAGCTAATACAACGTGTTAATTAAATCTAAAAGAACAATTTTGAAAAGAAAAGTGTAACTATAAAAAAATAAAACGTGCTTAGTTTTCATTCAGGTAAGTCTTCCCATACCCGCCAGCCCCTCTGAAGTGCCTCTCTGTATGGTTTCACATGCAGACCTCTGCATTTCTCCATACATTTTCCCTCTTTTCTGAGCAGTTTGGAGACTCTGGACCTGCCACACAGCTGCGGGCATGGGATTCCCAGGAGCCTCTGGTCTTTCTCTGATTTTATAGACTCCATCTTCCTGGCACTTTCTGCAGATGGCTCTGTTCTCCTTCTATTTGGTTAGCGACCCCATGGACTGCAGCCTGCCAGGCTCTGCACCCTCTATCCTATGGCTAGGGCACTTATTTAAAAATAAAAATCCTCATTTGAGCTAATAAAATCCATAATCTAAATGCCGGTAGGGGTGGCACCTTAAACACCCACCCATGGACTTCCCTGGTGGTCCAGTGACTAAGACTGGACTCTGAGCACAGGGGCCGGGGTTCAATCCCTGCTCATCGTTTGGCTGCGTATAAAACTAGGTCAGGATGACTTTTGCCCCAGGATAGTGAAGGCATTTGACCCACTGTCTTCAGGCTGCCTGTGTAACCACTGAAAAGTTTGATACATTCTTACTCCCAATCCTCAGTGGGCACCTGTTGTCTTTCAACTCTTTCTGGAAGATTTCATGATTTACAATGAATCTTAAGCTGGTGGTTTTTTAATTCATTGCAGTGGATAGTCAAGTAGTCTTTCAAGACTCATCTCTCTCAACTCAGCAAAAGTATCTTTTCTTTTTTTTGTATTTAATTAATTCTTTTGATCTTTTAAGTAATTCTTTTGATCAAGTTCTCTTGTCTCTTTTTCTTGATTTCCTTTTATCCAGGATTTGGGTACTGTCTTACTGGAGTGGGGTGCCATTGCCTTCTCCATGTAATTGGTTATCTTTTTGTCTTCTGTTCCCTTTATTATTTAAGAGTGAGGAGTTGCTCAAGAGCTGGCCTTGTCTGTTCCAGAGACTGAAGTGCTCAATCTAGTGGCTAGTTGGGTTTTTTTTTTCATGTGAGATAACCCCCTCCCAAAATCTGTCTCTGTAGGTCTTTATCTTTGCTCTTTATTCTGAAGCCGAGGAGCGCAAAGGGTTTGAAGCCACTATTCAGAAGGTCAGCTTATTTTGCCTGCCTGGCCTCCTCCTGGGTGACAGATGGGTGGCACCTGTCCCTGTTCTCAGCCCCCAGCCCCGTTTTCCTCAATGCCTCTAATTTCCCAAAACTTCCTGGGTTCGACCCCGCTTGCTTGCTGTTACAACCTCAACCGCCACCTTCCTACCTTTAGCTGTCCCCCTTTTCCTCCCTGTTAGAACCATTCCTGGGACTTGCCTGGTGGTCCAGTGATTAAGACTCTGTGCTTCCACTGCAGGGGACCTGGGTTCCATCCCCTGGTTGGGGAACTAAGATCCCACATGCCACAGAGGGAGGCTCCCCTCAAAAAAAAAAAGAAAAAGGAAAGGGGAAAAAAGAGCCATTCCTCCCTTCACTTTCTGTCTTCATATATCGTGATGTGGAGAACAGTCGGAGCCCCGTTGGCATCCAGGTGGGCACAGGCGCTTCTGTTTCTAGTTCTCGGTGTTTTGTATGACTTGCGAGAGAAGCAGGAGGAAGAACCGTCTTGTTTCTGCCTCCTGGAAGCTACCTGCTGCTGCTAAGTCGCTTCAGTCGTGTCCGACTCAGTGCAACCCCATAGACGGAAGCCCACCAGGTTCCCCCGTCTCTGGGATTCTCCAGGCAAGATCCTCAAAAGCTCTCAATTATAGACCCTTGTGGAGGGGGCTTGTTTTCCCTTGCACGGAGAGGAAGTGGGTCCTCAGCTAAAGAGTGTTATGGGGTGCCGCCTGGTGTGACACCCACGCACCCCAGAGGACCACAGCAGACCAGCACCCCCAGCTGCCGCTGTTCAGCCTCACAGGGTCCTCAGCATCCCCGCCGGTCCCCACTTCCTGTCCCTGTGGCAGACCAGGTCCCAACTCCAGGGCTGCACTGCAGCCTCAGCGGCCAGGGGTTCCTATTTTCGACAATACGGGACTGTGTGTGTTTTGTTAGGTTTGCCTCATCTGTGGGAGGCTTTGGGAGTTTTCAGATCACTGGCCATGGAGGTGGATCCCATGAAGGCTTAGAAGAAGAAAGAGTTAAAAAGCCAAAGCGGTTCCATCTCCAGCTCCTATTCCTCACAGGCCCCAAATGAGCCAGTCAGTGGTGACTTTGTGGTCTTATCCCAGGCTCACTACCTTGTCAGCTGACTTTCTGGACACCACTGCTTACCCCTTTGTCTATCCCACACACACACACCCTCCCTCTCTGGCTGAATTACTCTGATGGTGGGTATTGGTGTTTTTTTTTTTTTAATATATATTTATTGGGCTGTGCTGGGTCTTAATTGTGGCATGCAGAACCTTTCAGATGCAGCATATGGGATCTAGTTCCCTGAGCAGGGATCGAACCCCGGCCCCCTGTGCTCAGAGTGCAGTTTTACTTAGTCAATGGACCGCCAGAGAAGTCCAGGGGTGGGTGTTTATGGTGCCACCCCTATTGGCATTTAGATTATGGATTTTATTAGCTCAAATGAGGATTTTTATTTTTAAATAAGTGCCCTAGCCATAGGATAGAGGGTGCAGAGGCTATTTCTTTTTCTCTTTTAAGTGTAATTACTGACTTTTAAAATGCTGGGGGCCACTTCAGTGTATGTACCCCAAAGAATTGAAAGGAGAGTATCAAGATATTTGCACACTATGTTCCTAGCAGCATGATTCACAATAACCAAAAGGTGGATGTAACCTGAATGTCTGTGGATAAACAAAATTGGTATATCCATACACTGGAGTATTGTTGTTTAGCCACTAAGTCATGTCCGACTGTTGCGACCCCATGGACTGTAGCCCGCCAGGCTCCTCTGTCCATGGGATTTCCCAGGCAAGAATACTGGAGTGGGTTTCCATTTCCTTCTCTAGGGGATCTTCTCTACCCAGGGACTGAACTCAAGTCTCCTGCATTGGCAGGCAGATTCTTTACCACTGAGCCACCAGGGAAGCCCATGATGGAATATTATTTAGCTTTAAATGGAAGGAAATTCCCACATGGAGTTCAACCATGTAGATGAACCTTGAGGACATTATGCTAAGTGAAACAAGCCAATTGAAAGAAGACAGATACTATAAGATTCCACTTACAGGAGGCACCTGGAGCAGTCCAGGCTTCCCTGGTGGCTCAGATGGTAAACAGTCTGCCTGCAATGCAGGAGACCCAGGTTCCATCCCTAGGTCGGGAGGATCCCCTAGAGAAGGAAATGGCAACCCACTACAGTATTCTTGCCTGGAGAATTCCATGGATGGAAGAGCCTGGTGAGCTACGGTCCATGGGTCGCAAAGAGTCGGACACAACTGAGCTACTAACATACAACAGAGCACCCCAGCTCGGACAGAAGCCGAGTGGTGGTTGCCCCTGGCTGGGGTAGGAGGGATTGTTTCCTGGATGGAGTTTTAGTTCGGCGGGATGAAAACAGGCCCGGAGATGAGTTGTATGACAATGTGGGTGTACTTAAACAACTCAGCTGTACATTTAAGATTACTTCAGATGCTAAGTTTCATGTTATTTGTTTTACCACACTTGTTTTTTTTTTTTTTTTTTTAAAAAGCATGTGTTTTTAATATCACAAGAATTAAACAGATCATACAAAAAACTACAGAAATGAAAAAAAACTAGAGAAATGTAATAACAAATGACATTAGTTATGCTTTATACTCTTTTAAGACAAACCTTCCAAATATGACAGTGTTGCTGTTGCTGTTGCTAAGTCGCTTCAGTCGTGTCTGACTCTGTGCAACTCCACAGACGGCAGCCCACCAGGCTCCCCCGTCCCTGGGATTCTCCAGGCAAGAACACTGGAGTGGGTTGCCATTTCCTTCTCCAATGCATGAAAGTGAAAAGTGAAAGTGAAGTCGCTTAGTCATGTCTGACTCTTAGCGACCCCATGGACTGCAGCCTATCAGGCTCCTCTGTCCTGGGATTTTCCAGGCAAGAGTACTGGAGTGGGGTGCCATTGCCTTCTCCATACCACACTTGTTAAAAAACAACAAAACCACTGGGGGCTCGTGACCTTTAAAGAACCTCAGAAGCTGCTGACCTCCAAGTTCTTTTTTTGAGATGACTGAATCTCTAGCTCTCAGGTTCAGCTCTGATAGGGTCAGTTGCTCTACCCCACGGTGAACAAAGAAACAAAAAAACCCAAGGTGGTATTAGGAGTTTGGGATCAGTCGATACAAATTTGTATACATAAAATAGATAAATAGGGTATTCCCTGCAGGTCCAGTGGTTAGGACTCTGCTTTCACTGCCGAGGGCCCGTGTTCCATCCCTGATTAGGGAACTTAGATCCCACGAGCTGTGCGGTGCAGCCAACACAAAACAGACAAAAGTCCTACTGTATAGCACCAGGAGCTATTTTCAATAACCTGTAATAAACCATAATGGGAAAAAATATGAGGCATATGATATATATTCAGAAATACATATATTACTGAATCACTCTGCTGGACACCAGAAAGTAACACAGTATGGTAAGTCAACTATACTTCAATAAAAATAAATAAAATTTTTAAAAATGTCAAGGTGGCGGGTGGGAAGGAGATAAGGGGGTAGGGTGCCCAGGCCATGATGACTAAGAAACAGAGAAAAATGGGCCCATCTCTGAAGCCAGGATGCCCTCCCTCCAGAGAGGGCACAGATGCTCTCCATTTGGAGCCCGCTGGGCGTGTCGGCACACAGCCCTTCATGTTACAGGTGAGGAAACTGCCCTTACAGGTGAGGCTCAAAGGTGGAAGGGGCACAGGGCCACCCGGCTGGTGGGTAAAAGTGATCGTCTCAGTCGTGTCAGACTCTGCCACCCCATGGACTGTAACCCACCAGGCTCCACTGTCCATGGGATTCTCCAGGCAAGAATGCTGGAGTGGGTTGCCATTTCCTTCTCCAGGGGACGTTCCTGACCCAGGGATCGAACTCAGGTCTCCTGCACTGCAGGCGGATTCTTTACCATCTGAGCCACCAGAGAGGGCTGGGTGGTAGCAGGACCTAAAATACAGCCCCAGGTCTGTGTCCTTTGCTGTTCACCCCTCCCCTTTAGAAACGTGAGCTCTGAACTGTAGTCCTCCTGATGATGAGGGGCAGGGCCCCCAACCTCAGCATTATTTGCCCCAGACCAGGAGAGCAAGGCCGGGTGGCTGCCTGGCCCAGGCCGAGGTCAGACCAGGCCAACACTAGCAAGGAGGCGAAGTTCATCCTGGGTCTTCCTCACCACCCCCTGCTCTTCCTCATCCCAGGTCCTCCTCTGCACCGGGAGCCCAATCTTAACTCACATCAGAGCTCAGAGGTGCAAGCCCATCCCTCTCCTGTCTCCGGGGTTAGTAGACAGGCAGCGCTCAACATCGAGAAACGCACGTCAGCTGTTGGAATGTTGCTCAGCACAGCCCTTAAGTGAGGGACATATTTCAGAGCTGTTGATGAGGATGGGCATTCCTGGAGTCCCTGCATCCTGGTTTCTAAACTGAGGCCGTTCACCATCCGCCTATAGTCTTCATTTTTTAATTGATGTATAGTTGATTGTGTTAGTTTCAGATAGTTCAGTTCAGTTCAGTCACTCAGTCGTGTCCGACTTTGCGACTGGACTGCAGCACGCCAGGCCTCCCTGTCCATCACCAACTCCCAGAGTTTACTCAAACTCATGTCCATTGAGTTGGTGATGCCATCTAACCATCTCATCCTCTGTCATCCCCTTCTCCTCCCACCTTCAATCTTTCCCTGCATCAGGGTCTTTTCCAATGAGTCAGTTTTTCGCATCAGGTAGCCCAAATATTGGAATTTCAGCTTCAGCATCAGTCCTTCCAATGAATATTCAGGACTGAATATAAGTTTCAGGTATACTGCAGAGTAATTCAATTATACATATGTATGAATCTATTGTTTTTCAGATTCTCGATCTTCTGGAGGAGGAAATGGCAACCCACTCCAGTATTCTTGCCTGGAAAATCATTCTTATGGGGTCATAAGAGTCGGAAAGGACTTAGCGACTAAACAACAGTAGGTGATTATAAGACATTGAGTGTAGCTCTTCCTGTACAGTACGTCCTGGTTGGTTATCTATCTGTTTTCTATATAGTAGTGTGTATGTGTTAATCCCAAACTCCTCATTATCCCTCCCCCTCTTCTGCAGTCTTTATCATACTTTGCATTCTACTTGTATGTATATTTAATATTTATCTTTGTATCACCTCTCCTTTAAAATTTATTGTTTTTTATTTTTTTGGCCGAGCCCCATAGCTTGTGGGATCTTTCGTTCCCCTATTGGGGATTGAACCCACACCCCCTGGGCAGTGAAAGGTCAGAGACCTAACCACTGGACTGCCGGGGAATTCCCTAGCTTTTATTATGTAGATTATAGCTTATGTGATATATAACATGTACCATTACCATATTCAATTACATCCTGTTGTATATATTAAAAGGGAGTTTGCTATCACAGCTATATATGGAAAACCAGAGTCATTTGCCATAAAGAGAAGTAGCTATAAAAAGAACATAATGACAACAAGACAGTTTTAAATTCTAGCTAGATGCCTCTGCCTGTTGAAGGCTGAGCCTGGAGCCTGCTCCTTGTGGAGAAGGGAGCCACTAGCGAATGTTCTGGAGGTGTTATGTTACTAAGACCACAGTGGGTCTGCAGAGATGATCAGGATTTAGACAGGGTCCCAATGGGAGTCACCTTCTCACTCTTCACTGTTATTTGTGAATCAGCAGGCCTCCTCCCTGGCTCCTGTGCTTGAGAACATGCTCCTTTTTTTTTAAGGAATCTCTCAGGCAGCTGCCCTCATAGGAGGGCTCTTGGGAGGCTTAAGGTCAGTGAATGATTCTATAAGACGTGGTCCCTCACCCTGGGGTGACACTTGAGAAAGCAGAGTGAAAATTAAAGGAATGGAGGGCAGACTGAGGAGAAACCCTGAAGTCGGGTGACACGTGAACAGAGGATGGGTAACCGGACGCTGGGCGGAGTGGGGGCGTCTCCGGGGAGGTGGACTGAGTTAAGAGAGCCGCGGTGAGGCTGGGGTGCTCCCTGTTACTCTTTTCCACAAAGTCCAGACAGGAGGAGTTCTCATATTTAACTGGTGGGGAGTGGTTATTGGATCGGTAGAGTGCAGAAATCACTTACTTTTCTCTTTGCTCCTTTGTCAAATGGAGTTAAAAGATGCTGGATATTCCCCAAGGGTGTGTAAGGACAGAATTGAAAAACGCATAAAAAACCCACTTTGGGGACTTATCTGGGGATCCTGTGGTTAAGACTATGCCTTCCAATGCAGAGGGCAGGAGTGAGTTCCATCCTTGATCAGGGTCAGGGAATTAACCACATGCCACTGGTAGGGTGCGGCCAAAAATTAAAAAAAAAATTCTCCGTTGAGCACCCACTGACCCCGGGGAGATGGGGCGGTTCGGCGACAGCAGAGTCCTGGGCTGCAGGAGGCAGTGAGTGAGCCTCACACCTCCGCCCGGGCTTTTGCAGGAAAGCCTGCCGCCTCTGCTGGAGCGAGGCCTCAGGGGGAAAAAGCAGGCCAGGGCCTTCTCCGTGGCTTTAACCGTGCCCCCGCCCCCTTGCAGGTACCAGGATCATCTATGACCGGAAGTTCCTGATGGAGTGTCGGAACTCACCTGTGACCAAGACGCCCCCGCGGGACCTGCCCACCATTCCCGGGGTCACTAGCCCTACAGGCGATGAGCCCCCCACGGAAGCCAGGCAGAATCACCTGCGCAGCAGCCCCGAGGACAAGCCGGCAGGCGGTGAGTGGCCGGGAACGGCTGGGCTCTCACTCCAGGAAGCGGAAGAGCGGGCGTGGGAGTGGGTGTTCCGGGAGCACGGGGATGCTCCTGCCGGGTGGAGCAGTACACAGGGCGAGGGAAGGGTCTGGGGTGCAGCACTTTCATCGGAACCCACTTTCCCCAGGAAAGGGGCCCAGGAAGCTCAGGCAAGGCCATTCAGCCTCATCAGATAGTCTCATTAGCGGGGAGCTTGTTTGAAAGGAGATGGCATCCAGGCGGCTGCTTTGATAAGCCCTTGGATAACCTTTATACAATTGTCCCTGAGGCATTTCTGTGTGTCTGCAGCAATTTGGAACACACCCAGGATGTTTTTGTGCAGGAAGCTACTTATCAAAAGCACAGCGTCCTCGCCCTCTAGGAAATTACACATCTGTGGGATTAGAAAGGCGACAGGGACATCTGGTGTCCTAGTTGATCAGGCCGTGGAAACAGTGCAACCAGCTGTTTCTGCAGTGGACAAGGGGAGGCTGGGTTCTTCCTCCCACCCCCAACTCCCTCCCATCAATCAGAGCAGCCACCCCCGCAGAGGTGCTTGAATACCATCTCCCAGGGACCGGCTGGCCAGAGCATCTGAGCTCTTACTACGGGAGGAGACTGGCAGAGCCTGGAAGCCACTGACCCTTCACCCGAAGGCAGCAACCGAGCCCAGACAGGAAGCAGCTGGGCCCTCAAGCTTGGGTGGCCTTGCTGACAGCATGGAACCCAGCTCCCTGGGGCCTGCAGGCTGTGGTTCATCAGGAAGTCAGGAGCCCCACCTCCCAGAGCAGGCCGCACTTGGAGAGCCATGGGCAAAAGAGAGGTGGACACAGACCCACAGAGCCCAGCAGCAAGGACGGCCCAGGCAGCGAGGTTCCCTGCCCTGTGATAAGTGATGGACAGGGCTTCCCTGGTGGCTCAGTGGTAGAGAACCTGCCTGCCAACGCAGGACACCTGTGTTGATCCGTGGCCTGGGAGGATCCCACATGCCTCAGAACAAGTAAGCCTGTGCACCCCCAACTAGGGAGCCTGTGCTCTAGAGCCCAGGAACCACAACTAATGCCCCAACGTGCTTCAGCTCCTGAAGCCCGTGTGCGCAGAGCCGCAACAAGAGAAGCCACTGCAGTGAAAAGCCTGAGCCCTGCAACCAGAGAGGAGCTCCCGCTGGCTGCAACTAGCAGCAACACAGACCCAGCACAGCCAAAAATAAAGAAATTATTATTTTTTAAAAGGATAGAAAGATGGACAGAGTCGTGTGGTTGGTCCTCCACTCCTCTTTCGCCTTCAACCAAAGACTGGCCGTTGCGGATGGAGGCTGTCAACACAACAGCGGCTCGGTCACTGCAACCTGAAGGCTGTCCACCGCCTGCACTTGCATACCCTCGCCCCTCCCGGCCTCTCGAGCTGCGCTGGCCCACAACAAAGGCTCTGACCCCACCATGGCAGCCTCATAGTCCGCACGGTTGTTGGGATGGGGTGGGCTGAAGGAGGAGGCACTGGTTTTTCATGTTGCTTCACTGGATATAAGAAGCCAAGGCTCCTGCCCTTGGACACACATATTTGTGTCAACATAACCAGAAGTCAAGGGTGGTTGTTCCCCCGTGGGGGTCAGAGCAGGCCTTCTGCCCTCCAGAACCTTGGAGCAGCCTTGGCCAGGAGGTCAGGCACAAGGCAGTTCCATTAAAAAGGAAAACAATGTGTCGCTGCGTGAATTACTTGGAAATTTTAATGGTGAGAGTTGGGCGAGGGCAACGAGCAGCTGAATTCCCCAAATAGCTGCCGTATCGCAGGGTCAGGCTCTTCTCTGGGGAATCGGGTGTAGGCAGAGGAGGTTACGGTCCCATGTCCTAACCCAGAAGTTGGGACACATGCTCAGAAAGGTTTTATGTTTTAAGGAGTATGTGTCTGTGAAATTGTATTCATTTCAAATCATAAGGAGCCATTCACTCTTCTTAAAGAAAATACAAGTGATCCAGAACACAGGGCTGTCAGCTGTCCGGTGGGGAGACGTGGTCTCTGCTCTGGGATCAGGGGAGTGAGCACAGCTGGACGTGTGTCTCAGGAATTCCTGGGCCTGCCCTCTGTCCGCTGTCCTCAGCAGCATACCCCCTGGCCCCTGCTCTCCCTGTTGGAACAACAGAATGGGAAACAGCACCCCCTCCCGGCCTCTCGAAGGTTCAACCGTGCCATTTGCCCATGGCTCACCTGGTCCTCTGCCCCTTCTCTCCCCAGGTGAAGAGTCACAGTTTGAGATGGACATTTAAAGGGCCAGCCATCGGAGCGAGCCATGCCTCCAGGCCCCAGCGGCCCCTCTTGGGAGAAGCACACCAGCCAGGCCTTATGCAAGCGACCATCTTGGGCAGGCAGTGGGCATGGGGCCAGCCGCCCCAGCCCTCTGCTCCCTCACTCAGGGCCCCTGCTCCCCCTTCTTCTTCGTGGACACCAGCACATACCTCCGTGTGCCTCCAACTCTGCAGGAACTAGTACCCGGAGGGCAGTGACCTCAGGCGCATCCCGCAGCCCAGGGCCGGCAAGTGGACACAGAAGAGGCCTTCTGAACGGTCCTCCGGCTCTCCCGGCCCCTCCTCTGGGGGAGCACCCACGCGCCCCCCCCTCACTTAGATTGGTGTGTGGGGAAAGCTCCCCACCCCCTCCCTTCCTGAGAAAGGAAATAAAAGCCACCTTCGCCCTAGGGCCAAGAGTTGGCCCCTGTCTGAGCTCTTTTCAACTCTGTATGGGTGGCTAATGCTTCTCAAGCACTGCCTGTTGGCCTCTCAAATTGATGGTCGACTGACCCTTGGTGGGGCGGGGGGGTGGTGAACATGGGTTACCCTTGCCGTTCGGCTCAGGAAGTGAACCACACACACTCCATCACAGGTGTCATCCTGGCAAGAGCTGAGCTGTGCTACTCTCATCTCCTGTTTTTTGGTGCTGGGGGCTGCCTCTTTTCTGGGCTGGGTCCCCCCGAAACGTGTCCAGTGGCACAGTCCCCTTTGCTCTGCAGCCCCCACCCTGCAAGCATCAAAGGCCTGACCCCTGGTGTTTGTCATCAAGTGTCCCTTGTGTGACTGCTAGCGGGCCACAGACCCCTGAAGAAGCTCCCTGCCTTGGGGATTTCATTGAAATGTAAGATTTGCCCATAGAAAAGGTAGCATGAAAGAGACTGCATAGGAATTGGTTTCCAGCGAGTGGTCCACATAGGGGAGGCTTCATGGAGCTGATGCTACAGCTGGGTCCTGAGAATACCTGGCTGGGAGGAGGCCGGGGCCTGGGTGGCCAAGGGCAGGTGGTCCTGGAGAAACAGGCTGTACCAGGACAGGGCATCAAGTTGCCTGCTTTGGCCAGAGCAGGCAGTTTGTGAGGTTGGGGGTGCCTTTCATAAATGACAAAGGGGTTCAGATTTCTAAGGGCTTCAAATACCAGGCAGAGGGGCCCACTGAGAAGCAGCAAGTGTTTCTCATCTCATACACAGGATGTGCTGAAGGGCGGATGGCCCTTGTCCAAGAGGCCACGGCCAACCTGGAGCTCACCAGTTCTGGACTCGGAGCACTTATCAGCTTGCTGTTTGGGGAGCAGAAGGCCTTAATGGCTGAGTCCCTTGCCTGTTTTTTCCTTTTTTCTTTTTCCCTACAGTTGAGTTGGAATCTCCTTCCCTCCCTGGACTGCAATGGCAGCTGGATTCCTTGTGCCTGGTGACAGAGTGTGGGAGGATCCAGGGCAGATTGACTCAGGCATGCAGCATGTACTTTTCCTATGGATAGGAAGTGAGACTGTGGAGGGGCCACCACCAGAGCAAAGACAACAACTAAAGCCCCAGCTAGGGGACTTCCCTGATGGTCCAGTGGTTAAGACTCTGCAGTGCCAATTCAGGGGGCAGGAGTTCAAGCCCTGGTCAGGGAACTAAGATCCCACGTGCTGCATGGCATGGCCAAAATAAAAAAAAAAACATTAAAAAAATAAAACCAACCCAACAACAAATAAAGCCCCAACCAGGATCAAACTAGAGATTGGCACAACTTTCCCCTAAAAACCTCTTGCTCTCTCCCTTTCTGATGTCCAACCCAAGGCCATGATCACAAGTCCAGTCCCCTTCTTGGTCCCACATCTCAGTGTCCAAGGGTAAAAAGTTGGCCTCTCTGACAATAAGAAATTTGTTCACGTGTTGTGAGCCTTTCCCACTGAACAGAAGTATCTCCTTGGGAAAACCCAGGTATTTCTTGAGCATCACCCTGGCTGGGTTGCTGTGGAGTGTCAAAGGTCTGTGACACAGTCCTGTTCCTCAGGGAACTTAAAATCTTGTGCGGGAGATAAAGCTCCCATGGTCCAATTTAGCATCCATGGGAATATTCTAAGAAACCCTCACAGTTGGGTCTGCCCGCCTCGGGCATCACCCAAAGCTCTGATTTTGTAGTCAGGGAAAACCCAGTGACAGCTGTGGGGCAGAGACCACACGCTATGAGCCAGAAAAGGACAAGGAACTGTTTTAAGCTACCGTGTGTGTGTCCCAAGGATCTTTTGACTTGATGTGGAGACAAGCAGTACTCTAGAGAAGGACACCTGGAAATGTCTTAAAGCGTTCTTTACAGGATTGGCCGTTGCGTGGAAGCTGTGTCAATGCCCTGGCATTCCTGTGTGGTCAGACCAGAAACCTCCATGACTTCCTGCATCTCACCAAGTGATCAAAGACAGCACCTCTTCCCATGTCCACTGCCCTGGGGCAACCTCTTCATTCATCTAGAAAATCCAACTGTTTCGACATTCCTCCGTCTTACATGCTCTCTTGGCGCCCCCTGTACCTCAGGTCATCCACCGTCCAGGAAGACCCTCCCTACATCAAAACCCTACCTGTCCAATCAAGTCCCTTCTCCCTGAAGTTTAGTTCCTAACTCATGGCATTGACACAGCTTCCACGCATCGGCCAATCCTGTAAATAACGACAAAATCAGTGCTTTGAGTTTCAGAATTTAGCATGTACAGCCCTCCCTGACTCCTCTAAGCAGAGGACTGTGCTCCTTGCCTCAGGGCAATTTATCTCGAGTGGAAGAGACAGCACCCCAATGACGGGCCATAGACACCTCAGTTTCTGGAATGAACTAGAATAAAGCCTCCCTTCTCTCTGCAGCCGATTAAACGCATATGAAAAGGTAAGTAAACTGCAGATTAACTGGGGAGAAGTACAGCCCTTACAGATTAGGTTCTCTTGATGCACACATTCCAAAGAGTAGGACTTGAATGTGTCCTGCAGAGACGAAGCCCCCTGGCCAAAGTGGAGGTGCAGCCATCTTCCCCCCAACTGTTCAGAAGTCAGAGGACAGGGAGACAGATTTTTTTTTTTTTTTTTTGGATGAGGTAAATCTAAGTAATTTATTAAAGTATGCTTTTAATAACAAATATAAAATAAAAATATCTTTATCTTGAAAGTTTTCGTATTTTACATAATAGAGTTCATTTCTCAAAAAAAAAAAAAAAAAAAAAAAAATCTGGGAAAGACCAGGAAACTGAAAAGCAGGACAAAATACAAAATCCAAATCCTCCAGAAATATGCGTGTTAAATTTCTTGACTGGTAATTGTGAGTTAAAAGTTATTATGTGCAGGGAGACCATTCTAAAAGGAAGACTTGGAGCTGCTATTTTTGTTTCTCTAAGGGGCTTCCCTGGTGTCTCAGAGGTTAAAGCGTCTGCCTCCAATGCGGGAGATCCGGGTTTGATCCCTGGAGATCCCCTGGAGAAGGAAATGGCAACCCACTCCAGTATTCTTGCCTGGAGAATCCCATGGATGGAGGAGCCTGGTAAGCTACAGTCCACGGGATCGAAAAGAGTTGGATAGGACTGAGCGACTTCACTCACTCACTCAGTAAGGTTCTGAAGAGGAATGTTTTAGTTTCCAGTTGCTGTGTTTGACTCAGTGCTGCCTCCTGCTGGAAAGCTTTGTTAAAACAAGGGACCATTCCTCTCCAAGTGACTCCATTCCATTCCCTTAGATGAAAAGCCAAGAGTGGTTCAGTTCAGTCCAGTCGCTCAGTCGTCTCCGACTCTTTGCGACTCCGTGGACCGCAGCACGCCAGGCCTCCCTGTCCATCACCAACTCCCAGAACTTACTCAAACTCATGTCTGTTGAGTCGATATCAAAAGTGGTACCTGTGTTCAAGCTCCTGGTCCCTCCGCCCTAACCTGGGAGAAGCAAGTCTTAGTTGCTCAGTTGTGACCCCATGGACGGTAGCCCGCCAGGGTCCTCTGTCCATGGGATTCTCCAGGCAAGAATACTGGAGTGGGTTGCCATGCCCTCCTCCAGGGGATCTTTCCTGACCCAGGGATCAAACCCAGGTCTCCTACATTGCAGCCAGATTCTTTACCATATGAACCACCAGAGAAGCAAGGACAGTCAGGACTTGGAACTGTTGAAACTTCTTAGCCTCTACAACAGCGGTTCTGTTTTGCATTGGAACCGTGGGTACAAGTGTGATTGTCATTCAGGTTATCCCAGCTCCTGGGATAGTTTCTGCTTCTGAGCCCTCTGAGAACCACCCGGGAGCCCACCACCGCCCCCTCCCCCCCCCCTGCCCCTCCCCAGCTCCCGAGCTGAGCCTCTAACTCAGATGAGGAACCTTGACAGCGTGTTAGAAAGCTCCGTGTCCAACAGAGGTACACTGACACCCAAATATTCTGCACCCCGATGAACTTGCCACACCTTTCTTTACTCAGTTCACTGACCGATTGTGCCAGTGTGGAGCTGATCTGATTTGGAGAGAGAGTAGTATGACTTCCTCTCTCGGTTAGCTCCATAGATGGCAGATCAGCCTTCTCCCGGCAAGGAGCCATCCCACTGCACAGAGAAAAAAGATCTTCGTGGGTGGGCGCTTTGTAGAGTGAGTGTCCTGGGGTTCACCCCTCCCGCTGTTCAGCCCTGTGTATGGAAGTGCGCCCCCTACAGGAACAAGACGGCACCACCACTCCGCTATCAGTTCAGTTCAGTTCAGTTGCTCAGTCGTGTCCGACTCTTTGCGACCCCGTGGACTGCAGCATGCCAGGCCTCCCTGTCCATCACCAACTCCTGGTGCTTACTCAAATTCATGTCCATTGAGCCGGTGATGTCATCCAACCATCTCATCCTCTATCGTCCCCTTCTCCTCCCGCCTTCAATCTTTCCCAGCATCAAGGTCTTTTCAAATGAGTCTGTTCTTGAAATCAAGTGGCCAAAGTATTAGAGTTTCAGCTTCAGCATCAGTCCTTCCAATGAATATTCAGGACTGATTTCCTTTAGGATGGACTGGTTGGATCTCCTTGCTGTCCAAGGGACTCTCAAGAGTCTTTTGCAACACCACAGTTCAAAAGCATCAATTCTTTGGCACTCAGCTTTCTTTATAGTCCAGCTCTCACATCCATACATGACTATTGGAAAAACCATAGCTTTGACTAGATGGACCTTTGTTGGCAAAGTAATGTTTCTGCTTTTTAATATGCTGTCTAGTTTTGTCATAACTTTTCTTCCAAGGAGCAAGCATCTTTTAATTTCATGGCTGCAGTCACCATCTGCAGTGATTTTGGAGCCCAAGAAAATGAAGCCTGTCACTGTTTCCACTGTTTCCTCATCTATTTGCCATGAAGTGATGGGACCAAATGCCATCTAAGATGATGTTTCATCTAAGTTTTCTGAATGTTGAGTTTTAAGCCAACTTTTTCACTCTCCTCTTTTACTTTCATCAAGAGGCTCTTTAGTTCTTCGCTTTCTGCAAGATTTAATTGAGAACTTCCCTGGTGGTGTTGTGGTTAAGACTCCGTGCTTCCACTGCAAGGGGCATGGGTTCGTCCTTGGCCAGGGAACTGAGATCCTGCATGCTGCCCAGTGCAACTTAAAAAAATAAAAAAAGAATGTAATTGGAATTACTACTCAATAGTGACTGGATAGTCCCTCCCTTGACAAGATGTCCTGTTTAGCACCTCCAACCAGAACCTTCAGCCAATGCTTTCTGGAGACTTTAACTCCATCCCCGGACTTACAACTGCCTTCCTGCAGGGTTGAGCATGGGTCATTGAGAACAGGAGGGAAAATGTTGATCCTGACCCGTGAGACAGCTGACCTGGATGTGTGGAAATACACACGGATGCTACACACTGTACGTGACCACAGGGGTATTTGGGTCTGGTGTGGGGTGGGTAGCAGAGGACCCTGGCCCTTGGGCCTGCATCATGAACATTTAAATCCTGGAGTAACTGCATGCAAGTTAATGGTTCATTCAGAAACTTCCTTTTGTCAAGGAGGGGAAAGGAAGGAGGTCAAGATTTCATCTCTTGGGACTTCCCTGGCCGTCCAGTGGTTAAGACTATGCTTCCAATGCAGAAGGCGTGGGATCAATGCCTGGTTGGCAAACTAAAATTCCACATGCCATGCAACACGGCCAAACAATGTTTTAAAAAAGTAATCCCTGGCAGTCCAGTGGTTAGGACTCTAAGTTTCTACTGCAGGGAGCACTGGTTCCATCCCTGGTTGAGGAACTGAGATTCCAAAAGCCAGGTCAAAAAAAAAAAAAAAAAGACTTAAAAAAAAAAAAAGGGAATTCCTTGGTAGTCCAGTGGTTAGGACTCTGAGCTTTCAGTGCTGTGGCCTGGATTCGATCCGTGGTCTGGGAACTAAAATCCCACAAACCGCACAGCATGGCTAAAAAAAAGACAAAAACAAACTTAGGTCTCTTCTTACCGCAGAATGAGGCCAGCTTGCTGTCAGGTATCCCCTACTGGAGTCTCCTCTGACAACTGCTGTCCTTCCCCAGGTAGACAGGGGACCTGCACTGGGCAGCTTCCTTCACATTCAGCTCCTCACTGCATCCCCCTCAGTTCCAACAGAAGGAGCATCTGCCACGTCCTGGCAGAACTTGGTAGGGCTAGAGTGAGGGAAGGTAGTGTACCCTCACTCCCCCAGCCCACCTTCCTGGTCTCCCACAGAAAGCTCTCCATGAGGACTCCCCAGGGCCTGACCCAAGCATTCTCAACAGGCTCTTATCACGACTCCCAAGGATGCTGTAGGAGGAAGGATGCATCTTGCTTAGATGCTGTGATTTCGATAAATATAGGGGATTCCCTGGCGGTCCAGTGGTTAGGTCTCCCTCAGGGATTTCACTGTCATGGCCCATGTTCCGTTCCTGGTTGGGGGACTAAGATCCTGCAAGCTGTGCGATATGGCATAAATGAACAAATATTTGGTCTTTGCCCCAATCTTGACGCAGAATAACCTTGGAATTTCCTGTGATGAGAGTAATAAAGGTGTCTTCTGGGAAGTTAATGAGGAGACTTTGGGAAACCTAAAGATGCAAGGCCCAGGTCATCAGGGGAGCCAATCACATTAGAAGGTGAGAACTTTCAGTCTCACCCCCCACCCCCCACCCCCAAGCTGGGAGGGGAGAAGAGCTGGAACTCCATCATCAGCAAAAGTGAAAGTCACTCAGTCGTGTCCGACTCTTTGCGACCCCATGGACTATAGAGTCCATGGAATTCTCCAGGCCAGAATCCTGGAGTGGGTAGCCGTTTCCTCCCTTCTCCGGGGGATCTTCCCAACCTGGGGATCAAACCCAGGTCTCCTGTATTGCAGGCTGAGACACAATGGAAGACCAAGAATACTGGAGTGGGTAGCCTATCCCTTCTCCAGTAGATCTTCCAACCCAGGAATCGAACCCGGGTCTCCTGCATTACAGGTGGATACTTTACCAGCTGAGCTGCTAGGGAAGCCCATCCATCATCAATAGTCAATGAAAAACCCAAATGAGAGGGTTCAGAGAGTTTCCATGTCAGCGAGCACGTGGAGATCTGGGGATAGTGGGGTGCTTTGAGAGAGCATGGAAGCTGTGTCCTTTCCCCCACACCCTGCCCCGTGCATCCGTTCCATCCAGAAGTGTTTCTCTGATTCTATGAGCTTCTCTTGCAAATCAATGGAACCTTCCCTGGAGGAGGAAATGGCAACCCACTCCAGTATTTTTGCCTGGGAAATTCCACGGACAGAGGAGGCTGGCGGGCTATAGCCCATGGGGTCGCAGAGTCAGACATGACTGAGCACACACTCATCATTAACCCATGCCCTCTTAGCACTCAGGATGGGCCCTGAGCCTCCGACACTGTTCATCCTCTAGCTCAGGGGTTCCCAGCCTCCAGGATCTAATGCCTGATGCTCTGAGTGGAGCTGATGTAATAATAATGAAGCGCACAATAAAGGTACTGTGCCCAAATCATCCTGAAACCATTCCCCACTCCCTTCCCCGGGTCCATGGCAAAATCGTCTTCCAGGAAACCTGTCTCTGGTGCCAAAAAGGTTGTGGACCGCTCCTCTAGCTCCTCACCTGGCTACATCAGCAGTTCTCAACTTTACTGGACATTGGAATGACCTGGAGGACTCGTTAGGGCACAGATTTCTGGGTGGGACTCCCTGAGTCTCTGATTCTAGGTCTGGTAGGGAGCCTGAGACTTCATTTCTAACAAGTCCCAAGGTGAGCCTGCTGCTGCCAGTCCTGGGACCACACTCTGAGAACTGCTGAGCCACATAATTTGACAGCAGCTTTATTCATCCAAGCTTACCACAGCAAGCCTACATCCACTACAAGGGCCAGAGTGGAGACCTGGCCAGTCAGCGCCCCTGAGTCCCAGGACTGACAAGCACCAACTTGCTTCCAAAGTCGTCAGATGCACAAGAGCCCCTTACCAAGCCCTCTGGGCTGCTTTCCGTGGGGACTGGTGACAACTTTGACCTCACAGTGGGACAAGCCTCATTCCTAGGAAAGAAAGGCCGTACTGTTCATCAACAAGTGTTTCTTAGAATGTTTTCTATGTGCCAGCCCCGGGGCTAGGTGTCTGGGATACATCAATGAACAAAGCAGATAATCCCTGGAATTTGCTGGTGGTCTAGTGGTTGAGAATCTGCCTTGCAATGCAGGGAACGCAGGTTCCATCCCTGGTCAGGGAACTAAGATCCCACATGTCTTGGAACAACTGAATCTGCAACACAACTAGAGAGTCTGTGTGCCGAAATGAAAGAGCCCATATAATGCAGCGAAGATCCTGCGTGCTGCAACTAAGATCCGATATGGCCTATGTTTATTTATTTATTTATATAATTTATATATTATATATAAATTTAGATAATTCATTAAAACATATTAATATATTATATATTTATATATAAATAACATATCATTTGATATATATTAATTCTATAGAATTATATAATTCTATAGGATAATTATATTTTACTTAAATAATATATATTATAATATATAATTAATACATATTAATTACATAGAATTATATAATTATCTCTATATAGAATATATTATATATTAAATATTTTATTTGTATATAATTATATTAAATAATATATAATTATATAATATATATTGTATATTTAATATATTATTCACTATATAGTCACATATATAAATAATTTATTAATATTGTATATTATATTTATATAAAATCCATGCCCACATGGAGATTTACCTCTTTCTAATAAAAGGAAGAGTAGAACTCTTTTTAGATAGTTGAGTAGGACCCAGGTACCTGGTTACTGGAAGTAATCATGAGTCTTTAGTCCACGCAGTTTATACACACTGGAGATTAAGGACCAAGAGCTCCAGCAGAGACTGAAGGAATCCCCAGTGAGACGAAGCACCACAATAATTATCTCCATCTTTGTGACAATTATAATGAACACAAAATGCTTTGTTTTGCTTTATAGATGATAAAAACATTGGGGCATGGGGTGGTGTGGGGAGTGGGTGAGCAGTGGGAAACCCTAGGAATCTGTAGAGTTCTGGGCATCTAACCAGATGTTCTTTTTTAGGAAAGGGTCCAGAGACTCTTGGCCAAGGCTGGTACAGGGATGGGACATGCTTGAGTCCATACAATCTCTCTCTCTCTCTCAGATGCTGAAGCCTTCTGGGAGCCCAGGATCCTCTCTATAAAGTACAAATACAGTTCTTCTGGAGGCTAACACTTTCATCTTGGCCAGTGTCACAGATGAGATTCTTGGGCCACAGCTCAAGTTGGCAAGGAATTTATCTTTCTTTTTATAATTCTCAACTAAAAAAAAAAAAAAAAAAGAGCACAACCTAAAAGCTGAGAATTATGTTCTATTTCGTGGACAAAACTTAAGCTCAAAAGATGGTCTCTTAGCTCTGAAAGGCTGCTCTGAAAAAAGTAAGGGAAGAGCCAGGATATAGGAGTTTTTGCAATGAAAACCAGGTAGTTGGAGCATGAAAAGATTACTATTAATGAAAGGAAAACAGACACCTCAAGTTAAGGAATTTAGCGCACTTTTCTGTGCATGGAAGGTGCAAGACTCTGGGCTCATGGAAAGGGCTTCCCAGGTGGCACTAATGGTAAAGATCCTGCTTGCCAATGCAGGAGACATAAAGAGACCAAGGTTCGATCCCTGGGTGGGGAAGATCCCCTGGAGGAGGAAATGGCCTCCACTCTAGTATTCTTGCCTGGAGAATCCCATGGACAGAGGAGCCTGACAGGTCACAGCCCTTAGGCTTGCAAAGAATTGGATAAGATTGAAGCAATTTAGCACGGGCTCATTGAATTCATCCCTTCCATAGGCATCTTAACTATCTAGGTTAGCATCCTGCTTTCTCATCCTGAGTCCCCTCAGGGTGCACCTTCATGGTGACTCTTGTAGCGATGGCTGGTGGTAGCTGCAATGTCCTTTGTTTACTGATATGGCAGGTGACATCTTTTCTTCTACATGATTGAACATAGTTTCTTCTTAACCTTCTCTTTACATTTCTTCATATAATCCCACACAGGATTTCTTTTGAACTGTGTTCTGTTGTGGGCTATATACCTGTCTCTTTCTAGGAGTTTGTGTTTAAGTCTCTAGGGACAGGGATTCCGGTGTTCAGGGTGGGGGCAGCTGGTGTTTGATGCTACCTACCCACTTGGGCATCCACCGAGCCTTCCCTCGCGCCACCTGGTGTCCAGTTATGGGCCCTTGTGCATCCTCGGAGCCTTGACCCTTGAGCTCCTGCTGCTCCCTCTGCTACATACAGACCAGGTTAGAGGACACAGGAGTCTTCCCGCCTCGTCTGGGCCACACCAGGGCAAAAAGGTGCCTGCAAGGCCGAGTCCCAGGCTACCTCCACCTAGACTTTACACAATCATGGCCCACCCCTTCTCATCTCCTGGGTAGTCTCTTCATGAGGAAGGAAAAGCATTTATCCCAAATATTCTACTTATGTCTGAGCCCTTTCTGGGCTTCTAAGGAACAGATATAATAGGCCATTTCTTTTTCCCTCTGCCCTGTCTCCTGGAGGCAGTGAGGCACAGTAGAACCATGTGGGAAGCTTTTTTAACTCTATCAGTTCCGGGACCCCTCTTTTACAGAGTTCAATCATACTGTCCAAAGGGCAGTGTCTTTTTTTAAGCTCCCAAGATGATTTTAATGCAAAGCCAGGGTTAAGCACTTTGTGGGGAGGGAGAGAGGGAGGGAAAGTGGTAGAAGACTAAACAGGGAGAAGAAGGGAAATTTACTATTTCAGAAACTCTTCCGCTACACCTGCTGTATTGTGAGCTTTATACAAAGCTCCGTGGTAGCCGAGCAGAAGCCCATGGGGCCTTCTGGGGATTTGGGGGGCGGTGTGAGGGTGAACAGGCCTTCCCCATATCCTCTGCTTTAGCTCCTCTCTGAAGCACCTAGATCACAGTATCTGATGCACATTTCCTGAGTTCTTTTGCAGATGCTAAATCCACCACCCAGGGGAAGAAATGAACTGGTGACCAGGAACACACTGCACCCAGACCTACTGGAGCCTAAGAATTGTTAAGCCCTGACATCACCCTATCACCTCACCAACCAATTAGAGAATTGTGCACGCACTGACCATATATCCTGGGACTTCCCGTCCCTCACCTTGCCTTTAAAAACGTTTTCCTGAAACTCATCACTTCCAAAGAGCAAAATTTGAATTTGTCGTGCACCAGCAACTATTAACATAGCATTGATGTTGTATTAGGTATGAGTAACCTAGAGATGACTTAAAGTGTATGGGAGGATCTGTGTAGTTATAAGCAAATATTACACTATTTTATTTAAGGGAACTTGAGCATCTGAAGACTTTGGTTTTCTCAGGGGTCCTGGAACCATCCCCGCCTCAGATTCTAAAGGATGACTCTATTTTGCTAAGGGCAGGCTCCTGGGAGGAAGAAGAAGGTCAAAAAGTGGGTTGTTAAGTTGTAGGACTTTCTGAAAACCTTCATTCATCTTTGAAGGCCCAGCAAGACAATATTCATGCAAGGGCTGAGTATGGGTACTGATGTGTGTGTGTGTATACGTGTATGCTCACACTAAAGCTGCTTCAGTTGTATCTGACTCTTTGCGACCCCATGACTAGAGCCCACCAGGCTCCTCTGTCCATGGGATTCTCCAGGCAAGAACACTGCAGTGGGTTGCCATGCCTTCCTGCAGGGGATTGTCCCTACCCAGGGATCAAACCCATGTCTCTTACGTCTCCTGCATTGGTAGGCGGGTTCATTATTACAAGCCCATGGGTGCTGATAGAGACGTAAAATGGACACAGATTTGGGTCCATTTCTGCAGAATTGGAATCCATGTATCTTCTTTTCTGGACCATGCAGTTTGCAGGATCTCAGTTCCCCGACCAGGGATCAAACCTGTGTGCCCTTTAGTGGAAGCATGGAGTCCTAATCACCGGACCACCAGGGAATTCCCTGTTTTCTTTTTACATGAGAAAACTTTGGTTCCTTAAGGGTCTGAAACATCTTCTTTTCCTGCTCAAAAGATGATAGAAGTACTGTCATCGAACCCAAGTTCATGTGCCCGACACATAGTGAGACCACACAAGCCCAAACATCGGAGCAGAAAAGGTCTATCGCAGGGCCCAGCAAGGGAAAAGGTGGTTTGGGCTCAAAAGACCCAAACTCCCAGATGGTTTTCAGGAAGAAGTTTTTAAAGGCATCATTTGGAGTGATGGCAGCAGGGTTGAACACCACGGAGCACGCACATGCATACCAACAAATACGTACAAAAGTAGGATCACAGTATAATACTGCTTTTTAATTTTTATCTCCTTTTTCATTCTCAAGTCCAGAAATTTGGGGAATTCTCCAGTGGTCGAAGGTTCACACCTGGTTGGGGAACTAAGATCCTGTAAGGCATGCAGCACTGCCAAAAACAAAAACAAGTCCAGAAATGACATCAGTCAAAATAGTTGCTTCTTAAACTTATTAATGTCATCTAAAATAATTAAATCTTATATTGTGAAACAATGGGCTTCCCTGGTGGCTGAAACAGTAAACAGTCTGCCTGCAACGTGGGAGACCTGGGTTTGATACTTGAGTCAGGAAGATCCCCTAGAGAAGGGAATGGCTACCCACTCCTGTATTCTTGCCTGGAGAATTCCATGGACAGAGTAGCCTGGTGGGCTATAGTCCATGGGTCACAAAGAGTTGGACACAACTGAGCAACTCTCTCTCTCACATACACACACACACGCGTGTGCATGTGCTTGGTGAAACAATGGTCACAATACTATTTTAAAATGTGTTATTTAACATTTGCCATTCAAGTCAGAGACAACACCCCAAGCAAAGAAGAGGAGGCAAGAACGAACTGAATGTGGGTTGGGGAGCTGATCCTTTTGAACATTTTAGAAAAGTATATTATGAATAAGATATCATGGTTTAAGAGGGAAAGAATTCCCTGCATTAGACCTCATACCGACGAGCCAAATGGGATTCTAGACTGTGGGCCCACCAGAAAATATGCTTCTTTTTAACCAGGACTACTGAATCATATGCACCCACATAAAAACTGCAGGAAGCAAGGTTTGCAGAGGAGACAACTTTGATGTGGGTCTTGATGTAATGCTAGTGGATGTGAGATGGAGCAAAGGGCAAACAGGATGCAGGAAAGCAGAGCAAATGCAGGGAAGCAGGACCAAACCCAGGAAGCTGCAGATGGGGCAGGTCCTGCTGAGTGTGGTGGGCTCCCACAGGACAGGGAGACCACTTGCTGGGCGCTCTTGAGCACGGAGCTGAGTCTGACTTCTCTCTGAAAGGCAGTAAGTACCTTCCTCAGGCAAGAAGTGATTCAGTGGTGTATGGAAGGACTGGCCAAGATATACTGGAGTAGGAAAGCCTGAAATTGGGGAGATTCAGTTGAGAGTTTCCAAAACCGTGTTTCTGTGTGTGCATCCTAAACCTCCAACCCGGTGCTCTGTTAGTGATTTTAATTTTAATTAACCTTGAGGAGGTGCCCAGTTTGGTGGATGTCTTGCTTTCAAAGCCCAGAAGTTAGGTCTGGTTCCTCCTTGCCTCGTCTACCTTTACTCACAGGTGAGCTGGTCATGGAATTCTCCTGAAGTCTTGATGCTCAAGTGATCTTCAAGTACTCTCTTAACTTCTCACCATTCCAGTTCCTGCCTTCTCCAAACTTCGACACGGAATTCTTCATTTTTCCAGTTCCTCTGCTTTCTCAGGTGCCATGGTTAAATCATCTGAACAGCTTTTTATCGTCTTTGATTGTTCCCCAAACTGGCTCTGTTTTACCTACAAGGCAACAGTGAAAACTCCAAGGTTTCCATTCATCTTTGCTGTTATATGTATGTTGGAAGACAGCATGGAAGACAGAAATGGAAGCCACAGATGTATAGGCTCAGAGCTCAGCCAACAATATTTCCCCTTGGTCTCCTGTTCCCCTATCAGTAACGGCATCTTTGTTCCACTGCCCCTTCTTTCCTCCAGTCTCACGAGATGGAGCCCCTCCTTGCCATCAAGAATAACCTCTCCATCTCTGCCAGTTCACTTAACTCCGCACCCACTTTCTTCACAAAGCTGCTCCATCAACCACCACGCCTCCTATATTTTCAACCTCTCCCTTCCTATTGATGCGTAAAGCTGTTTCATCAGTCTACTCTCTGCTCCAACTCTGCATTTCCTTCAGAAATTGTTCTCTCCATCCAATTGTTCTCTCACCTTCAGAGCCAAACATGTATTTAGAGACTATTTCAAAGCCACTGAGACAGAGCAGGGAATCGTGTAACACTCAAACGAATTTGACAGATGTTGACACTTTGCTGTATTAACTGAGGTCTCTTCTTTACAAAAATAAAATGCATCAGGAAAAAAGAGGAAATGTGCGTCTGCACACCTATGTCTACTTCTAGTCCTCTATTCATTTCTCAATCCATTGCAATGTGGATTCTGCCCCCACCAATTACCTTTTCATTTTTCAATTAATTTTAGAGTTGCAAAGATAGTTCAAAGAGGTCCCCCATATAATCCAGCTTCCCCTACAGTCAGTATCTTAAAGCACAGTACAGGGAACAAAATAAATTTGTTATAATATTTATCATTTAACTACAGACTTTATTATTCAGATTTCACCAATTTTTCCACTCGTGTCCCTTTTCAGTTCCAGAATACAATCCAGGACCCCACTTCAATATAATCGTCATGTTTCCTTGGTCTTCTCCAATCTGTGAGTTTCTCAGTTTTTCCTTGTCTTTCATGGTGTTCACAGTTTTGAGGTGTACTGGTTACGTATTTTCAAGAAGGTCTCAATTTGTATTGGGCTAATGTTTTCTCTTGATTAGTCTGGGGTCGTGAATTTTTGCAAAGACTTCCATAGATGAAGTAGAGTTCTCCACTGCCTCACATCAGGGGATAACTGATAACAACATGACTTCACCCACTGGTATTAACCTTGACCACTTGGTTAAAGAGGTGTTTGCCAGTTTCCCCACTGTAAAAACTACTATTCTCCTTTTCCACATTCTGTTTTAGAAGTAAGGCACTAATTCCCTCGCACACACTTGAGGGACTGGATAATTCAAATTCTACTTGCTGGAGCAAGGAGGTATCAAAGATTTTTGTGGCTATATGTTAAAATTGCCACTATAATAAATATTAGGGGGAGATACTTTGTGCAGTTATTGTTTCTTCTTAAAAGTTTCACCTATTTGAAGCATGTATCACCAACAATTTGAAAAATAATCTGTATCAGCCGGTAGTATCTACAAGCTACTCCTTCAATTTTGTTAAAAGCAAGAAATTGGGAAGAAATCAGAAATCAAATATCTATGTATTCCCAATCGTTCTTGTGTGTGGTGTCCCAGAGGTTTCACAGCCTGGGACAATACATCACGGAGTCAGACTGGATTCCCCGTATGACTTTCTTTTGTAAAGTGGTAGAAGAGTGGAAGTGAAAGTGTAAAAAATAGGGGGAAAGGTGTATCTTTAGGCAGCTTTCTAGAAATTACGATGTAAACACTGATTTCCTGAAAGATGTCCTGGCTCTAATACTTCCAGGAGTTTGGATACCACGACTCCGAATGACTCCGCTCATTCCAACATCACCTCCCTGCACTGTCGTTGATTCCTCAAGTTCTTACCTTTGGCCTATTACCTGTCCCTTTCTCTAAGGACCAAATTTCTCTATATTCATAAGTCCTCCAGCACCTTAACACTCAGGCTTCATTTTCCTCCTCTTAACGGTATTACGCTGCTTGCAGCTTCAGGAACACAGTGCTTCCGACTTTTTCCGCCTGGAGACTCCATCCACGTCCCCTCTCCGGCGTAGATGGGGCTCTGGGATTCAGTCCAGGCGCCCATCTGCAGATGTCACTAACCTGCTCAAAGTGGCAGATCAGGAGGACAACTTACGATAACAAACTCCTGGGGTGGGAAGGCATGTTCCACCTCTAACGGTGAGAGGCGTTTGCAGAACACAACACAGCGTCCAGGGCCTCTAGGCCGCCAGCGCTCTCAGGGTGCCTCATCTGCACGGTGACTTGCAGTCTCGGCCACGAAAATGCGCTGCGTCCACTTTCATACGAACTACGTCCTAGAAAAAACCCAGCAAGCCCCGACCACCTTCCGCGGGCTGCATTTGTAGCTCTGCAGTCTCCAGGTCCCGCCCGCCCGACCTTAAAGCGGACTTGGAGAGAGCCTTCCCCAGGCAGACGGCGGACCCACCGTGAGTCCTTTACTGTTTGAAGGTGAGCAGGCCGGCGAGCATCTCGCGCGAGAAAGAGGTAGTATTCTCGCGAGAAGTCTAGAAGGCGGCAGTGATGGCGGCGGCGGGAAGCGGACCAGCACTGGGAGTGAGCGCAGGACCAGGCCCGGCAGCAGCTGCTAATGCAACACCGGCAGAAGAAGGGGAGACGAAGCAGGCAGCAGCCGTAGCGGCCGCTCCAGCCGGAGAGGGGACGTCTGCTGCTCCAGCCTCCGCGGAGCCCGGCTCCGGAGAGGCCGAAAGCGGGTAAGGCACCCTGCGGCCCGAGGAAGACGGGGGTAGGGGGCGGGAGGCCGGTCCCTTCTGAATCCCGCCGCTCCCGTGAGCACTCCCACCATCCCTCCTCCGAACCTAGGCCTGGCGGCCAAAGGCTCGCCCTGCCTTTACCGGGGCCTTCGTCCCGCCCGCCGCTATACCCGTCCTCTCTGAATCGTATCTCAGGCTACGCCCCTTTGCACACCTTTCCCGGTTTCTCGGCCTCCCTCCCACCCCTAGCTCCCCCCGCAGGGGGTTGGTAGCTCCCCCGCCCGCTTTTTTTTAGCAGGAACCCTTCAGAATTCCCAGAGAGGGAAATCACTTTGTACTGCCAGGCTGGAAGGAGTATCGGTCCCTCTGAAAACAGAGATGGAGAGGTGCATCTCTGCGAACCTCCCCAGGGACTAGTTCTGTCCGCTGTAGACTTGTCTGCAAGGGCGGTTAAGGTTTCCTTGTGCCCCACGGGCTTGAGTTCATCTTGGCCGCCTTCTTCCTAATGCTGAGCATCCTGTCTGAGCATCGGCTTGGCTGAAAAAGAGTAGGGATGTGAAGTTCAGCTGTACTTGGATCATCATCTTTGGGAATAGGCGTTTTCAGGTTTTCTTCTGAAATTTCTTCCATGAATGCTCTCCTTATTTTACAGTGATGCAAACTCGGTTGATGTAAGTGGTGGCTTGGAGACAGAATCCTCTAATGGAAAAGATACACTTGTAAGTATTTGAGTGTTTCTACTGCACAGTCAATAGGATTGGTTTTTTAAAGAGTTTGTGTGTCCACCCCTGCCCTAGCCGCCCCTCCATTCAGGTCTTTTGTTTTCTTTACATCCGTGATGCTGTGAATTTGTAGGGAATGGGCTCCAACAGTTCAGACTCCTTTCCTTTGGTTCTCACACAGTGTGCTGCTCTGGGTGAAGCAGGCTGGCGCTTCAGTTGAGCCCAAGTACATTTCAAGTACTTTTCTCTTTGACGTCCTTCTTTTTCTGATCCTTTTCCGTCATACGTTTCAGGAAGGTGTCTCAGCTGTTAGTGTTCTTAATATGCTCAATACACACATAAATTCTCTTGGCAAGAATCTTGCCCTTAACTTGATTGTTTACAATGATGCCAACGTGGTGGGTAACATTGTAGACTCTTCCAGTTTTGTTCTGCAGGGTATTCATTTTTGAACAGTGCCCATTTCTTTGAGGAGAAGGCAATGGCCTCCAGTACTCTTGCCTGGAAAATCCCATGGACGGAGGAGCCTGGTAGGGTGCAGTCCATGGGGTCGCTAAGAGTCAGACACGACTGAGCTACTTCACTTTCACTTTCATGCATTGGAGAAGGAAATGGCAACCTACTCCAGTGTTCTTGCCTGGAGAATCCCAGGGACAGGGGAGCCTGGTGGGCTGTTGTCTGTGGGGTCGCACAGAGTCGGACATGACTGAAGCAAGTTAGCAGCAGCAGCATTTCTTTGATATCTATAAGATTACCTTTCTTGTAGATTTGCATGTATGTGGCCAAAGGAGCAGCTCTTATGTTTTCTAAAAGGCCTAGAGAACATGTGGGGGTACCCTTCTTCTCTCCCTTTGCACTGGTCATTTTGGCAAAGTACTGGAAAATAGCAATTCCAGGCAAAAGGGTTGTTTGTGTTTTTTTTTTAAGTTTTTAAGCAAATCAAAAATACAATCAGATCAACTGACATGATTCTCTGATGGTTCTGTGGACACAGGAAGGTGCTGGGGATACTTCAGAGGTGATGGATACTCAGGCAGGCTCCGTGGATGAAGAAAATGGCCGTCAGTTGGGAGAGGTAGAGCTGCAGTGTGGAATATGTACCAAATGGTTCACAGCAGACACCTTTGGTATAGATACCTCGTGAGTATTTTTCAAAGTCCTTTGTGAGAATTGCTGTGTTAAATAGTAGATCTCAACATGTCCAACAGATGGTCCCACTCCAAGGATCGAACCCAGGTCTCCCTCACTGCAGGTAAAGATACCATCTGAGCCACCAGGGAAGCCCAGTTAGGTGTGTGGGCAAATGTAAATGCATAGGATTTCCCATGACTCCTGATTCTGGTTCAGTGAGTAGTAGGATTTGAATCAGAAATTGTTTTAATAGTCTGAGCATGTTTTTAGTCTACTAAGGGCATTGCCCTTAATAGGTAGAATGGTAGGTATTATCTTTGTCTTTGTGCTTAGGAGACAAAACTGCAATTACAAAGCATTACATAAACAAATCTGAGACAGTACCATTTAAACCTTGTATTGGATATTGTGGATTTGGGGGAAAGGATTGGCGTACATGGTGGATAAAGCCTGATGTCAAAAATTTGAGATGGCAGGTGCCTCTTCATGCCTGACATCCTTTTTCCTTTTGGTTTCTAACTCACTCCCTTTAGGTGTCCTGAATTCTCTGCTCAGCAAAATCAATTTCCAGTCTTTGCCTCTCTCCTAGTGAATTAAAATCATATTAAGAATTTGAGAATGAAAGGCTCCTTATTCAGGAGATTCAGTCAACAGCTAGCAAGAGAGCATTACTGACTCACTGTCTACCGAAATGACTATACTGCTGGCTCCCTTGGGTGTTCTTTCCATATTCAAATAAATTTATATAAGACTATCTCAAAAGAGGGCTGCATTGTTTGTTCTGAAACTAACGTCCCTTGGGTTGGTTTGTGAAGAAATACCTTCCTTTATAATCTGTTGAATGCCTTCTAGTTAAAAAGTTAAAAGTAGTGTTAATATACTAATTAACATGTGACTGTTGATATTGAAGGATTGAATGTTTTAAACAGAAAGAAAAATACTGAGTGGTCAGAAGAATTGATCTTGGTAGAAAGACCTAAGAGAAAATATACAAGCTGGTCAGTTAGGAAAGACCTCAAATTGGGCCACTTTCACAAGGAGAATTTATTTGGATAAACAGGGCCTAGGAAAGGAAATTTACCAGAGAGATAACTCGGAGGGATGCAGAGACGAATCAAACCATAGTTCAGAGGTTTGCTGGTGACCAGTGTGTACCTGAACTTGAGAAGTTACACCTAAAACCCAGTGGGTTGGACAGATTATCTTTTATGGCAGATGGAGGGAGTGAGTGAGTGAGCTAGCAGGGTATGAAAAAAACTGCTCTAACCACCTGATCGTGTTTGTTAATAATTGTACACCTGCCTCTCTCTCCTGTAAATGAGCTTACCACAACAGGCTGTTTGCAGAAGGGGCTGTAGAGAGAGGTACAGGTGAGGGAACTTGATCTTAACATTCATAAGGATGTTTCTTACTTCCTTGAATGGTGGTGGTAGACACACACCTGGAAACATCTCTTTAAGGATACGTTACATTAGTTTCGGCAGAACTGAGCTGAAGATAGTCGCACAGTCATGTCCGACTCTTTGTGATCCCTTGGACTGTAGCCCTCCAGGCTCCTCTGTCCATGGAATTCTCCAGGCAAGAGTACTGGAGAGGGTTGCCATTTCCTTCTCTAGGGGATCTTCCTGACCCAGGGATTGAACCTGGGTCTCCTGCACTGCAGGCAGATTCTTTACCAACTGAGTTTCAGCAGAGTCCACGATAAACCTGTCTTTATTTTGATTTCTTCTTTTCCAACTTAAACCAGTCTTTGGTTTCTCTGTTGCTTTCTCCTTTGCAGGACCAAGCTTTTCCTATGCTTTTCCAGTCACCAGCACAGCCACCATGCTGCACTAAGGCACGGGTCCTGTTAGCCCCCAGTTCCTTCCACCGGCTTCTCTGCCTTCAAACAGTCAGGCCTGCTTTTGCCCCCAGCTCATCTCTTAGGAAGTGAGCTGACACCTACCAGGAGTCTCAGTGGTTAGGACTCCTTTCACTTCCTGCCCCCTCACATAAAATCAGCCCCTAAGCTTAAGCAGTTTCTTTTCTTCTTGTATACTTGCTTGTCCAATTTTGTTATTTCACTCTATGTGAGGCCTTTTTTTTTAACCTTCTGTAACTGCTGAAGAAGCTTCTCACATATTCCCTTTTCTAATCTCTTCCTCCCTTCAGACCTGTTCTATCACCAAACTTTCCGCTTTCACCACATGGCTTCCCCTTCAAGGTGTTCCTGTTACCCACAGAGAAAATTCACTTCCCCAGGCATGTGAGGCCTCTGCTACTTCCTACCTTTCAAGCCTTTCAGCATATCTCTGACAACTCCCCTCCCCTGGTCAAACTGGTGTGCACCAGATTGCCCCTTTGCCTCCAAATTTGCAGTTTCTCATCTATACATGAAATAGTTCACCTACAGAAAAGAAAAGCAACTTGTCTTTCCAAATCCAGTTCATAATTTGTGTCCTCAAAAAATCTTCCCTAACTCTTAAATCTGAAGTTACTACTTCAGTCCTTTAAATTCTTAAAAACAGGACTTTCCTGATGGCCCAGTGGCTAAGACTCCACATTCCCAATGCAGGGGGCCCAGGTTCAATCCCTGGTCAGGGAACTAGATCCCACATGCCTCAACAAAGATCCCGTGTGCCACAACCAAGACCCAGAGCAGCCAAATGAATAAATATTTAAGATAATAATAATGTGTTTCAGAAAAGAGAGTGAATGTTAAAAAATAAGTAAATAAAAAATAAATTCTTAAAGACGGTCATCTGTAGGATTCATTTGGTAATGAGGCAGGTAATGTTTTTTGACTTCTGTGTTGTTCTTGAATACTTATTTACATTTTGAAGTTAATCTTTTTATACCTCTGTCTGCCCTTTCCAACAATTTTATTGACACTTTACAAAGAGACTTAAATATAGATATTTCAGTGCAAAGATATTCAAAGAGACTGCTTTGTCTTCTTCCACAAGTGTTTTTAGGTGTTTAAAAACTGTAATAAACTAGCCTGGATAGGGGCTCCAGTCAGAGCCTGCCAGATGTTGAATCAACTGTGGTGGATAATGTCCTGCTAAATTTTTGTGACAGAAAAGTTCAGCTATTTGTAAAACTACAAAGGGCCCTGTTTTGGTACCCTTTTCAAGTTTTAAGAGTGTGCTACTATGTTAGCATCATTATCTAACTTTCACTGAGGGAAAGGATCCCTGTTGATGTACTTCTTTGAAGCGTGTGTTCAGAGGTTCACTAATGTGCGGAATTTGGCGTTCTCCAGATCCTGCCTCCCTTTCATGACCAACTACAGTTTCCACTGCAACGTGTGCCATCATAGCGGGAACACCTACTTCCTCCGGAAGCAAGCAAGTAAGGACGAGCCCTGGAGGGCTGCATGGTGACCTCCTCTGGTAGCCGGCAGAGAAAAGGGATCTGGGCTCAGCCAAGTTGGGGAACCTCTGCCACAAGGCTGGTAGAATTTACCTTGGGGCTTAGCTCTGGATGCCTGCTCCTGTCCATTTTAGATCACATGATGCTGTAGTTGTTAATCTGTGGACCATCTGGTTGAATATTCCTCTGGTGGCAGGAATATATTACTACAGTAACTCTTTCTTCCTTTTTGCTTTTATAGACTTAAAAGAAATGTGCCTTAGTGCTTTGGCCAACCTAACGTGGCAGTCCCGAACACAAGATGAGCATCCAAAAACCATGTTCTCCAAAGATAAGGTAGAGATAGAATTACTGTCATTGCAATCATGCCAGAGAAGCAGGAGGAACTTCTGAATACAGTGGACCCTTGAACAGCACAGGTGTGAACTTCACTGGTTCACTTACATGTGGATTTTTTCAGTATATACATACCACAGTTCTACACAACTCAAGGCTGGTTGAATCCTTGGGTGTAGAACCATGAATACAGAGAGCCAACTGTAAAACTCTAGGAGGATGTTTGACTGTGGACAGTCCAGTCCCCCTAACCCCATGATTTTTCAAGGGTCAACTGTACAGCCTGACAAGTTCTTTTCCCCCAGTGTCTATGAATATATGACTGTAGATTCAGTGATTCCATTTTTCTCATTTCGTGTGATTTACTAACTTCCTGGTGTGTGTTCATTATGTCATTGGCTTAGCTCTTAGAAGGATGAATCTTTAAATAGTTTTGATTGGCTTTACAGAAGCAAACAATTGTCTGTTCCACGATTAATAATCAGATTTTGAGGTGAACCTTCTCAGCTTAGTTTGAGCTGTTTTCATGGATGCCTATCATAGATTTTGTTAGGGAAAAGGTTGACTTATTAAAAATATATATATATCCTTTATTGTTAAACCACATGACTAAAGTCAGTATTTAAAATTAGATGGTCAGCCCATCCGTGAGTCTTTCAAGACTGAAGCACCCTCTCACCTTCTCTCTCCACATGCTGATATTTTCTATTCTAGTCAATGCTAGCTTTGATCTACAAGATTGATTGTATACCCCACTAATTGACTGCAACCTACAGTTTGAAAGACACTGGCTGGGGACTCCCCCTTCCCTGGTGGTCTAATGGTTAGGACTCAGCTTCCACTGCCCGGGGCATGGGTTCAGTCCCTGATCGAGGAACTAAAATCCCACAAGCCGCATGACTTGACCAAAAGAAAAAGAACAGCACTGGTTGGTATAGGGTGTTCAGTTCAGTTCAGTTCAGTCGCTCAGTCATGTCTGACTCTTTGCAGCCCCCTGAACTGCAGCTCGCCAGGCCTCCCTGTCCATCACCAACTCCCGGAGCCTACCCAAACCCATGTCCATTGAGTCAGTGATGCCATCCAACCATCTCGTCTTCTGTTGTCCCCTTCTCCTCCTGCCCTCAATCTTTCCCAGAATCAGGGTCTTTTCCAGTGAGTCAGCTGTTCGCATCAGGTGGCCAAAGTATTGGAGTTTCACCTTCAACATCAGTCCTTTCGAAGAACACCCAGAATTGATCTCCTTTCAGATGGACTGGTTGGATCTCTTTCCAGTCCAAGGGACTCTCAAGAGTCTTCTCCAACACCACAGTTCAAAAGCATCAATTCTTCGGTACTCAGCTTTCTTTATAGTCCAACTCTCACATCCATACATGACCACTGGAAGAACCATAGCCTTGACTAGATGGACCTTTGTTGGCAAAGTGATGTCTCTGCTTTTCAATATGCTATATAGGTTGGTCATAACTTTACTTGCAAAGAGTAAACGTCTTTTAATTTCATGGCTGCAATAACCATCTGCAATGATTTTGGAGCCCCAAAAATATAGTCAGCCACTGTTCCCACTGTTTCCACATCTATTTGCCATGAAGTGATGGGACCAGATGCCATGATCTTAGTTTTCTGAATTTTGAGCTTTACGCTAACTTTGTCACTCTCCTCTTTCACTTTCATCAAGAGGCTCTTTAGTTCTTCTTCACTTTCTGCCATAAGGGTGGTGTCATCTGCATGTCTGAGATTATTGATATTTCTCCCAGCAATCTTGATTCCAGCTTGTGCTTCCTCCAGCCCAGCGTTTCTCATGATGTACTCTGCATATAAGTTAAATAAGCAGGGTGACAATATACACCCTTGACGTACTCCTTTTCCTATTTGGAACCAGTCAGTTGTTCCATTGTTTAGTGAGACCAGTATATTCGGGATCAGACTGAGTAAGGCCTTTTCTGCTAAACAAACAAGTTAGGGCTTAATCCTGAAAGCTGAGGGAGTCATCAGAGGGTCCACCTTGCCCCTGCCCAGCTTTTTTCCTACATTAAAAAGAATGCGTTTAAACAGAGGTGTGCTATGATTAGATTTGTTGCTTGGTTTTTTTCCTTCCAAATTGTTATTTTGAATTTTTCAAATATACAGAAAAATTCAGATACAACAATAAATGCCTGTTTATTCCTTATCTAGATGTGCCTGCTGTTAATATTTTGCTGTGTTTGCTTTATCTACCAATATGTATATTTTCCCGATAAGCTTATATGAGACTTAAGGCTTACAAGTATAATATCTATAAAATTGTAGATATTATACTTTATCCAGTGTTCTCTCATAACCACAATACAATGACCACACTCAAAAGAATTAATGTCAGTGCAGTTTTCTTATAGTTTGTGTATTTTGTGTATACAGTGTACATTTTCTCAACATTATTGTCTAAATAATGTCCGTCATAGCTTTTTCTTCCAGCCAGGACCTGATCAAGGATCACACATTGAATTTAGTTGTAATGTCCCTTTTATCTCTAGAGCAGTTCCTTTTTTCTTTTTGGTTTGCTATGACATTTGAAATTTTGAAGAGCCTAGACAGTTGTTTGCCATGATGTTCCTCAATTCGGATTTATCAACTTGTTTCCTTATGCCTAGGTTTAGCTTAAACATTTTTGGCAAGAATATTATGTAGGTAGTATGTGTTTTTCTCTGTATTCCATTAGGAGACATAAGACATTGCTCTGTTTTATTATTAGTGATCCCAAATGTGACCACTTGATTTCTCCACTGTAAAGAGACTCTTTTTCTTTGTAATCATTAAGTAATTTATGGTTAATACATGGAGTTCGTGTGAATATCTTGTTCTCGCTACCCTTTCAAGCAGTGGTAATTGTAACCACTGATTATCCTAACCTCAATCAGTTAATGGAGTGGTCCTTGTACAACAGAATATATTTATTGGTTACAGTTCTTTTGTAAAGAAGAGCCCCGCGCCGCCCCCTCCCCCGTCCTCCCCGGTCATTGTTGTTGCTGTTGTTTGTCTTTAGTTTTAAGACTCGCTGATTTTTATAGTCCATCATGGGATTTCTGGATTTCTGATGCTCAGATCTGACCAGTGTAGCCCCATCCTGGCTGACTTCAGACACTTTTTGATATGTCCCTATCAGTCTGAACTCTTCTTACCTTCTCGAACAAGAAGACGTTCCAGTCTTCCCTTTTCCCTTATACTTCCCCTAATTCAGCCTGGCTCCTTTGAGTAAAGCTTCCATGTTCACGAAACTTAATCTGGTGAAAGACGTTAGTGGTAGGTTGGGGCAGGTGGCCTAGGGTGGGAGGATGTTGGTGACAGAGGATGAAGTTCAGACACTGTGTTAGTCGTGTAAACAGAGGCTGGCGAGGACCACAGTTGGAGCAGGAAGGAGGCCTGATTGGTGAACATTTTCTGGAATTTTAAAGTTCACTTGGTGACTGCTGAGATGTGCAGGTTGCATGAGAAGGATGAGGGTGACTCCGTGTGTCAAACCTGTGATTCTGGGTGATCCTGAGTGCTAAGAGCAAGAATAGAAATCTGCAGAGCAGATTTGTGAGGTGAGGTTCAAGGTCAGTCCTAGTCACATGGAGTCTGAGGTGCGTGCAGGATGTCCAGGTAGAGATGTCCCCAGCGCGGAGGAGCAGGAGCTCAGGAGAGAGGACACCAGGAGACGAGGGCACATCTTTTCCCTTTAACCGGATCATAAGCCCTGTGTGGCTAAGAGTTGTATGTGCTTGTTTGAAATTCCCCACAACTTACATGTTGTTCACATGCAGTTATATATTCATTCAGTTATTAAAAGATGAGAACCATGTATCTGTCTTTTGATTCTGATGAGATCTTTGAAAATGCAGCAGTTTTGTGTGTGTGTGTGTGTGAGCATAATTTTGAAAGCAGCTATAAAAGCTTTAATATATTTTGTTTTAAAAATCAGGATATCATACCGTTTATTGATAAATACTGGGAATGCATGACGACCAGACAAAGACCTGGGAAAATGACCTGGCCAAATAACATTGTGAAAACTATGGTAAGTCAGTTAAAATTGACTAGACTCAACATTTAGAAAACCAGTGTTCCTTGTAAGAATTTATACTAGAAATTATATATATGTATATAAATAAATGGATTTTGTTGGGTTTTTTTTTTTGATGGTGTTCTCACTGAAATAATGTGATGACTAAGAAAAGGAGAACAATAGTATTAAATCTTAGTAATTGTAAATTTTAATGGTTTTCACACTAAATCAGTAAGTCGCATGTAGTCTTAAGTGAAGATATGGTAGTTTTATGTACACTGCTGAATCCTTTGTCCATTGCACTTTGGCAAGTATAGTTTTATGCCTAAATTGGAGACAATTGTTTGATTTAAAAAAACAAACTTTATTCTGAACATTATTGTTGTTAGACTTAGAGCACCTGGGGAGACATCAGCGCAAGCTGTTACCACTGTGTATCTCTGTGAGGTGTGGGGATGAGTGAGTTATGAAGGATGGTGGCTCTCATTTTTTCAAGTTTCTCTACTGTTTGTATTTTTTGACGGTCATGCATTAGTTTTCTAATCAAAGAAAAACAGTACTGGTGTGTGTTGGGTTTTTTTTGTTTTGTTTTGTTTTTCAGGGGGCAGGGTGTTGGTGTTGAGATTTGGAGATTACACCTAGGAATTGGGAGTTAGGGGTTAATCATCCATTCAGTGTAAATATAAAATTTCCAATAACACTAAAATACTGTTTCCTTTTAGAGTAAAGAAAGAGACGTGTTCTTAGTAAAGGAACACCCTGATCCAGGGAGTAAGGACCCAGAAGAAGATTACCCCAAATTTGGCCTTCTGGATCAGGTACGTTAATAGGCTTCACAGGCCCCCATTTGATTTTTAAGCCACGGGGACAGAATCAGGCTGTGCTTACATTTGTGTATTTGCCACTTAAAAATGCCTATGACCCAGTGGGCTCCAAATAAATGGTTCTTATTCCATGTGAAGGAAAGAGCACTCACCTTAAACTGGGAGACCGGTGTGTTAGTTGCAGCTCTTCCTTAAAATGTTGTGACTTGACACATACCATTTGTATCTTTTTAAACTTCCATGTCCTCACTTGTAACACAAATAGGCCATTGCAAGTTATTTCTGATTTTCTTTCCACCTCAGATTTCATAGAGATTCAGATTTCTGTCTTTTCTTGTAAAATGTGAAGCTCTAGCCACACTGGGCCTGGATTCCCACAGGGAGGTCTGCCCTTGGTCCTCTACCACCCCTCCCCATTCCCCCTCCACCACCCCCAGCCTGGCTCAGCCTGATTCTGAAAGCACTTCCATCCTCACCCTTGGCTGCCTCACACATGTGACTTGCTGATCCCTGAAGCATCTAAGTTTGGGACCTCTGCAGGCTTCAGAGTCTAGGTTGCCATTCTATTAGAATTTCTCCTGGGTTTTTTTTGTTTTTTTTTTTTAGCATTGCCAGGCTGGTTTGATTAGGTAGCCACCCTCTACAATTGAATATTTTCCCTCTAGGATCTTAGTAACATCGGTCCTGCTTATGACAACCAAAAACAGAGTAGTGCCGTGTCTACCAGTGGGAATCTAAATGGTAAGTGTTTAAATATCTCATGGATGAAATGTTTGTAAGCTATTGAATCCACATGTGCCTAGAATTGGGCAGTCTTTGGGCTGACTCTTGACTAGGTATTTACTAAGATGCTTTAAAGTCCAAATCTCAGTTTTTAGGGGCTAGCCATGGATTTGAGCTATGGTAGTAGAGGAGAAATTTTTGTTACTTTACACCACAGTTTGGTCTTAAGTGAAACATTTAACATAAAGCAAAGTACAATTTTAAGGTCAGATTTACTAAGTTTATATTCGACTCCCCATCTGTATCTTTATAACTAACAATTTAGGTTCACATACTTTGCACTCAAATTTTCCTTAATTCTACTGTTATTTAACTTCCTACCCATCTTCTAATTTTTCTTGCCCTAAATCTTCAGCTTATGCACATGACACCATTTCTGTGTTGACCACCCACTGTAGCATGTTTTTCTGTCTGACCCATCTAAAAGCAGGACAGCCCTTTGCTACTAATGGCAACACATTGAAAGCAGACACAATGGGGAGGCAGCCAGCTCTTCATCTGACATATGGTGTCCTTACCTTCTCTTCTGGAGCCATAGGGTCTTAAATATGTAACCATTTCCACTGTTACTAATATAACTAAGTGTGCTGTTCATCTCTTTATGTTATTTTTCCCCTTTTTGTTACAAGTTGACAAATGAATACACGGTGCCACTTCTGTTCTTACAGGTGGAGCCTCTTTTGGAGGTGAATTCCTCCTCTGTCTTCTTTCAGCCTCTCAGACTTAAGTATTTTGTGGTTTGGAAAATGCTTTTTGCTGAGTTGTGATAGAAGCTGAAACTGAGTTAAGACTAAAGCCTTGTGGAGTTGGTGGCAGTAGCACTGGATATGAAACAGTAGTTCCGGTTTAATGTTAGTAATTGGAAGCTTGTACGTTGTCATATTCTGCCTGACACGGCCAGCAGCCCCCTTAGTGTTGCTTGTTTTTTTCAACGTGGATCTAAAACTTGTCTCAAAATTATTGAAATGCAACGCCAATAAAACCTTAATAGTTTTTTGATTACGGTAACAAACTATAGAGATGTTGATGTTTTAACAGTTCAACATTAAGCCTTTTATGAGGACAGGATGACACCTGATATGTTCATAAAAGGAAGTTCAGCATAAATCTGGTCCTGTCTGTGCAGAATATGACCTGCCTTCAACGTCTTGATCCTCTCTTTATTGCAGCAGAACTGCTGATAATTTCCCAGCTTGCCCCAAATTAAGATACAGTACTCCATGCAGTTGTTACATAAAGGTGTTTTCCTGCAGTTCAGGGATGTTTCCTGGAAGTTGGAAAAACAAACTAATTGAGAGGAATGACAACTGGACAGAAATTTCAAAGTACCTATTTAAATGCACAAGGTAGTCTTCCTTGTGGCTTTTAGTATGTAGCTCGTTTTTTTTTTAATTTATAAATTCTTTATTTTCCACAAGCCAGATTCGTCTAACCTAAATTTGATGTGTTGGCACAATTTTAATAATTGTAAAGATTGCTGACTAAATTTAAAGCCGCCTTTCCTGCTTGTGTCATGTACAACCACACCAGATGCCTAGCAGCACTGAAGAGAAACACCTTTTTAGTATTTCTGTTTTTTGTTTCCACGTTTGGTGTACTTCTGTTTTGCTGGAAGTTCAAGTTCAGCGCTTTAGCAGATCCTGTGCCTCTCTCATGTTTATGGACTATGCCGTGTGTAGTTCATGCAAGCGAGCATCCCTTCAGTGAGGATGTTCTCCTTATGGATGTTTGTATTGATTTGAGTGGGAAAAAACTATCCACGCAGTTACTTCCAGCTGTGGGTGTCTGCAGTCTGAATGAGTGAAAATGCATTTGTGTCACATCCTTGGAAAGTGTTCCAGGAGTTGCAATTCATTTAAGAAGCGAAGGGCACAGCTGTAACCCAGGTTCATTAGTGCTGGGTTCACTGGAGTCGCTGCCAGAACCCAGTATTCTGTGCTGGGAGCCACCCAGCAGACTCAGGCGAACCAGGGTGAAGTCCAGTATGCTTCAGGGAAGGAAATCCTGTGGTGTCACACAAATGCACGCTGGGAGTGTTCGTCCCAGGGGAGAGTCCCACGGGGTGCCTGTCACAGCTCACTGAAAGGGATCTGCCTTCTCTTCAAAGGAGGAATTGCAGCAGGAAGCAGCGGGAAAGGCAGAGGAGCCAAGCGCAAACAGCAGGACGGCAGCACCGCGGGGACCACCAAGAAGGCCCGGAGGTGAACACCCCCCCCACCACGTCAGAGGGCTGCAGAGCCCCTCAGTGAGGCAAGAGATCAGCGTCTGCGGGCACAAGCCTGCCCCTTGTTCTCAAATCTAAACAGATTGAGGGGTCAAGTAGCCCCAGACTAGGTGCCCTGTTCGGGGAACTTGTCTCTAAATGAAACAGCCCCAGGGAAGCACCCTGTGGTGATTGACCTGGGAGTGAAGTTCCGCTAAGGCATCTTGAGAAAGGATAGATGGACCACAGGCAGTGAAAGAAACCAGTATTGAATGTCAGCTCTTACACAGTAAACTTCCTGCCTGTCCCCCTGATAGCTCTTCCCTTCACTTTGTTCAGTACTGGGGTGAGGAAATCCAGGTCATTTCTTATTCAGACTGGAAACAGGTTGTGGGTGTTCATATCACTGAGTTTCTGTTCTTTAGTCGTAGTAATAAACATGCTGCAGGAAACCGCCCTTGTTCCTCTGCGCCCTGTCTCCCCTGGCTTAGATGCATATTCAGATAAAGTAGTTCTCATTTCCCCATCTTGCCTGCAGAGGGCAGAATGATCTATTTGAATAATGAAAAACATTTGAAGTTGCCGGTGTTCCCGTTGAAACCGAATACAGCAGAGGCCTGTCTGACAGAATTGAAGGCACGTGAGCTAGAGGAGGGGGTTGTAGTTTCTTGATTTTATTTTTTCCTTTCTGCAGTGACCCTTTGTTTTCTGCTCAGCGTCTTCCCCCTCATGGCTACCCCTTGGAACACCCGTTTAACAAAGATGGCTATCGCTATATTCTAGCTGAGCCCGATCCCCACGCCCCTGACCCTGAGAAGCTCGAACTCGACTGCTGGGCAGGAAAACCGATTCCGGGAGATCTCTACAGAGCCTGCTTATATGAACGGGTTTTGTTAGCCCTCCATGATCGAGGTGGGTAAGCTGTTAATGTTTGTGCTGGGCCCTGTGTTGCTCAGAACTACTATCGTCAGCTCTGTCCTGTCTAGAATTAGATGGACTTGCCAATCTAATCCTCACCCCGTCTCTAACTAGGCTCAGCCGGAATGCAGGAAGTCATTTCCTTCTTTGTCTGTCCTTATAAGCTCTAGCCATTTATATACAGATACTTTTTTGTTTTTAATTTTCTAATTTGAACTAATTTTAACTTACAGTAAAGTTGCAAAAATAATAGAATTTCCATATTGAAAGTGAAAGTGTTAGTCGCTCAGTCATGTCCAACACTTTGTGACCCCATGGACCATATAGCCTGCCAGGCTCCTCTGTCAATGAAATTTTCCAGTCAGGAATACTGGAGTAGGTTGCCTTTTCCTTCTCCAGGGGGTCTTCCTGACCCAGGGATCGAACCTGCTTCTCCCGCATAGCAGGCAGATTCTTTACCGTCTGAGCCACCAGGCTGCAAAACACAAAATACTAGAACTTCCATATATCTGTCATCAAACTTCTCCTAAGGAGTTTCTCCTTAAACAGCCACAGTACAGTTATCAAAACCAGGAGATGGGACTTCCTTGGAGGTCCAGTGGTTACGAATCTGAGTTTCCACTGCAGGGGGCGAAGCTTCAATCCTTGGCTGCTCAGCGTAGCCAGAAAAACAACAAACCCAGGAGATTAACATTAGTAAATACCATGAATGAAGCTAAAGACTTTATAAATTTCACCAGTGTTCCACTAATGCCTCTTTTCTAGGATTTCACATTGCGTTCAATTATTTCTTCATAGTCCCTTGCAGTGTTAATCAACTACTTTTTGAGTGTTCCTCAGTGAGGGTCTGACTTTTTTTTCACATTTAGACTGTGGTTGTACACTCCTGTAAGAGCAGTGCGCACATGGATCCTTCCTACTGCATCATCTCTATAGGCTTGTGATGTCCGTGTGTCTTGTTATCGATCGTGTGGGCACAGTCATTTGGCTAAGGTGGTTTCTGCTGGCTCTCTCTACTCTCTTTCCCTTTGTAGTTAATACATATCTTAGGGAAAGATCCTTCAAGGTTATACAAATATCCTGTTTCTCTAAAGTTTTGCCCACTAATTTTAGCATCCATTCGTGGATCTTGTTGTTAATGTGGTGTTTGCCTAATCGTTTGCTATTTCTTCTTTTCTCTATTTAATTATTTAATTGATTATTTGTATCACTGTGGACTTAACACATATTTATGTATTTTGTAGGCTATATTTTATTTTGTCATTCAAATTACTCCAGCTTTGGTCATTAGGAGCTTCTTCAGGTTGGTTCCTGTGGGGTTTTGTTTTTTGGAAGTATAATTGACTTAGGATATTAGTTTCAGGTTTATAACATAGTGGTTGGGTATTCTTAGAGATGATACTCAAAGTTATTACAAAGCAATGGCTGTGTTGTCTGATGCCGTACGGTGTATTCTCATAGCCCGTTGGGTTACACATGGTGGGTTTGTGCCCCTTGGTCCTCTGCCTGTATCTTGCCCGTCCCCGCTTCCTGCATGCACCTCTGGTAAGCACTAGTATGTTCTCTCTATCTGTGAATCTCTTTCTTGTTTCACACATTCATTAGGTGTTTTAGATTCCACGTAAAAATGATAACAGAATACTTGTCTTTCTCTGACTTATTTCACTGAGCATAATACCCTCCGGGTCCATTTAACATTGTTGCCAGTGGAATCTCTTGTGTCCTGTTGATAAGCCCCCATCGTTTATTTTCCCTTACTTGCGTCACAAGTTGTTTGTTTCTGGTTCATCTCACGTTTTCTATGCTGCAGGCCAAGTATCAGCTTCTTCTCCAGGGAACCCAGATTCCTTTGATTGGGGAAGCAGCCTCAGAAGTGAAGATGTGAGCGTTCTGTATGCTCGCCGTTGCGGGGTGGTACTCCGGGCTCCCTCGGTGGATCCAGGTGGAAAATACGTGTCTGCGTCGTAACGGACACACGTACATGGCCTGTACCGAGTTTACTCTGCCACCTTGGATTTTAATCAAACACTGTAGGGTCTGCAGCCATAAAATTAAAAGACGCTTGCTCCTTGGAAGGAAAGCTGTGACAAACCTAAACAGTGTATTAAAAATCAGAGGCATCCCTTTGCCAACAAAGGTCCGTATAGTCAGAACTATGGTTTTTCTAGTAGTCATGTATGGATCTGAGCATTAGACTATAAAGAAAGCTGAGCACTGAAGAATTGATGGTTTTGAACTGTGGTACTGGCAGAGACTTTGTGAGTTCCTTGGACTGCAAGGAGATCAAAACCAGTCAATCCTAAAGGAAATCAGTCCTGAGTATTCATTGGAAACACATATGCTAAAGCTGAAGCTCCAATACTTTACCCACGTGATGTGAAGAGCTAACTCATTGGAAAAGATCTGATGCTGGGAAAGATTGAGGAGAAGGGGACGAGAGAAGACCAGATGGTTGGATGGCATCATTGACTCAGTGGAAATGAGTGAGCAAACTCCTGGAGATAGTGAAGGACAGGGAAGCCTGGTGTGCTGCAGTCTCTGGGGTCACAGAGAGTCAGACATGACTGAGAGATTGGAAAACCACCATAGAGTCATCCAACCTCCCACCTTTCTGTTTGTAACTTCTTTCTGGAGCAGTGAGAAACCTGACTCTAATTATCTACAGCACATTTTCTTACTTATTCATGTCGAATGTGCACACAGGGTGGTTTGAGAATTGCAGACCACTGTAGGAAGCATTCACTAACGAGATTACAGCATGTGTGTACAGCTCTTTCGGTCTTGGCCTTGCACTGTCCCGTGTGGATACTGTTGGCTTAGTTCTTTTCCTCCCACCTCCTTCAGCGTGGTCACAACTTTCATTTGTGATACAGGTAGGCTTACTTGTTAGTGTTGGTATGCCATTGGGGTTCTCCTGCACACTGGGGGCGTGTGTGTGTGTGTGAAGGGTACATGTGACATTACCGGGGTTCTGAGAATTACTGCTGTTCACTGAGGTTTGCTCAGTGTCACTGCCTCCTCAGCCCTGCTGCCCGCCCTCATTTCTTCCTTTTCCCCTGCTGCTTTCCCACCCACCTCTGCACTTAGCCAGGCTCTTTAGTTTCTAGTTCATCCTGGCTGTGTTTTTTCTGCACAGACGAGCACACACATGTATTTCCTTTGCTCCTTGTTTTTTTGTACAGAAAGGCAGCATACTGTAGGGAGTCTTGCATTTTGCTTCATGCAGTTACTCCAAACTATTTCAAAGAGCTCGTCCACTTTTTTTTTTTTAGCTTTATGATATGCCATTATGTGGACGTACATGGTGTATTCAGCCGCTCTGAATATAGGCATTTAGGTTGTTGCTAGGATTTTGGATTGACAGAGAAGCAGTGGATAGCTTTGGTGTGTGTGTGTGTGTATTATTGGTGGTGTATTTTCCAAGGTAGAATTCTAGAAGTGGAATTGCTGAACCAAAATAAGTATATATGTAGTTTTGTTCAATATTGCCAAGTTTCCCTTCAAAAGGTTGTGCTGGTTTGCATTTCCACCAGCAATGTAGAGAATGTTTGTTTCCGTATAACCTCACAAACAGAAGATTTCCTAGGTATTAATTTTGTCCCATCTGAGAGGTGAGAAGTGGAGTCTCAGGATTTTGTGTTTCTTTGAATGTTATTTTCTTGTTTGAGTTGTTACCTTGTGCATTAGGTTTGTGTTTTTTTATTTCCCCTGTTTCTGTTGGGAGTTTGATATTTTGTCTCTTCATATGTTAGGGATGTTAGTTAGCCCTTTGTCTGTGGTGTATTTTCTCCCAGTTTGTCAGTTGTCTTTTGACTTTGTATATGACTTTTTTGAAATGTGAAACTATTTTTTTAATGTATAATAGTTCTTTTAATGGCATAATTTATTCAGTTACTAGAATAGCATTCATTATCCTGTAGAATGGGAAAGTGAATTTAAAGAAACTACTGTTAGATAGGTGTACTTCATGAATTTTTTTTGCTGTTTTTCTGGAGTATTAATGCAAATTCCAGATAGCATATTATTTCACCCATAAATATCTCAGTATTTATCTCCAACAAGGATTTTTAAAAACATAACCACTATGCCATTGTGTTACCTAATGAAGGTGAATAATAGTTTCTTAATTATTCCATACTCAGTTCACATTTCCATGGTTGTTTAAAATATGCCTCTTTCACTTGTTTCTTTTAATTAAATCTGAACACATCCATATAGTTATTTCATTAGGAAGCCCTTCATTCTTTCTTTCTGTTTTTTTTAACTTTCTAATTTTTTCAAAATTTATTTATTTGTTGGCCGTGCTGGGTCTTTGTTGTCGTGCGAAGGCTCCTCATTGCAGTGGCCTCTCGTCCTGAAGCCTGGGCTGCAGAGCACGCGGGCTTCGGCCGTTGTGGTGCTCGGGCTTAGCTGCTCCGAGCATGTGAGATCCACCTGGACCAGGGATCGAATCCCTGTCCCCGTCATTTGCAGGCAGATTCTTAACCCCTGGACCACAAGGGAAGTCCCCTTCATTATTTCTTGAATTGATGCTAAAAGCTGTAACTCTTGTACTGATGCTTGTCAATCAAAAGTGAAGGAGACAGTGAAGTCACTGGGACGTAACCCCTTGGGGTGATGAACCGTTTAGGATTGACTCCTGCTAGTGACAAGCATGCTTTGAGAGTAGGGAAGGGCCAGATAAGCGACGTCCAGGTTTAAGCAGTGATCCTTGTCTTGTTTCACTATTGGCTGTAATTCTGGAGGGGAGAAAAAGAGAGACCATGGGCCCTTAGCAGTGACTTGTTAGAACTTAGTGCAGGGACAGTAGTGGCTCCTGCTGCCTGTGCTGAGCCTTTTAAAACTTAACCGTCTATATAGTATCTTCTAAACTTTATTTTGAAGTTATCTCAGATTTGTTTATTATTTTTTAAAGAAAGTGAAAGTGTTAGTTGCTCAGTCATGTCCACCTCTTTGCGACCCCATGGACTGTAGCCCACCAGGCTCCTCTGTCCATGGAATTCTCCAGGCAAGAATGCTGGAGTCGGTTGCCGCTCCCTTCTCCAGGGGATCTTCCCAACCCAGGGGTCAAACCTGGATCTTTTGCATTGCAGGCAGATTCTTTACGATCTGCTCCACCAAGAGAGCCAAATTATTACTATTTAAAAAAAATATTTCTGTATTTATTTGGCTGTGTCAGGTCTTAGTTGTTGCGTGCTGGGTCTTCACTGCAGTGCCTGTGGGCTTAGTTGCTTCATGGCGAGTGGGATCTTAGTTCCCTGACCAGGGATGGCACCTGCATCCCCTGCATTGCCAGGCAGATCCCCAACCCCTGGACCACCAGGCAAGTCCCCTCAGATTTATTTCTTAAGAAAGTTGTAAGAACTGTAGGAAACTTGTTGGTTTTTTTTCCCTGAACCGCTAGAGAGTAAGTTGCCATGATGCCCTTTCAACCACTGAGAGGTTTATTTTGTGTTTCTTACAGACAGGACGTTCTCTCTGTGTCATCTAGTGCTGCACAGTGATCACTGTAACAGTTAGCAGTCTAAAGCGACCAGTGTTCATCAGCCCACGGTTTCTGAGGGTCAGGAATCTGGGGGCAGCTTAGCTGTGTGGCCTGGCTCAGGAAAACTCAGGAGGTTGTCATCAAGCGCCTAGCTGGGGCCGACAGGTCTCTTTCCAAGACGGCTCAGTCACGCAGCTTTGACAAGACGCCCTCAGATCCTCACTTGTGGTCCATAGACTGCTAATTTGTCCTCATCCCTGGAAGCTGTATAGTCCGTGGGGTCACAAAGAGTTGGACACAACTGAGCGACTTTCACTTTCACTGGAAGCTAACTTCTCCCAGAGCAGGTGATCAGGGAGCCATAATGCGTTTGACCCATCTGAAAGTCGGACAGTCAACTCTAACTTCGTTTTGTTTGGAAATTGTCACTAAATTCATTTCACACTCAAGTGGAGAGAAATTAGACTGCATCCCTTGACAGGAAGAATATCAAATAACTAGTAGTTATTTTTACACTTACATTCCTGTGGAACCAGTACACAACCGCCGAAGGCAGAAAGTCAGCGTCTGATTACTTCCATCCCATCCTCAGATGCAGTGCAGGTTTCTCCAGATGATCTGGTGTGTCCATTATAGCAGAAGCATCCAGTTGAAAGTAATTTGCTGCATTTAGTTGTGATTCTGAATTCTGCTTCAGCCTGGAACAGTTTCTTCACCTTTCCTAGACTTTGACCTTGACACTTCTGAAAATGAAGAGACCAGTTATTTTACAGAGTATCCCTCAGTTTAGTTTCATCTGGTTCCTCGTGATCCAGGTTCTGCATTCTCGACAGGAGAATCACAGAAATGGTCGCACGTACTGCGTCCTGTCAGTATGGTCCTCATATGTGGTCATAGATGGTGTTCACACTTGGGGAGCTGAGTGCAGGACATAGGACGATTCTACTATTTTTGAAAGTTTGAAATTGTTTCAAATAAAATGTCTTCTAAATCCTGATGATTTAGTCACACATCAGGTTCCAAACACAGTTGTATTTTAGGGAATAGTATAATTTAACCTGCCATCTTAAATAATCATATATAATAACAAGTGGCTGCTTGACAGCTTTTTTCCTTTTTCTTTCTTTCTCTGCCTTCATCTGTATCTTGAAGTTTTTAATTCCTAAACTAATATTTCAAATTCCTGGCTTGATATTTCTGGTTTTTAATTTTGCTTAACTGGAGGGTAAGAGACTTTGTGTTTTTGTGGCTATTGTCTCCAAAGTATTTCAAATAAGTTGCAGGCTTTTCTTTTCATCTCTATCACTGTAGCTCCCCAGTTAAAGATCTCCGATGACCGGCTGACTGTGGTCGGCGAGAAGGGCTACTCTATGGTTCGGGCTTCCCATGGGGTTCGGAAAGGTGCCTGGTACTTTGAAATCACAGTGGATGAGATGCCGCCAGACACTGCCGCCAGACTGGGCTGGTCCCAGCCGTTAGGTAAGCCAGGGCTGTGATACAGACATGGCGACAGGTGGAGAGGTGTCCACCATCTGGTTGACCGTCATGACTTTGGGGCTTATTGGATTTTGTGGGCATAATGTTCAATTCCTAAAGGTTTAGGTAGGTTGAAGTTCCTAGGAATATTTTTATAATTCATTGCTTGTGAGAAATAGTTTGTTAGCAGTTTGACAAAATTCGTAAAAAATTAAAAAGGAGTAGAATCTTTTCTTTCAGCAGGCCAGAGTAGACTTGCAGTCCTGACTTGCTGTGTATGTTCTTACTGGAACAGGTAACCTTCAGGCTCCCTTAGGTTACGATAAATTTAGTTATTCTTGGCGGAGCAAAAAGGGAACCAAATTCCACCAGTCCATTGGCAAACACTACTCTTCTGGCTACGGACAGGGAGACGTCCTGGGATTTTATATCAACCTTCCCGAAGATACAGAGACAGCCAAGTCACTGCCCGATACCTACAAAGATAAGGTGAGTCTGTCCTCCTGAGAGATCCCTGGGTTTGAAGACCAGTGGCAGCCGATACCTGCAGCTGCATGTTCTCTTGATGCTTATCTTTCCCAATATTTCATTTTGGAAATTTTAAGACATAACACAGTTCAAAGAATTTAAAAGTAGGTGTCCAAATGCCCAATACCTAGATTCTGCCATTATCATATATTATCCAAGGACTTCCCTGGTGGTCCCATGGGTAAGAATCCACTTTGAAGTACAGGGAACAGGGTTTGATCCCTGGTTGGGGAGCTGGGATCCCACATGCCACAGAGCAACCAAGCCCGTGCTCCACAACGAAGATCCTGTGTGCCACAACTAAGAACTGATGCAGCCAAATCAATATGCAAAAACCATGTTATCCATTCATTCCTCTACCGACCTGGTCACCCGTTAATCCATGTTTTTTTAACCCCCACCAAGTAACCTCTGCCAAGTACTTCAGAGGGCTTCCCTTGTGTTTCAGCTAGTAAAGAATCCACCTGCAATGTGGGAGACCTAGGTTTGATTCGTGGGTTGGGAAGATCCCCTGGAGAAGGGAAAGGCTACCCACTCCAGTATTCTTGCCTGGAGAATCCCTTGGACAGAGGAGTCTTAGTAAGGGCCTTTTATGAAGATGTTTAATAAGTGTGTACCATCTGGTAATTCTTAAGATGCACGTGGTTCAAAGTATAACAAACCTGACTCTGCAGAGATACTAATTTTGTTCAAAACACAAAGACTCATGCTATTTATGTGAATCTGGCCGTTTTTTTTTCATGATGATGTAGCTGCTGTTTCACTGTTCCTTTTCTCTCTCTCGGTTTTCAAGGCTTTAATAAAGTTCAAGAGTTATTTGTATTTTGAAGAAAAAGACTTTGTGGATAAAGCAGAGAAGAGCCTAAAGCAGACTCCTCACAGTGAGGTGAGTCATGGTCATTAAATGTCAGAAGTAGAAGAATTTGTTCTCTGGGCCCAAGCCCCTTGTTATGAAAGTGAGGGGACTGAGGCCCACGGCGCAGTGGAGGGATTTCTGCTGATACAACAACAGCAGGGCCAACACGCTCTCCTGCCTGCTGCGCTTGGTTCTTCCTGGGGTGCCTGCTGCCGTGAGAAGGCCGACCTGGGTTCTTGGAGAAAAGGATATAAAACAGCAGCTGAATAAGCAACGTCTGCAGGCAGTCGAGGAAGCAAGTCAGAGATAGCGGTCCTTTATCAAAGCAGGGAGCAAGTGCAGAGGGGTGAACCCTGGAGTAGGACATGCTGGCCTTGCTATGTGACCCGGGGCAATAGGAGCTCTGATGCCTTATTCATTGTCTTCTAGAACTTTCCCCACCTCCCTTCTCCAGGGTTGCTGGGAATATGTTTGTCCAAGGTTACAGCACAATCAAAGAAGGGCTGGTGCATCTGGACCAACCACAAGGGCCAAAAATAGAAGGTGGGAGAAAAGTCCTGAGCTGGGGACACTCCTCCATAAAAATGCTGTGAAGCCACCTGTGATTGACAGTAATAGAAGCAAATGTGGGGAAAAAAAAAAAGAAGCAAATGTGGGAGAATACACTTAGGATTCCGCTTGTTTTAGGGAAAAGTAGTGAAGGCAAGCAGTTAATTGAGCCAGAAAATACAGCCAGGTGCAACATAGCTGTTCCTGGGAAGAAGAGATAGAGAACGGTACTTCAGAAAAAGCAGCTTTTCCTGAAGTCCATCTCAGGTGGTTAAGAGAGAAAATTCAGGATAGTTTCAAGAAAGAAAGGATAAAGGAGAATTCTAGGACCTTGACAGAAGACCTGCGAGATTTTCAAAGTAGAAGTGCAGAAGGGAGGACCTGAGTGAGGCAAGGGAAGGGGACAAATAAATAAGCTTAAAAGGGTGTTGCTCCAAGGGGCCAGTGGAAGACCAGCTACTTTTTATAAATATAATGAATAACAGTGGAACTATTTGGTGTAAGTAGCATAGGAATTCAGAAACAGATAAATGTAAGCACTTGCTACAACAGTGCATGTAGATATGCAGTGAGAAAACCTAAGATACTGCATAATAAGTGTCAGCTATTGCTGTTAAATGAGCTATGCTATTCTTTGAATTCTGTAGTCGTGCTGCCCACAAACCGCTAGTAAAGTGTCCTCCAGCAGAGTTCATTTTAGTGTGTTCTTTTTTGAAATTCTGAAGTGAAACCATGGTTTTTGTTTCAGATAATTTTTTATAAAAATGGTGTCAATCAAGGTGTGGCTTACAAAGACATTTTTGAAGGAGTTTACTTTCCAGCCATCTCCCTGTATAAGAGCTGCACGGTACGTACCCTCTGTTCATCCTGCGAACATGGCTCGAGAGAGATCGGTGAGCCGTTGTGGTCAGAGAGCCATGAGCTGGGTTCTAGAAGGACGTGTGAAAGGCCTAGGAGTGAGCAGGCAGCGTAGCCCTCCTGTTGGTTCCAGAAATAGTTGGGCACTTCAGGAAGTGTCTGCTTGGGTAGATAAAGATCGCTTGGTTACTGTGCTCCACACCTTTCCTCTGGATGTTGCTGCGTGGCCTGTGCTGTTCAGTGTAAAGGATATAAGGTGTGTATATGCATAAATTAATTTGCTGTTACGTGTCATGATAACCTACCATCATTAGTGACTATTGCTTATATTGATTTTTTTTTTTAATATGATCAGCATGAAGGAGACTGTCATTAGAGCCAGTTTAAAAAAATTTTGTAAAGGCAGTGCCTGGAAGTTTCCATGTCCTTTTACTTGTCAGTAACCACTGCTGAAGTCATACAAGGAAATCTTTAGGTTATAAACAGAAGTCAGCAAAGTCTGTTTACCTAATTCATGATGCCTTGACCACTTTGAGCAATTATTAATGTATACTCTCTGTTCCAGTTGTACCCTGAATATCACAGCTACATTTAAAAGCCTCCCTTGTCATGCTCAGGTTTTCACTACTTTCTTCCCTTTCTTCACGTCTGCCTGGATTGAATTTGTCCCAGGTCTCCATAAACTTTGGACCATGCTTCAAGTACCCTCCAAAGGATCTCACGTACCGCCCTGTGAGTACCACTGAACCCGCCTGCGGGCATCATCGTCTCTGTTACTTCCTGCCGCCGCTGCTCTCGTCTCACCTCACTCTCTGTCCCTTATTCCCCCACAGATGAGTGACATGGGCTGGGGCGCCGTGGTGGAGCACACTCTGGCCGATGTCTTGTATCACGTGGAGACGGAAGTGGATGGAAGGCGGAGCCCCCCGTGGGAGCCCTGACCAAGTCCCTTTCTCTTTGCAGATACAGACTTTCTGGGAAATTGTATTGGGGGGCGGGGGGGGTTGTTTTTGTTTTTTAACTGTTGCAAGTTTTCCCGAAGACCCCACAGAACAGGGCCTCTGCTGTAGTAAGTTGAAGGCCGAGTGGGACTGGGAGAGATCCCTGCCCTTCGTTACTCGCCCTTCCGGGACGGCTTTCCCTGTGCACACCACACCGCAACAGCTGCCGCCCTGGGATCCCATAAGCGCCCCGTGCAAAGGGCTGTACCACATAGCCCACCAGCTGAGACATGCTGCTTCCTGTGTTTTCGGAGGACGGGGTCGTCTCGTCCAGTAGCTAACTTATTTAGAGACATTTCCTTCTGTGGGCACTGCCTGCCTCCCACCTGGTTCCCAGGAAGTAGTGGGCCCGTTTCTGAGAAGAGCTGGAATCCACGACTACATTCCAAAGCAGTCTAAAAATGTTTTCCTTTTGGTGTGGGTGTGCTTTTAATTTTGAGATGAACTTTTGAACACTGGGATCTCTGAAACTACTAGGTTCGTAGGACTGTCATTGTGAAAGGCACTTGCTTGCAGCTTTAACAGTGAGAAGCTCTTCCCAAATAAAACTTGTCTTCGAGTGTATGTGGCACTTTGCTTCCCTTTCAGGTTGGGGTCCACGTGCTGACTGTTGGAAAAGTGGGCGCCCTAAGGAGCCAGTATTGGTGAAGAGAAGCAGGTTTCTGTCTCCACCCGCCAGCTCAGCCACCCAGTCTGCCCTGTGAAACCAGACTCTTGAAGGCAGATGGAACTTCACAGGGCTCATGGTCTCCCTCCATCTCTTCCCTTTGAACTTGGCTGTTGATCTGTGTGGATTGTCTTCTTGCCTTGCTTCCCTTCCTTTGTATTAGCTGATGATTAAAGGGCAGGTTTCAAGGACTCCACTGGTGGCTAAGACTCCAAGCTCCCAAGGGAGGGGGCCCAGGTTCGGTCCTTGGTTAGGGAACTAGAGCTCACCTACCCCAACTATAAGATTCTCTGCCATAACTTAAGATCCTATGTGCTACACTGAAGACCTGGCACAGCCAAGTAAATATTTAAAAGAGAAGGGGGCGCAGTTTTCAGAAGACTAAAAATTGAAATGTAAGAATGAACCTTTCCCCTGGGGCTGTGTGTGTTTCCCTATCTTCACTGCACCCGCCCCACAACGTTTTTGCTGGGAGCCACACCACAGCTTGCAGAACTTCCCTGACCAAGGATTGGACCCGTGCCCCCTGCAGTGGCAGCCTGGAGTCCTAACCACTGGAGCACCAGGGACATCCCCCTCCCTCTTTTAATCAGTGGCAGAGCAGTCCTCCCAGGATTGCTGCAGACTCCCTGCTTGTAACTTCCTACCTAGGTTAGTAGGTAGGGTGGTTCACCAAAAGGCCAGTAATACGTTGCCAAGGATCACCATATATTATGGCTGTTTAAGAAATTTCCCAAATTTCAAGTGACTTTGTATCAACGCAGAAGCTTTGATTATTTGTCTCTTAATGAATCACTGAGGTTCTTTGTTTTGGTCATTCTACCTCCTAACAGGAAACCCAACAGAATCAGGCTGAAGTCTATTCATCGGTGGTGGGTCTTACAGAGCAGAAGTGGTTTTAAAGCTTCTGGAGCAACAGAGTGTGAAGAACTCTGAGTAAATGAGGGTGGTGGTATTTAAGAGGAAGCTGGGGGTAAATTTTTTGTAATATAAGTGACCACTTAAATGACATATAAAAAGAAGTTGTGCACCTACTCCTGTTTAAATGATGAAATCAGGGTTTTGTACATTTCGCTTTCATAAATCAGAGGTTATGGAAATAATGGTTTTACCTGTTTATGCATCATATTGTGTGCATGTGGGACAGGGTTCATTTGAAGGGCTCTAGGAATACCCACTTTTCATACAGTTCTGTATAAAATGGTCTCTGTAAGCAGGTCATCACTGACAACTCATTTTATTCCAATGAAAAACAAGTGAGAAAAGATCTCCCCAGGCCCCTCAAAGACACAGTAGCATAGTTTGGAAAAGGCAAACATGGTGTGTGTTGAAAGCCCATTTCTCACTGTCAGCCTGTTCTCAAAACCAGAGCATGTGTTGCTCTACACACCTTTCAACAAGCAACCCTTTCTCTTAGCTGGGAGTGGAGAATTCTGTTCTTGAAATACTTCCACAGTTACTCCTTCTCACTCTGAAGCTTCCAGGCTGGAAAAACATAATTTCATCTATGCCAAAAATAGACTAATAAGAAACAATAAATATTAATATATACCTGTGTCAGTTGTACAGTCTCAATGCCTCAATAAATACCAGCATTTCTGCTACTGCTAATTTGTTTAATTAGCTAGCCTGACATTCCACATGGTGTAAATCATCAATGCTGTTAGCACTGGAATGGAAACACTTCAAGTGATAATGGTTGGGTTTTCATCCTGCATATGTATTTTAGCCAGATAACCCCATCTCAACTTAGATGTTTAGAGCACCAATTCTCAGACCTTGGAAAGGGATTTTGCTCTCATGCTATCACACCTTCTTCCAGCCATCTCCTCCAAGATAGTAAGACGTTGACCTGTTAAAGCAGAGAAATTGCAGCCCCGAGTCAAGCTAAGAGGACAGAATAGACTCCAGACTAAAGATTCAGTTCCTATTTCAGATCTAAAGCAACTAATGGGAAAGTAGTAAAATTTGCTTTTTGATTTTCTCCGTAATACCATTCAGTCCCTCGCTTTTGATTCTATCCTTTTAGGTAAATAAAAATCTTCAGTCAAAATCTTCATCTTCCAATGCCCATTAATCAGCTACCAGCTATAGAGTTCTTGTAAGAACTGATTTAGTCTTGTGCGTATTTTCCAAATTAAATTTTTATGAAAGATTCCAGTAACATCCTACATAATTGAAATTCTTAAGTCCCCTGGAGTTTTTCCTTTGAATGAAGTAAGAAATTTAGTTTAATTAAAATCTTTATCCACGGCTCCTTTAGTATGAGCTTGCCATTTATTAGCATGGATTTTTAAAAAGTAGAATTTTAAATCGGGTACAGACTTAACTGAAAGTTTTTATGTTAGTTACAATTCTTTATTCTGACTCCTGTCATGGAAGAAGTACGGGAATCAGTATAACAGTTCTGTATTTTTTCCGTAAGGTCACTTGAACTAGAGTTCTAGAAGCCGTCTGCTGTGGGAGTTGCTTACTCTTTGGTGCAGCTGTCCACCCACTTGGTAGAGGAGCAGAGGGTTGTGGGAGGCCCTGTGCAAGACCTCGGTCTGCACATATTGCCCACAGACCTCTTGACCTCCTCAAGCTTGACAACCTGATCCTTGGGTTCTGCACCCTCTGCACCCTGCATTCCTTAACTGGTAGCATTTTCAAGATATTTTTAGGTAGACGCTGTCAGGACCCAGGAAAAAAAAGTTTCACAAATGTTTTGAGACCCTTATGCTTCATTTTACAGCTCATCAGTGAATGAAGTTAGAAGAGCCTTGTCCGCATTCTCTTGGTACTAAAATGCTGCTGTAGTAGCTGAGCTGTAGTATCTTATTGAAAACGTGCCACCACCTTGTCCCACTGTCCTCAGATGAGATCTTTAACAGACTTGGAGTCTTCTAGCAGGGGCCTCCTCGTGAGCCCTCAAACCCATTCAGCCGGGAGCTGGTGGAGCCGCAAGTTGGCCTTCAACACCTAGCTTCAAGAGCAGGGCAGGACTCCAGGCGCTTGCGCAGGTGATTGGCAAAATCCACCTGGGTCTGCGAGAGGACCTGGTTGATGATGGTCTTCGGCAGCCATCCCTAGAGTCAAAGAAGAATTTGGCCGTCTTGTGGCTGGCGTCCCTTCCTAGACACCGCCGATCCCTGTCACACACCTGGTGGGTTGCCTGGGCTCGGTCTTGCAGCCCTGTTGGGAGGTGCACCCTCCCAGTTGTTCAGGGTCAGGGGCTGGAAGACTGCATTACTGCCCTGCTGTCAGGACCATGTCAGAAGCAAGGGATTTGTCCAGACAGGTTTCAGCCCTGTCTTCCCTACGGTGTGACCCTGAGCTAGCTACCATACCTTTGGGGGCCTAAGTTTCCTTCTTTCTAAAATAACTACCGAGTTGAAATTGGATATGAAATGTAAGAGGGAGCCATTGCAGGCTTCTGAGATGATGGGATAGCAGGCCATCACTCAAGTTTGTTCCCACTGCAGCGGTCCACTTCTCTCAAAATGGAGGAGGGTCCTTCATGTTATTGTGGGCTGATATGGGAGGGCTGTGTTAGTTGCACAGTGGTGTCCTACTCTTCGCAAACTCATGGACTGGAGCCCACCAGACTCTGTCCATGGGATTCTCCAGGAAAGAATACTGGAGTGGGTTGACATTCCCTTCTCCAGGGGATCTTCCCCACCCAGGCACTGAATCCCGGTCTCCCACATTGCAGGCGGATTCTGTAACATCTGAGCCACCAGGGAAGCCGGTGGGAGGGGTAAGAGCCTACTTTTTTCACCACCCCCGTGGGCCCCTCCCATCCGCCTTACCTTGAGGTCAATGCTGAGCAGCCAGGTGAGTTTGGTCCTTGAGGGACTTCCAGCCAAGGGGCGGAGCACCATGCAGGTGGGGCCGTGCTCCGCTCTGCCGGGTAAAGACACATCAGGTCAAGAGGACAAGCCCGAGTTCTTGAATGCTGGCTAGTTACATTACCCACATTCCTCCCGGACCTCATCTTTTTTTAAGTCTCATCGGAGAATTGCTATTTGCCAAGGGTGAGATTTAACAGTTGGCAGGGTCACCAGCTCGTCAGAACAAATGCCAGTTGGAGCCTGGAGGCCTGCAGAGCCTCTCAGTTGGGATAACGGGGAGGCTGGAAAAGGGTCCAGGGTGGTGTTGGGGGCCCTGGGGAACTCCGATAGCAACTGTGTTCTAAGTGGTATGGACTCTGTTTTCATCAACATTACAGTTGGACTTGAGCATACCCGCTAAACCTAGCCCTACCTCTAGTTTTAGAAAATTACTAAGTTTCTTAAACTTGCTGGGAGGGTCAGCGCAACCTGGCCCTAGAAGTGTGGCCCATCTTGTCTTCCTCCCCTGCTATGGAAAATAAGACGGAGGGTAGGAACCAAGGGTTGGATCCTTGAAGCTGGAGATTCATCACACACTTGGCAAGCATGTGTCCCCAGGCTGTGTTAGAAAAGAGAGATTTGGGGCTTCCCTGATGGTCCAGTGGCTAAGACTCCATGTTCCCAGTGCAGGCGGCCTGGGTTCATCCCTGGTCAGGGAATTAGATCCCTCGTGCTGCAACTAAGACCCAGCCCAGCCAAATAAATGAATGGGAGCTTTGGAGGCTGCTGCCAGTATTACCTGATGACACCCTTCTGCTGGGGCATCTCCTCATAGAGTGTGGCCATGCCAGCCAGCACACACATGGAGCCCCGGCGCTTGGTACAGCGTACGCTCACAAAGTCTCGGGGCCCCACGAGGTTTCCTGCCGCCTCTGCAGCCAACTCGTGAGTGATGACCGTGTCTTTTCCAATCTTCTGCAGGACCTGCCAGGCCACAGGGAACCAGAGACACTCAGCCAGGTAGGGGGAGAGGCACCACCTCCAGCTCGCCGCCGCCCCCTTGTGACTGCTGCAGCCACCCTTCCTACCAGCTCTCCCCACCTTGATCTCCTTGACATTGGGATTCCACTCGCCCATGGCCTCCATGCGCTCCACAAGCTCTTCATAAAGCCTCTCCATGGGCTGGTCCACCACCACCTCCAACCGGAACACCTTGCCCACGTCAGGGATCACTTTACTCAGCACCTCGTCCCCATTGGCCTGTTGGTGAGGAGAGAGGAGCCCCGGGGAAATGCTAAGAGGAAAAATATTCCCAGTGTAGGACACAGACAGTGCCTGGCAAGGCAGGAAGGGAACAGCCAGGGGAACTCTAGGCTGAACCCGAGGAAGCCTGGAACTGTCTTTGATAAAGGCAGAGGAGGTCCTGTTTCCTGCCACCAGCCTTGTACATGTGCTGAGGACTGGAGAGGTAACCTGCCTGTCCCCTGGGCCCTTTTTTCTTGAGGATCAATGTATTTTCTTAAACATTGACATGTATTTATTCGTCCAGATAAAAATCAGAATTATTTTGTAAAATTTTCAACAAACCTGCATTGGGTTTTTGATTGAGATTAACTTGGAGAAAATGAACATGTTTCATTACAGAGTCTTCCCACATCCTGGGGGTAAATGTTGGCAGGGGTGGGTAGGTCCACCTGAGAAGGCCCTTACTTGACTTCAGAAGCTCAAAGATCCAGAGAGAGAGATTCATTTGGGAGTGAAGAAAGTGGTCTGCAACCAGCTAATTTCACACAGGTTTTTTTTTTTGCAGTCCAATCCCTCATTTTACACCAGAAGGATGTATGGCCAGAGAAGGTCTGCGAGATGCCCCAGGACCCTTAGCAAGAGCAGTGCTGGGCCCAGGTCCCAGATTTCCTGACTCCCAAACTCGTAGTCTGTTAACTCAGAGAACCCGGAGAAGGAAAGACCTCGCCTGAACTTTGGCCAGTGGGCGGCTTGTGAACTGGCCACGGAAATAGAGCCAATTCTCAGCAGAGCCCTCCAAGGACTCAGAAGTCCTTGTTCCCAGTGTCCAGTGAAAGGGCAGTGCTCAGGAGCGGGGCACACCAGAGGGCCTTGCTGCTGCTAAGTCACTTCAGTTGTGTCCGACTCTGTGTGACCCCACAGACCGCAGCCCACCAGGCTCCCCCGTCCCTGGAATTCTCCAGCCAAGAACACTGGAGTGGGTTGCCATTTCCTTCTCCAATGCATGAAAGTGAAAAGTGAAAGTGAAGTCGCTCAGTCATGTCTGACTCTTAGCGACCCCATGGACTGCGGCCTACCAGGCTCCTCCGTCCATGGGATTTTCCAGGCAAGAGTACTGGAGTGGGGTGCCATTGCCTTCTTCCCAGAGGGCCTTGGCCCCCTGTATTCCAGACCAGCCCTGTCACAGGTGAACCCAGGTCACTCCTGCAAGGTCAGCCAGGAGGTGGGCTAAGGGTGCTTCAGCCCTGGCACTTCTGACCAGAGGATGAGGCCTCTCCTGACCCTAGAATCCCCACTGCATGATCTGAATGGGTGTACAGCACATCCTGGAGGGGAGCTAAAGACACGGGGATAGCTTTTTTCAAACTCAAGTCTCCAGAACATCTTTGATGGGGGACAAGAGTATCTGGGGGTATATTCTTGGGAAAGAAGAATTCACACTGCTTACTGGGGCTTCCCTGGTGACTCAGCGGTAAAGAATCTACCTGCCAGTGCAGGAGACATGGGTTCAATCCCTGGTTTGGGAAGATCCCACATGCCGGGGCAACCAAGCCCATGCACCACAACTATTGAGCCTGTGGCTTTACAGCGCAGTAGCTCCAACTACTGAAGCTCGCTCACCCTAGAGCCTGTGCTCTGCAATGAGAGACACCATGGCAATGAGAAGCCCTTGTACCGCAACTAGAGAGCAACCCCTGCTCGCTTTAACTAGAGAAAGCGAGGAGATGCTCCCAGCAATGAAGACTGAGGGCAGCCAAATTAAAAACAAAAACAAAAACAAAAAACTGCTTGCTGTCCAGTGACTACTGCTCAAGGCTGGACTTCTGAGAGGAGCAGAGTCTGCAGCTGGCCTTGAGAATGGTACCGTAACATCGAGGAGCTGTGGGTTCCTCCGTGGCCCCCTTACCTGCCGGCTCTCCTTCTTCCAGCCCTCCTGGTCTTTGAGGATGCCCAGGGCCCTCTGCATGGCCTCCTCTCCCTGCTGGATATAGGCCAGCTCTTGGTCGCTGTAGAGAGGGTCTTCCAGCTGAGAACCTGGATGCAAAGCCAAGGAGACACTGAGCTTCTAGCCTCCCACCAGTTTCACCCTTTGGATCCCGGAAGAGCCCAGACCAAAGTCACAGGGTCCCAGCCGGCAGGTTGAGTTAGACACAGAGGTCTGGCTGTGAACAACGCCATTCCCATAGAGGGAGTGAGGAAGGTGGAGGGGTGGGGGGACGGGGTCTGGGGGATCACAGCCACACACACAGCGCTTGCACCCGGGAGCCCCCTGCTACTGGCAGAAGCCCAGAAACCTCAGCTCTTACCTAGGAGAGAGCCGCGACGCCGAACCTGGTTAATCCACGCAGCTGGGGCCGGGCCCCCTAGGGCCCTCCGGTTCAGCTCCTGGCCGATGGCCAGCACAGCCTGCTGCTGCAGCCCTGCCAAAAACGGAGGGAAATCATTGCTTAGGAGCAGGAAAGCTCCTCTTAGAGATGGACCCTTCCACCCTTCCTCTCATCACAGAGGAGGAAGCCGGCCTGGAGGGAAAGTGACTTGATCGGGAAGGATTCCCAGAGGGATGACTCCAGGGCCCAGAAACCTGCTTTCTGTCTCACTGGCCCCACCTGAAGGTGGGGGCCACACCCAGGCTGGCTGAAGTTGCCCAACCAAAACATCCCAGTGTTGCAGACACCCTGTCCCCTGAGGTCTGTGAGAATAACTGCTCCGTGTGCCTGGGGGGGTCTTGCTGAGAGAACAGTCCCATGCTGGTGCAGTTCTCCCAGTGCAGCTTCTATCTAAACAGTAGCCAGCCGAGCCCAATGTAATTGGAAAGGACTCATTTAGATTGCTCTGTGGCCCCTTGAGGGGATTGACTCAAATGACCCTGGGTCCTGCAGGCACTGATTTCCACCTCCAGCTGGAGGTATTTAAGGCGCATACTCCCAACTGTATGATGCTGATAAAGAGGCCCCCCCACGCCCCCCACGTGCTCTTGTCCTACTCCCCTTTCTTCTCTCCCTCTCCCCCACCCATCAGCTCTCAGGCTTGCCAACATGGGGGCTTGGAGTCGGGGCTCCCCCCACTGCCACTGTAGCCAGGATTTCCCTGGCACCCTTGGTACCCATCCTAGAGGAAGGCAAAGTCAGGTAGAAGCCAAGACGGCTTGGAGCCCTGCAGAGGATGCCAGGGATGACCGAGCCTGGAAGGCACCTTCGTGTCCAGCTCAATTCTTCAGTGAGGGGGTAGTTGGGGGCCGTTGAGGTGCAGAAGGTGAGAGGCTTGCCCAGGCTGCCTCAATGAGAGGCACAGCTGGGGCCAGACCCTGAGAGGCCTGCCCCCGAGGTGTGCCCTTTCCCCACTAGACACTGCAGAGCCCCTGGCCGCCCAGACAGGGTCCCGGGAGCTCACCCTTCATGCTGCGCACATGTCTGTAGGAGCTTCCGGCACACAGCTTAAACGTCGCGAGAAGCATCTTTCCTGGCAGTAGGGGCAGGTGTGGAGTCTGGCGGGGATGCTGAGGGCTCCTGCTGTGGCCTCTGGTCCCGGAGGATGGCTGCTCCTGTGCTTCCTCAGCCTGACAGGGTTGTGGCCTCGGGCCCTGCAGCTGCGGCCAGATGATGTGTTTCTGAGCCTTAAATACCTCCAGCTGAAGGCTGTGTTTCATCATCGGGAGATAAAAAAGCCATCACTCAGCGTGGAAAAGAAGGCACCAAGGATAGAGAGATTGCCTCACCAGGAGTCTTTGGCCATTTGCGGGGAGCTGGGGTGGAGAGGGAGGGTGCAGAAAGGGGAAGGGAGGTTGATCCTGACCGGGATGGATGGAGGGGAGAGAAAAGGGAGAAGCAGTGGTCAAGGCAATTTAGAAAAAAAGTGCGCACATGTGACATCGGTTGGCCAGCAGCCTGCTGTTTAGAGTGTGGCTCTGCAGCTGCACCGCGCCCCACCCCTGCCCCCCCCCACCGCCCACCACTCAGAAACTCCAGGTTCAGTAGGTCCAGAATTGAGACTGTGAAAGCTGCATTTTAAAAAACAATTCCAAAGTGATTGCCATGAAGGTATTCTATGAACTGTACTCTAGGCTTTGAGAAACTCTGCCCAGGTAGAGTGCTCAGGGCATCTGCTGGGAGCTGGCAGAGGCCACCCCACCCCAGTTCTACACGAATCAAGTCATTGCCCCTGTGGTCACTGACCTATAGTAATCATGAAAAGAAATTAGGAATAAGATAAGGATGAGGCAATTTGTGCTCTAGGGAAAACTAGTCCTTCGATAGTTATCAATATTATCATGTTTTGTTTTTTTGGCTGCACTGTGCAAAAAACAGGCGAAATGAGTCCTTAGAGAGTTAACAATATTATCATTTTTTTTGGCTGCACCATGAGTCGTGTGGAATCTTAGTTCCCCATCCAGGGATCGAACCCCTGCCCTCTTCATTGGGAGCACAGCGTCTTAACCCCCAGACCACCAGGGAAGCCTCAATATTATAACATTATCAAGAGAAATTTTTTATGAGTTTGGGTTCTTACATCTTCTCATACTAAAATCATGAACAGAGAAACCCATTGCTGGTGACCAGGAGCAAACTTCTACCAAAATGTGCGCTTGAGTGTCGGTACCCCCCTCACCTAAATCCCACATACACCGACCTCCCCAGGCCCTCGGCCACTTCAGAGCAGTTCCTCAGCGATTTCTGAGAGGCCGTCTCCCAGGGTCAGGTCTTCAGGAAGCCCCCAGATAAAGCGGAAACTCACAGCTCTCTGGTTGTGCTTCTTTTGTTTTTCAGTCAGCAGCCTTGGTGACCGTGAAGGAGCACAGAGATGGCTTCTCTCCTTGGCCTGAACTCGGTGAGGATCTGGAGCCTTGAAAGTACATGCCCGTCCTCAGCCAGTCCAGACAAATTGGGGTAAGTTTCTCCTGGTTCTTAAATCTTCTGGGTTTTGGTTGATACTGGTGAGTTTTATCTGGTGGTGTGTAACGGGTATCTGGTCCCCAGTTGAGAGATACTGGGAGAGTTCCTCTGCCCAAGCTCTGCCTCCCAGAAAGACCCTGGGATCTGCTTAGTTGAAAGACACTATATCCAGCAGTTGAAAGAATGGTCTGGAGTGAGTGAGGTTGGCCTAGTGTCTTTTCTCAGTTAGGTTAAAGAAAGGGTGCCAGAAAGCCAACCTCTAACACCCCAGCCAGATTCATGTAAAATACATAAGGAACTTACTCTTTTAAGTCCTTATTTAATTGGGAACTGAAGGAAATGTCACCCTGAAAATCGTCAAAACGGAACTCTTCCTTTTTTTTTTATTATTCATTCGTTTTATTATTTAGATTCTACATATAAGCCTTTGTCTTTCTCTGTCTGAATTATTTCACTTAGCTCAATACTTCCAGGTCCATCCATGTGGTTGTGAAAGTTTATTCCTTTTTACGTTTGAGTAGTAGTCCACGTCTTTATTCATTCATTTGTTGACGGACATTTAAGTTGCGTCCATATCTTAACTGTTGTACATAATGCTGCTTAGGAACATGCAGGCACATGTTGTTTTTTGAGTTAGTGTTTTTGTTTTTTGTTTGTTAAATGTTTTATTTTATATTGAAGTATAGCCAATTAACAATGTTGTGATAATTTCAGGTAGACAGCAAAGGGACTCAGTCATACATATACATGTATCCATTCTCCCCCAAACTCCCTTCCCATCCAGGCTGTCCTGTAATATTGAACAGAGCTCCCTGTGTTATACAGTGGGTCCTTGTTGGTTATCCTTTTTATTTATTTATCACAAATAATAATTTATTTTAGGAGAGGAATCATTTCACTTGCTTCAGGCAAAGCTGTTCAGCTCTGTTTCACACTGCAGGCACCTAGCAAAGAAAACAAACATCTCCAAGTCTCCTTGCCACTTGTTTAGTTGCTCGCTCATGTCCGACTCTTTTGTGACCCCATAGACAGTAGACTGCCAGCCTCCTCTGTCCATAGGATTTCCCAGGCAAGCATACTGCAGTGGGTTGTCATTTTCTCCTCCAGGGGATCTTCCTGACCCAGGGATCGAACCCATGCCTCCTGCATTGCAGGCGGGTTCTTTGCCACTGAGCCACCGTGACAGCCCCTTCCCTGCTGCTTGCTGTTGCTCTTGTTGTTTAGCTGCTAAGTACCACTTAGCACAACCCAAAGAGGAGGCCAGGGGAAGCAACAAGAGCACTCCACCCAAGCCTGTTCCAGTTACACACAGAAGAAATTTTGCCCTGGGTCCAGGGCAGCCGGCTCAGCACGGTTGCTAGTGTCCCAGGTTAGTGTCTTCTGGAGCATCCTTTTCAGCCTCAAACCGAGGCTGAGACTGTACCAGGTATAGACGCTTCATCACAAAGATCCTTACTCTCAGCATCTTTAGATGATGGCTTTCGTGTGACTTCTTAGACGACATCTTTTATTCGTTTCAGGTCTCCACTCATGACTTTTAAGCTTCAACCTGCTGGTCTGCCTCTCACTGTCTCTGCACACTCCAAAGAAAGGCTACGGCCAAAGGCCCGAATTTGCTGGCTTCGCTGGGACCAGACTGGTTATCCATTTTAAATAAAGTAGTATGTGTATGTCTATCTCAAACTTCCCAACTATCCCTTCCCCTAACCTTCCCCTCTGGTATCCATAAGAGTGTTTTTGTTTTGTTTGGAAAAACACCCAGGAGTGGAATTGCTGGAAGTGATGTGTTAGTCACTCAGTCATATCAGACCCATGAACTGTAGCCCTCCAAGGCTCCTCTGTCCATAGGATTCTCCAGGGAAGAATACTGGAGTGGGTTGCCCTTTCCCTCCTCCAGGGGATCTTCCCAACCTAGGGACTGAACCCTGATCTCCCGCATTGCAAGCAGATTCTTTACCATTTGAACCACCAGGGAAGCCCATGGAATTGCTGGGTTGTATGGTAAGAAGTTCTATTTTCAGTTTTTTGATGAAATTCCATACAGTTTCTGCACCAAGTTACATTCCCATTGTCAGTGTGCAAGGGTTCCCTTTTCTCCACATCCTCACTCATATTTGTTATTTACAGTTTTTTTTGATGATACCCATCTAGGTGTCAGGTGGTATCTTGTGGTTTTGACTTGCTTTTCTCTGAAAATTAGTAATGTTGAGCATCTGTTTCTGTGTCTGTTGGCCATCTGTATGTCTTCTTTGGAAAAAGTGTTTATTTAGGTCTTCTATCCATTTTTAAATTGAGTCCTTTTTTTTGATACTGAGTTGGATGAGCATATATATTGGATGAATATATATATATATATATATATATATATATATATAGGATGTTAACCCTTCATGAGTCATATCATATCTATTTTCTCCCATTCAGTAAGTTGTATTTTAGTTTTGTTGATGGTTTCCTTTGTTGTGTAAAACCTTCTTTAATTAATTGATTTTTTAATTGAAGAATAATTGCTTTACAGAATTGTGTCGGTTTCTGCCAAACATCAACATGAATCAGCCGTAAGTATACATATGTCCCCTTGCTATATGCAAAAACTTTTGAATCTAACTAGATGTCATGAATCTTTGCTTTTGTTTCCTTTGCTTTAGGAGACAGATCCAAAAATAAATACCACTTCAATTTTATGTCACAAAGCATTCTACTTAGCTTTTCTTGTATGAGTTTTATTGTTTCCAGTCTTACACTTCGGTCTTTAGTCCATTTGGAGTTTATTTTTGTATTTGGTGTAAGAAAATGTTCTAATTTCATTCTTTTCCATGTAGCTGCCCAGTTGTCTCAGTACCACTTACTGAGGAGACTCTCTTCTCCACTGTATATTCTTAAAAATCTTTGCCGTAGATTAACCGACCATAACTATGTGGGTTTATTGCTGGGCTCTCTAGGCTGTTCCCTTGATCTGTGTGTCTGTTCTCGTGCCAGTGCCATATTGGTTACTGCAGCTTTGTAGTACAGTTTAAAGTCAGGGATGACCATACCTCCAGCTTTTTTTTAAAAAACGTTTTACTTTGTACTGGGGTATAGCCGATTAACAATGTTGTAATAGTTTTAGATGAACAGCAAAGGAATTCAGCCATACATATACACATATCCATCCTCCCCCAGACTCCCCTCCCACCCCTCTAACTTTATTCTTCATTCTTAAGATTGCTTTAGCAAGATGGGGGCTCTTTTTGACATTCCAAAACTCTTTTGTGCATACAATTATAGAAAGTTGGCTTCATAAACCATCTTCAGAATGCTGACCTTAAAGGAACAAGTTCTAGGAAGAATTTGCTTTACCTTCTCTGTGCCTTTGAGCTGTAAATATTCTACCAGACCTAATTCCTGAGACTGAGAGGAAAAAAGTGAGAGAGAGACAGAAAAGAAGTCTCTTTTAAAAACTCAAGCTGGGAAACTTAACTTATTCAAACTGTCATTTGCAAGCTATTGAGTTTCATGTTGTAAAATCTGATTTATGACTAAATTTTACAGTGAAGCTATGAGATCTGATTGTGCCTTTCTATATGTTTGTCCTTTATAGCTATGATATAGATATGTCTCTACTTGTTATATATGGACTTCCCTGGTGGCTCAGACGGTAAAGCATCTGCTGACAATGCAGGAGACCCGGGTTCAATCCTTGGGTTGGGAAGATCTCCTGGAGAAGGAAATGGCAATCCACTCCAGTATTCTTGCTTGGAATGGAAATCCCATGAACAGAGGTGCCTGGTAGGCTACAGTCCATGGGGTCGCAAAGAGTCGGACACGACTGAGCGACTTCACTTTCACTATTTGTTATATATAGATATCATTTTAAATATGATATGTCTCTACCTTTGGGTGGTATCACAGAAATTAATTTGGAAATGAGCTCTATTTAATTGGCTTACACAGGAAATTAATGCTTATATAAATTCTTAGAAACTAACCCAAATTAATTTCAGGTTCACATATTCTGGGAATTATTCAGTATTAAATTAATATTTGTTATTAAAGTTAGCTTGAGTTTGTTGGCTTAATGAATACAGATATGTCTTTAGAGTCAGCAACATTAAATATAATGCTTTTATTGTACTTAGGTTTACCAGAAGTCAAATAAGATCTTATTATTTCTGTTACAAAAATTTATCAGAAAGAAAAATAACTTGGTATGATAAATTTTTATAAGTGAGTTAAATGTAAATAAGAGTTTTTAGTTTAAAATCTTTAGAAATAATTATACTTTAGGAATGGCCACTTAAAAATAGTTTCCCCAGATATTTGGTAACTTCACATTGTCCAGTTTTGCTAAATTAAATTAAATGATGGAGGTTTATTGAAGATCTGTGTTTAAGTTACTAAAACGTTAATTACTGAACATAGGCTTCCTTTTACAGATGAACTAAAGATATTTAGGACTATTAGTAACTATGCTTGGTGTCAAATTGAGACATTTTCTATAAGAAAGCACATGTTTTTAGATATTATAAATAGTATATATTAGTTTGCCAATCTACAGAATACTAATATAAAAGACAATTTATAATTGCTTACTTCTTATTTTCACTAGAAAGTAAGGATTTTTTAAGAGTTGAAAATGCTAATTAAAATATATAATTAAAACCACTAGAAGTTAAATAGGAAAACATTTTTGTATGCAAGGGAAAAAAAGCCTAAGGACTGGAAATGCGTGTAGTTAAGGAGTTCCTTGGACTGCAAGGAGATCCAACCAGTCCATTCTGAAGGAGATCAGCCCTGGGATTTCTTTGGAAGGAATGATGCTAAAGCTGAAACTCCAGTACTTTGGCCACCTCATGTGAGGAGTTGACTCATTGGAAAAGACTCTGATGCTGGGAGGGATTGGGGGCAGGAGGAGAAGGGGATGACAGAGGATGAGATGGCTGGATGGCATCACTGACTCGATGGACGTGAGTCTGAGTGAACTCCGGGAGTTGGTGATGGACAGGGAGGCCTGGTGTGCTGTGATTCATGGGGTCGCAAAGAGTCAGACACGACAGAGCGACTGAACTGAACTGAACTATATAGCACAGGGAACTAAGTATCTTTTAATAACCTATAATGGAAAAGAATCTGAAGAAGAGCATATATAGAGAGTTGAAAAAATATATGTGTTCAATTAAAAAGAAAGAATTTATATTTAAAAATCCAAGATTCAAAACAAAGATTTAAAAAATCATACATCCTGTCATTTACTAGTTAGAGGAGTAACTAACATTGGCATTAAATTTTATACCTCATTAAGTGATTCTGTTGCATTATCTGGCTTGCTGCTGCTGCTCAGTCACTTCAGTCGTGTCCAACTCTGTGCGACCCCATAGAGGGCAGCCTACCAGGCTCCCTGGTCCCTGGGATTCTCCAAGCAAGAACACTGGAGTGGGTTGCCATTTCCTTCTCCAATGCATGAAAGTGAAAAGTGAAAGTAAGTTGCTCAGTTGTGTCCGACTCTCTGCGACCCCATGGACTGCAGCCCACCAGGCTCCTCCGTCCATGGGATTTTCCAGACACGAATAGTGGAGTGGGGTGCCATTGCCTTGGCTTACTCCTAACCAAACCACAAGGGAATCAGTATGACTCAGTTGTATAGAAAAGAAGACTGAGGCTCAAAGAGGTTGATTTTCTCCATGTGACCGTGATCATACTTAATTCGGGCAGGTTCAAACACAAGTTTCATCCTGGCATGTGGGCTGCTCAAGCAGCAGGGACTCCGTTTACTACTCTGTGCCTAGACCCAGAAGAGCACCTACATAGAGTAGGCTCTCAATGAACATTAATGCAATGAAAAAAAAGCAAAGGTAAGGTGATGTATAGAGAAGGAAATGGCAACCCACTCCAGTGTTCTTGCGTGGAGAATCCCAGGGACGGGGGAGTCTGGTGGGTTGCCGTCTATGGGGTCGCATAGAGTTGGACACGACTGAAGCGACTTAGCAGCAGCAAGGTGATGTAAAGCCAGAATTTGGTTTTCTATCCCTTTAAGAGGACAAAGTTTTCTTAGAATATTGATCTGCTTTCCATAATAGACTGTAATGTTTCTTTACCTTTTAAGCAATCTGTTGTAAAGATCTGTATTTGCCTTTGAAATTTTTTATTGTCACTTTGGTTAAATAAGTGCAGTTTTACAGTGACCTGTGATCCTATTTGACCAAGTGCTTTTAAACCTTTTTTGATATTTTTGATGGACTTCCCCAAATTCTAAGTGAAATTCTTTGACCTCTGTCCAACTTTGAGGTTTCCCGGTTCTACTGATACAAGGATGAAGTCATAACTCCTACAGTCACTGTCCTACAGTAACCCCTAAGAGGGCTCCAGGGTGGAGTTGACAGTGAGGCAGCACAGGCCCTCAGATACTGAGATATTTTCAGGAGAAATTTCTGATGAGCCTGGACTCTTGCATCTTTCCTTATTTGGAAAGCACTATAATTGTTAAAGGAGATATGGGCTCCTTGTGACCGGCAGCAACCTTCTATCAAGATGTGTGGTTGTTTGCATGTACCCATTCACCTCATTCACCTACAGACCCACTGATGAGTCTTCAGAGCAGCTCCTCAGGGTGGAGGGGCCAGGTTCCTGGTGTATAGTCCTTGGAAAATCTCCAGATAAAGCTGAAAGTCACAGCTATCATGTTGCCTGTTCTAACTGGCAGTGGAAATGACCCACTCAAGGTCCCACAGCTGGTTGGCAGCAGGTCTGGGACAACTCTAGCCCGCTGACGTTTAGTCCATCCTTACAGGGTTCCTCATGCAGCCCCCTGACACTCTGTGTGTTCAGCTGTTCAATTTTTTTTTTTTTTTTTTAATGGTCTTTGTTCGTTTCTGTCATTCATTCTTGAAAGTTAAAGTGAAGTCGCTCAGTCGTGTCTGACTCTTTGGGACCCGATGGGCTGTAGCCGTCCATCCATGGGATTTTCCAGGCAAGAATACTGGAGTGGGTTGCCATTTCCTTCTCCAGAGGATCTTCCCGACCCAGGAATCGAACCCGGGTCTCTCACACTGCAGGCAGACTCTGTACCATCTGAGCCACCAGGGAAGCTATTCTTACACCTCTCATTAGCTGTTGTTCAGTCGCTAAGTCGTGTCTGACTCTTTTCGACCTCTTGGACTATAGCCCACCAGGCTCCTCTGTCCATGAGATTTCCTAGGCAAGAATACTGGAGTGGGTTGCCATTTCCTTCTCCAGGGTATTTTTTTTTTAATTTATTTAATTTTTGGCTGTTCTGGGTCTTCAGTCTTTATCTAGTTTCGGTGAGTGAGGGCTGCTCTCTAGCTGCAGTGTGCAGGCTTCTCATTCCGGTGGTTTCCCTTGTTGCAGAACACAGGCTCTAGGTACGTGGGCTTCAGTAGTTGGGCTCAAGGGCTTAGTTGCTCCATGGCATGTGGAACTTTCCTGGACCAGGGATCAAACCTGTGTCCTCTATATTGGCAGGCCAATTCTTAACCCCTGGACCACCAGGGAAGCCCTTAGCTGTTCAATTATTGATTCATCCATTTACACCAACAACCTTTACCAAAGCCCTGTGCAGAGTCAGTTCCCTTCTCAGGGGTTAGTTCTGAAGCAGGACTGAGTCCTGAAGCTCACAGTGGGGAGAGCCGGCCAGAGACACTAAGAGAGGGGGCCTGGGCTGGGCCCCCTTCCTTTCTCACACTTTCCTGAATAACCTAGGCTAACCAGGTTTTTCCATAGGGCCTGACATGAGCTGAAAGTTTAAAAAGACAGAGTGACAGGGTATTGGGGTGCTCAGCCCCAGTCTTTGCAGTTTGGGGGCCCTGAGCTCTGAACCAGGGACTCATGAGACAGCCCAGCTTCTCCTCTGTAGTCCCTATGACCCAGGCCCAGTGAGGGAGATCTCATCTCAGCCTGCTTGCTGGCCTCTCAGGATATCTTTTCCCTTTAAGGTTGACCTTGAGGTTGCTTTTCAGCCAAATTCATTTGGCAAGAATGTTGGGGGTTGAGAGAATCACATTAGCATTGGCCTTCAAAATTACTGTGGATGATAACTACAGCCATGAAATTAAAAGATGCTTACTCCTTGGAAAGAAATCTATGAGAAACCTAGACAGCTTATTAAAAAGCAGAGATATCACTTTGCAGACAAAGATCCATATAGTCAAAGCTATGGTTTTTCCAGTAGTCATGTATGGTGGTGGGAGTTGGACCATAAAAAAAGTTAAGCACCGAAGAATTGATGCTTTTGAACTGTGGTGTTGGAGAAGACTCTTGAGAGTCCCTTGGACTGCAAGGAGATCAAACCAGTCAGTGCTAACGGAAATCAGTCCTGAATATATATTCATTGGAAGGACTGATGCTGAAGCTGAAACTCCAGTATTTTGGCCACCTGATGCGAAGAGCGGACTCATTAGAAAAGACCCTGATGCTGGGAAAGATTGAAGGAGGGAGGAGAAGGAGATGACAGAGGATGAGATGGTTGGATGGCATCGCTGACTCAATGGACTTGAGTTTGAGCAAACTGGGAGGTAGTGGAGGACAGGGGAGCCAGGCATGCTGCAGTCCATGGGGTTACAAAGAGTCAGATAGGACTGAGCGACGGAACAACACGGAACAACATGGGCCTGCCCTCTTGGTGAGAGGGTTCTGTGTCACCACTGCCTGGAGGTGGAGGGAAGGCTTGAAAAACAGGGAAGCAGTGGGAGGCTGCTAACAGCTCTTGTGTCCGCTCGCTCCAGAAAGGATGAAAGCAACAGGGCCTGCCCAGAGCCCGGCCAGGTGCCTGCTGCCCATGCAGCGCAGGCAAGTCTCACACCCTCC